>NC_036840.1:19830782-19857148 GCF_002910315.2 Salvelinus sp. IW2-2015 | reverse complement strand
GATAATATGAGGAAGGGCAGTTAGAACTCCTGTGGGTGTTCATATGGAGAGGTTACCAGGAGTAGGGAAAGAGAAGAGAGAGAGAGAGAAGAGAAGAAGAGGAGAGAGATGAAGTGTTATCCATTACCTGTCGGTGAGGAGTGATTGGTAACAACACATGACAACACAGCATGGTAGCAACACAACATGGTAGCAGCACAAAACATGGTACAAACATTATTGGGCACAGACAACAGCACAAAGGGCAAGAATTTAGAGACAACAATATATCATGCAAAGCAGCCACAACTGTTAGTAAGTGTCCATGATTGAGTCTTTGAATGAAGAGATTGAGATAAAACTATCCAGTTTGAGTGTTTGTTGCAAGCTCGTTCCAGTCGCTAGCTGCAGCGAACTGAAAAGACGAGCGACCCAGGGATGTGTATGCTTTGGGGAACTTTAACAGAATGTGACTGGCAGAACGGGTGTTGTATGTGTAGGATGAGGGCTGCAGTAGAAATCTCAGATAGGGGGGAGTGAGGCCTAAGAGGGTTTTATAAAAAGGCATCAACCAGTTGGTCTTGCGACGGGTATACAGAGATGACCAGTTTACAGAGGAGTATAGAGTGCAGTGATGTGTCCTATAAGGAGCATTGGTGGCAAATCTGATGGACAAATGGTAAAGAACATCTAGTCACTCGATAACACCCTTACCTACCGATCTATAAATTATGTCTCCGTAATCTAGCATGGGTAGGATGGTCATCTGAATCAGGGTTAGTTTGGCAGCTGGGGTGAAAGAGGAGCGATTACGATAGAGGAAATTAAGTCCTGATTTAACTTTAGCCGGCAGTTTTGATATGTGCTGAGAGAAGGACAGTGTACCGTCTAAACATACTCCCAAGTACTTGTATGGTGTGACTACCTCAAGCTCTAAACCCTCAGAGGTAGTAATCACACCTGTGGGGAGAGGGGCATTCTTCTTACCAAACCACATGACCTTTGTTTTGGAAGTGTTCAGAACAAGGTTAAGGGTAGAGAAAATTGTTGGACACTAAGAAAGCTTTGTTGTAGAGCATTTAACACAAAATCAGGGGAGGGGCCAGCTGAGTATAAGACTGCATCATCTGCATTTAAATGGATGAGAGAGCTTCATACTGCCTGAGCTATGTTGTTGATGTAAATTGAGAAGTGCGTGGGGCCTAGGATTGAGCCTTGGGGTATTCCCATGGTGATGGTGACTGTGGCTGAGTCAGCAGATTTTCTGACTTTATACACTGCACTCTTTGAGAGGTATTTAGCAAACCAGGCCAAAGACCCCTCAGATACACCAATACTTCTTAGCTGGCCCACAAGAATGGAATGGTCTACCGTATAAAAAGCTTTGTCTAAGTCAATAAAAATAGCAGCACAACATTGTTTAGAATCAAGGGCAATGGTGACATCAGTGAGGACCTTTAATGTTGCAGTGACACATCCATAACCTGAGTGGAAACCAGATTGCATACCAGAGAGAATACTATAGACATCAAGAAAGCCAGTCAGTTGATTATTGACAAGTTTTTCCAACACTTTTGATAAACAGGTCAAAATAGAAATAGGCCTATAATAGTTAGGATCAGCTTGATCTCCCCCTTTAAATAAAGGACAAACCGTGGCTGCCTTCCAAGCAATGGGAACCTCCCCAGAAAGCAGAGACAGGTTAAAAAGGTCGGAGATAGGCTTGGCGATGATAGGGGCAGCAACCTTAAAGAAGGGTCTAAACCANTAGGGGCAGCAACCTTAAAGAAGGGTCTAAACCATCTGACCCAGATGGTTTTTGGGGTCAATTTTCAGGAGCTCCTTTAGCAGCTCGGACTCAGTGAACTCCTGTAGGGAGAAACTTTGTAGCGGGGCAGGGGYAAAACAGGGAGAAGCATCGGGGATAGTCGAATTAGAAGGGGTGGGAGATGAGGAAATGTTGGACGAGCAAGGAGGCATGGCTGAGTCAAATTGGAATCCTGACTTGACGAAGTGGTGGTTACAGAGCTCAGCCATGTGCTTCTTGTCAGTAACTACATCATCAACATTAAGGGACATAGGCAGCTGTGAGGAGGGTTTATTCTCCAGGTCTTTAACCYTTTTCCAGAACTTCTTGGGGTTAGATCCACAGAGAGAGAACTGCTCCTTAAAGTAACTAACTTTGGCCTTCCCGGATAGCCTGAGTGCACTTATTTCTCATTTGCCTGAATTGAGAGCCAGTCAGCCTGAGTGCCGAGCCTTTCACCAAATGCAATTCTTGAGGTGGAATAACTCTGCAAGATCATGGTCGAACCAGGGGCTGAACCTGTTTTTAATTCTCATTTTCTTATGGGGGCGTGTTTGTTAACAATACCACTGAAAATATCAAAACAGAAGGTCCAAGCATCTTCGACAGTGGGCATCAAGCTGATTCTATACCATTTTACAGAGGCCAGTTCATGAATGAAGGCTTGCTCATTAAAGTTTTTTAGCATGCGTCTATAACAAATCAGGACAGCTCGTTTCACTGAGCAGCCATTACGAACACTGGCTGTAAAACAGTGATCACTAAGGTCATTACAGAAAACACCAGACTGATACCTATCAGGATTATTTGTGAGGATAGCATCAAGGAGAGTAGACTTTTCTGGGTGTTTGGAGTCATACCTTGTGGGATTGGTAATAATCCGAGAAAAATGTATGGAGTCCCATTGCTTTAGGACTTGGTCAGGTGGTTTAAGTATGTCCTGGTTTAGGTCACCGAGCAGGACAAATTCAGACTTAGTGTAAGGGGCCAGGAGAGAGCTTAAGGCAGGTAGTGTACAGGCTGGTGCTGATGGAGGACGATAGCACCCAGCAACAGTCAACAAAGAGCTATTTGAAAGTTTAATGCTTAGAACCAGCAAATCAAATTGTTTAGGGATAGACTTGGTGTTCCTTGGTAAAGATTGCCACTCCCCCACCTTTGGAAGATCTGTCTTGGCGAAAAAGGTTATAACCAGAAAGGTTAACATAAGTATTCAAAACACTTTTCCTTAACACACATCTTCAGTAATGACCAACACATCTGGATTGGAGCTGTGAACCCACAAGGCGTCCACAGGATACTGCCTGCTGCCTACGCTTTGGCTTTTGCATCTTCAAAACAGATTATTTTCAAAAAGTTTATTTTTATTTTTTTATATTTTCCTTCTTTATTTTCACTTAACCCTGCCACCCTATTTTTTTGAAACCACTGTTTTTTTTTCTACCACTTTTGAACATTCAGATATTCATGTTTTTAGGAAGTCACCGCTAAAAACTGAACTTTCCGAAATAGCTGTTCCGAGCACATAAATGTCTCCTATTTTGTTTAACCCCAGGGAAGCATATATTAACCCTCAATAAAACCTGTGACTATCTCAACCATCTAAGGTAATTTAGACTAGGTCTGTAAGTGTTACCTCTGGCACTTTTTATCCCTTCACTGAAATACACACACACACACACACACACACACACACACACACACACCACACCACACACACACGCACACGCACACGCACACGCACACACACACACAATGCATTGGTCACCTACAGCCTTCTATTGCATTCCACACAGGAGTAGGGGAGGTGAGGGTGGGGGTAGGAACCACAAATCAAAAGTGATCAGTTGTCTCACTTCGTGGAGGAATGTTCTACACTCGTAGAAAAAAAAGTGCTCCAACATAGTTATTCGGCCTCTGAAAGGGTTCTACATAGAACCAAACGGGTTCAACCTGCAACCAAAAAGGGTTCTCCTATTGGGGTCAGCCGAAGAACCCTTTAAGGTTCTAGACAGCACTTTTTTTAAGTGTAGAGGTGACACCTGTGGAGAGGAGGAGATCCCAACATGTTCTGCCAGCAGCGAATTCCACCCAAGAGCGAGGGAGGGAGGATAAGAGGGAGGGATGAAAGAAAGGAGGAGGGGGGGGGGGATGAGATAAGGACAAAAAGTATCACGTAACATCAGACTGACGAGTGGAAGAGGGCTAGACATGCACATGCACACCCACAAACACACTCCCTGTGACTCCATGTGTCTTTAACAAGACAGAATATACACATCTGCCTGTTGGAACTGTTCCCCCGGAGACAAACTCTAAACAACTTTATCCATATCATCTGAGTAATTTAATTCCTAACAACACTGCCTAACAACATGGCGGATGGACGTGTAAACAGATCAATAGAAATATAAACTCCCAATTCAAAGGAATTACAATTTAAGGTTTTATGAAGCCATTATAAACCCTTCATGAGACCTTCATAGATGCTTCACGAGTCATTCATAACCAAATGTCATACTATAGGTTGTAATTGCCACATGTTCAGTATGGACCCAACAAGTAAAAGTGACAATCTATCTACAGACAGATGAGCCAAATGTTGATATGCTCCATCAGTGTTGATGTGGCCATGGGGTGTCTGAGATATCTCCTATCTATTTGAAGAGAACTGGGAAGATAGCCAGACTGACACTATCTGACAAAATCCCCATTCTATTTGTCTCCTTTAGAAAACTCTCACTACTAAATATCTTTCTATGACATTCTGAGCAGTGCAGGGATGAACTCTCATTTTCACTCAAACTCCCTAAATGCCACTTCCTGCAGTTAAAAAAAAATATTTTTCCTGTTCCTCCTGTCATGTAAACCTAGGCTCAATCTCACCCTCCTCCACCGCTCCTCTCCTTTCTTCATGGGTGTGTGAAAAACAGTTTGCCATCAGCTGTGTCAGACATCAGTCCAGCACTTCCTCCGTGGAGTGTTCATAGACTGACGTGATGTTCTGTTTTCAGACTGAAGAATTTTGTACCCATCTATCAAACTGATAATTTAGAGGCAAATCCAAACTTCCACTCAAATTGAATTTATGCTTATCAAAGTCTGATTTGGCTCATTTGAACAGAAGTGTGTGACTGTGTGAAGACACTGTGTGACCTTGTGTGAGTGTGTCAGTGTTATCTCCAAACCCTGTGGATAGGGGTGTGATAAAGACATGTTATCTGTCTGCAGTAGCAGGTAGAGAGACGGACGGATAGGGGAGAGGGATGAGAGAGAGGAGAGGTGTTTGTGTTTGGGGTGTGGGGGTGGGTTTGTTGTTGTGAGGGTGTAATTAGAGGAAAGAAAGAGAGAGAGTGCAAGAGAGAGAGCGAGAGACAGCGAGAGAGAGAGAGACTCCTTACACGCTCCACCACCTCTCTCTGAGATACAGTAGGGTTGAGATTGGAACCACTTTGCTATCTCTGGCTAGTCTGGTTAACCACATAAACTCCTATAACCACACACACACAGGATCTCTGGACCTCTTCCAGACCATACCTACCATAAAACTGTTACCATGGAGATGCCCACTGTCCCACTATTTAGAGGACCACCCAATGAAGTCATCCGTCACTCACTCAGGCTACACTCCCCAGGACAACAAAGAAGTAGGAGGTTGGACTAATGGATTGACTTACGCTTGATAACCTGACCACCATTGAGGGTGGTCAGGCCAGCCAGGTCACCCGTGATACAAGTCAGTATTCAACGTCCGTCCACGTCTGAGGACGTCGGGAGACTAGGTGGAAACTGGCCACTAGGGTCAACAGTGAGAATTGTTACAGTCAAGTAGTTTCAGTTCTACGAGGTCGTTGTGGAAGGGGATGGCGGATGGGCATAAGCATCGGCCTCTGATTCTAGATGTTGCAAGTTCTAAGCCTAACCCAAGCCTTAAACATGACCTTAATCATTCTGGGGTTAATGCCTGAACTTAACTTTAACTTAGATGACTCAGTCGACAATAAGGGATATAGGGAGGGACCGTTTTAATAATTAATCATCATTAACTAACCACAATAATAATAATTCTCAAGTGGAACCACAGAMAATGACCAGAAGGACTGGGCAAAACCCCAAAGACAGAAAAACAACACTTATGTACAGTGGCAAGAAAAAGTATGTGAACCCTTTGGAATTACCTGGATTTCTGCATAGATTGGTCATAACATTTTATCTGATCTTCATCTAGGTCACAACAATAGACACACAKTAATTAAACTAATAACACACAAACAAGTATAKGTTTTCAGGTCTTTATTGAACACACTGTGTAAACATTTACAGTGCAACATCTAGAAAAAGTATGTGAACCCTTGGATTTAATAACTGGTTAGGCAGCAATAACCTCAACCAAACATTTTCTTTAGTTGCGGATCAGACCTGCACAACCGTCAGGAGGATTTTMGGCCATTCCTCTTTCCAAAACTGTTTCAGTTCAGCAGTATTCATGGGATGTCTGGTGTGAACTGCTCTCTTGATGTCATACCACAGCATCAGTTTGAGGTCAGGACTCTGACTGGGCCACTCCAGAAGGCGTATTTCCTTCTGTTGAAGCCATTCTGTGGTAGATTTACTTCTGTGTTTTGGGTTGTTGTCCTGTTGCATCACCCAACTTCTGTTGAGCTTCAATTGGCAGTCAGATAGCCTTACATTCTCCTGCAAAAAGTCTTGATAACCTTGGYAATTCATTTGTCCGTCGATCGTAGCAAGCTGTCCAGGCCCTGAGGCCCCAAACCATGATGCTCCCTCCACCATACTTTACAGTTGGGATGAGGTTTTGATGTTGGTGTGCTGTGCCTTTTTCTCACCACACATAGTGTTGTGTGTTCCTTCCAAACAACTAAACTGTAGTTTTATCTGTCCACGGAATATTTTGCCAGTAGCGCTGTGGAACATCCAGGTGCTCTTTAACGAACCTCAGACATGCAGCAATGGTACTCCATTCTGTTTATTATTATTTTTTAATCTGTCGGCCCCAGCCGCGAACTCAGGCTCTGTGTGTAGTTAACCGACCCTCTCTGCCCAGTCATTGCCATTTTACCTGTTGTTGTTGTTGTTTTAGCTGATTAGCTGTTGTTGTCTTACCCGTTGTTGTCTTAGCTAGCTCTCCCAATCAACACCTGTGATTACTTTATGCCTCGCTCTATGTCTCTCTCAAATGTCAATATACCTTGTATACTGTTGTTTAGGTTAGTTATCATTGTTTTAGTTTACAATGGAGCCCCTAGTTCCACTCATCATACCTCTGACACCTCCTTTGTCCCACCTCCCACACATGCGGTGACCTCACCCATTATAACCAGCATGTCCAGAGATACAACCTCTCTTATCATCACTCAGTGCCTGGGCTTACCTCCGCTGTACCCGCACCCCACCATACCCCTGTCTGCACATTATGCCCTGAATCTATTCTACCACGCCCAGAAATCTGCTCCTTTTATTCTTTGTCCCCAACGCTCTAGGAGACTAGTTTTGAAAGTCTTTAGCCGTACCCTCATCCTACTCCTCTGTTCCTTGGGTGATGTGGAGGTAAACCCAGGCCCTGCGTGTCCCCAGGCACCCTCATTTGTTGACTTCTGTGATCGAAAAAGCCTTGGTTTCATGTATGTCAACATCAGAAGCCTKCTCCCTAAGTTTGTTTTACTCACTGCTTTAGCACACTTCGCCAACCCTGATGTCCTTGCCGTGTCTGAATCCTGGCTTAGGAAGGCCACCAAAAATTCTGAGATTTCCATACKCAACTACAACATTTTCCGTCAAGATAGAACTGCCAAAGGGGGAGGAGTTGCAATCTACTGCAGAGATAGCCTACAAAGTTCTATCGTACTTTCCAGGTCTATACCCAAACAGTTCGAACTTCTAATTTTAAAAATGAATCTCTCCAGAAATAAGTCTCTCACTGTTGCCGCCTGCTATCGACTCCCCTCCGCTCCAAGCTGTGCCCTGGACACCATTTGTGAATTGATCGCCCCCCATCTAGCTTCAGAGTTCGTTCTGTTAGGTGACCTAAACTGGGATATGCTTAACACCCCGGCAGTCCTACAATCTAAGCTAGATGCCCTCAATCTCACACAAATCATCAAGGAACCCACCAGGTACAACCCTAAATCCGTAAACATGGGCACCCTCATAGACATTATCCTGACCAACTTGCGCTCCAAATARACCTCRGCTGTTTTCAATCAGSATCTCAGCGATCACTGCCTCATTGCCTGTATCCGCTATGGGTCCGCTGTCAAACGACCACCCCTCATCACTGTCAAACGCTCCCTAAAACACTTKTGRGAGCAGGCCTTTCTAATRGACCTGGCCCGGGTATCCTGGAAGGATATTGACCTCATCCCGTCAGTCGAGGATGCCTGGTCATTCTTTAAAAGTAATTTCCTCACCATCTTAGATAAGCATGCCCCGTTCAAAAAATGCAGAACTAGGAACAGATATAGCCCTTGGTTCACTCCAGACCTGACTGCCCTTGACCAGCACAAAAACATCCTGTGGCGGACTGCAATAGCATCGAAAAGTCCCCGCGATATGCAACTTTTRAGGGAAGTCAGGCACCAATACACGCAGTCAGTCAGGAAAGCAAAGGCTAGCTTTTTCAAGCAGAAAATTGCATCCTGTAGCTCTAACTCCAAAAACTTTTGGGACACTGTAAAGTCCATGGAGAACAAGAGCACCTCCTCCCAGCTGCCCACTGCACTGAGGATAGGTAACACGGTCACCACCGATAAATCCATGATAATTGAACATTTCAATAAGCATTTCTCAATGGCTGGCCATGCCTTCCTCCTGACTACTCCAACCCCAGCCAACAGCGCCGCCCCCCAGCTTCTCCTTTACCCAAACCCAGATAGCAGATGTTCTGAAAGAGCTGGAAAACCTGGACCCTACAAATCAGCTGGGCTAGGCAATCTGGACCCTCTCTTTCTAAAACTATCCGCCGCCATTGCTGCAACTCCTATTACCAGTCTGTTCAACCTCTCTTTCGTATCGTCCGAGAACCCTAAAGATTGGAAAGCTGCCGCGGTCATCCCCCTCTTCAAAGGGGGTGACACCCTAGAKCCTAACTGTTACAGACCTATATCCATCCTGCCCTGCCTATCTAAAGTCTTCGAAAGCCAAGTTAATAAACAGATCACTGACCATTTCGACCTTCTCCGCTGTGCAAACACGGGTGCACCTCAGCCACGCTCAAGGTACTGAACGATATCATAACCGCCATCGATAAAAGGCAGTACTGTGCAGCCGTCTTCATCGACCTGGCCAAGGCTTTCGACTCTGTGTTCTTATCGGCAGACTCAATAGCCTTGGTTTTTCTAATGACTGCCTCGCTTGGTTCACCAACGACTTTGCAGACAGAGTTCAGTGTGTCAAATCGGAGGGCATGTTGTCCGAACCTCTGGCAGTCTCTATGGGGGTACTACAGGATTCAATTCTCGGGCCGACTCTTTTCTCTGTATATATCAATGARGTAGCTCTTGCTGCGGGCGATTCCCTGATCCACCTCTACGCAGACGACACCATTCTGTATACTTCTGGCCCTTCCTTGGACACTGTGCTAACTAACCTCCAAACGAGCTTCAATGCCATACAACACTCCTTCCGTGGCCTCCAACTGCTCTTAAACGCTAGTAAAACCAAATGCATGCTTTTCAACCGTTTGCTGCCCACACCCGCCCGCCCGACTAGCATCACCACCCTGGACGGTTCCGACCTAGAATATGTGGACAACTATAAATACCTAGGTGTCTGGTTAGACTGTAGACTCTCCTTCCAGACTCATATTTAACATCTCCAATCCAAAATCAAATCTCGGCTTTCTATTTTCCTACAAAGCCTCCTTCACTCACGCCGCCAAACTCACCCTAGTAAAACTGACTATCCTACCGATCCTCGACTTCGGCGATGTCATCTACAAAACAGCTTCCAATACTCTACTCAGCAAACTGGATGCAGTCTATCACAGTGCCAGCCGTTTTGTTACCAAATCACCTTATACCACCCACCACTGCGACCTGTATGCTCTAGTCGGCTGGCCCTCGCTACATATTCGTCGCCAGACCCACTGGCTCCAGGTCATCTATAAGTCTATGCTATGTAAACATCCTCCTTATCTCAGTTCACTGGTCACGATAACTACACCCACCTGTAGCACACGTTCCAGCAGGTAGTGACACACACACACACACACACACACACACACACACACACACACACACACTCCATGTATTAAGCCTTTCAGCCTCTTAAGAGATATGATCTGTACACAGCCTGCAAGTATCTCGCAAACATGTTTTTTTCTTTAGAATCGACCGTTTCGATCATGCAGGGTGTAGTTCGGCTAAATACTCTTGCATGATGAGGAAGTCTGCTTGAGACCGGTAGACTTGGTTAGTTCACAGAGCAACCATCACCTAGGCTTTAACTCATGAGGTCAATTCTCCCTTAGCCTCAATGGTTTCTTGGAATGTGTGTGTCTCAGTCTTAGTACAAAGACTAAGGCATCAAGAGTTAATGTTGTAATCTACACCTTCATAGAAAGTTGCTTGTAAATTCTGTATGTGTTGATGAATTACCAGTAAATCAGAAGAATGAATMAATTTCTAAGAAAGTGTAAACGATGACTTTAAAACGAGCCTATAATCATTATATCAGCTATAATCATCATTAAATCCTGATAACATTACCATACAAATTTGGCAGCACAAAAATCAAGGGAATATGGCAATACTGATGGCTACATACTATTGTTGAAAGTATGCAGTAAGTACAAACTTCACATCGGAATGTTCTTGAGCACAATTATTACAATGACATGTTGGCCTACACCGTACAGTGAAGGAATTGCTCTCAGGTGTGGCTGGAGTCACGGGTAGTCTTAATGAGGTTTTGAATATTCATAAGGGGCGGGGTTGGAATCTTTCACAAATTTGAGCGGGCCTACCAAAAATGCAGTGATCTATTCCGTCCCAATTCTGCCTGTACAGACAGCATAACAATGWTTCAATAAATACTATTGTTGTAACTCATTCATGGGGATAAATTATGTACGTTTTAACTCTGTCAATTATTTGAAAATGAGAATTATAATAATAGTAACAATTCCATCTCTACTGTCACTGTGTGATGTTGAAATAAAGAATACTTCCAAACGCGTAAAACTCAAATTATGTATGAAAAGTCAGTCAGCAATTTGACTGGTGGGCTCTTTTAATCAGCGTTCAAAAGTATACAGACAGTGTCCAATAAACACAAGACAAATATTTAAATTCCCCCAAAAGAGGATGGGTGATTCTCTGAGAAGGCATTACCCAATGAATCCAGCATAAACCAGGCACACTGTGCAATGTCATAGACAAAACTGCAGTGAGCGACAAAACTACACTGTGCGTGAATATGTTGTGAATTATTTACAATAATAATAATAATAAAAAAACTTTCTTCACATGTCTATATATATTTTTTAAATACATGTACAAGATGCAAGCGCCTGATACAAGCATTTGAAACAGCCTACATATAGCCCAAGGATACAGAATGTATGTACTGAGTGAGCACTCCACTCTGCGTAATAGATATGTGCATGTCCGTTAGTCTACACCGAGCCTGGTCATGCATGCCATTGTTTGCCACAATGTTGCCCTAAATTCTACATCTCAGGCTTGCAATGCAGCTATAAGAAGAAAAACGTCAAGGCTGTTGCCGCATAATTTGTTTGAAGATTATTATACATGCGCACACTTGATTCGAGAGGCACTAGAAGTTGAGGAAACACATCGCACTTACCCCGAGTGTCGCTTCTACTGCCCAGCTGACAGCGAGTACACAAATCCTATAAAATAAATAAACAATTATATATTCGTATGGCTTTTCAAATAATCCAATTCGCAGGCCTAATAACTTTGTAAGAAAGTATTCGCTCTATATAGTTGGCTATACAGAACAGCTGATAAGCAATGTCAAACTATACCACTCTGGCAACATATAATGTGTAGCTAAAATAAACGCACCAGAATTTCATTTTGAATCACGACTGGAAGAGAAAACTCAGGTAGTTTTCCTGTAGTGCTTCCCCAGTCCCGTCTTCCCTCCTAGCCGCCGCTACAAGTGCCAAGACGAGCTCATTGAAGAATCCAAAATGCGTCTCTGTTTCGAGAAATACGAGAAGCAAGAKGAGAGAGTTAAAGCAGTGCAATTTCAAAAAGGGGGAAGAATCACGCACCAAACGGTTATTTTCGTTAGCACTAGTTCAAATAGTTSGGTAATTTCGTCGGTTTGCGCTATAAATAATAAGGAAAGTTAAAACTCACCAAAGTTCAGTTGTGAAAACGTTCGTCCCCTGCCGGACTTGTTTCACGCACCGCAACTACTTCGCAGTGCATGAGAGCAGAGAAGAGGGGTGGGACTTAGCCATGTCACTCATATTCCATAGCCTACCTTTACCCACTTGTTACCACTTTAACGCACAAGTTAAAAAGCACTATTAGCTTACACTATCACTACTCGAATAAAGTGATAACAAGTCAATTAAATGTTCGTTTGATGTTTCAATTCGATTAAATATACCAAATATACATTTCGTGTGACAGGCTATGAATGTTGAGTGTTGAACGGTGAATGCTGAAAACACTTGTGATACCTTGAGTTTATATCTTGGGTTTGGTTGCTTTTATAGGCCTAAAGATGTTAAAACTGCACTATTCAACTGCAAAAGAGGAGAAAAATGAATGAATAAKTGATCACTCGTCAAGAAAGGGTGATCTTTGTGGAATTGTCTACATAATCCCCTACATTCCCTGACCTTTCCAAAAACGCGCCAAGTATTCCCCTAAATCAGTATGGTAATGACATGCAACATGTTAGGATGACGTTTTAAAATGTCAAATAAATATTTTAGCCTATGTAAAAACAGATTATTGTAACCTGAGGCAACGAAAAATTGCCCTACACTGGTGAGTGTATGTTTGCCACTGTAAAAAAAAAGAAGACCTACACCGAACTATAACTACTTATTAGTTGTATATCTTAGCATACAAACAAAACAATCTTTGTTTTTTGGTTTGTTTGGAAGTTCTGGGATATTGCACACTATATCGCACACAAGACCTGTTGAAGCAAGTGTCAGGGGCATGCGCATTGATCCAAAGTAGATCCGGCTGTAGCAGGTTGGCAGGTCGATAGAGAAAAAGTCAGTCAGGGGTTTGCAGAAGGGAACGGTTCCACGACTGGAAGCTTGGAGTCGCCACAAGAATCTGTCTACTGCGTTCTGAAAATTATTCTGTTCTATAGCCGAGTTAGCAGAAGAATATGACAATTCTCTGATGTGTTTTTTTGTTGAATTTGTCAATGTTTAGTTGAGGCAGAATTGTTTTTAAAAAAATGAATAAAAACTTGAAGAGTCTGCGAAATCTCGCGGTGGGGTTGGTGCTCGTAACCCTGTGTATCGTGGTCCAGGAGTCGGAATCAGCGGTGAGTAGCCAGCCTACAATTACTTTCACACACTTGTCGATGTATTTCTAATGAAATCTAACCAATTCAAACCGTTAAAACAGCGACATGTTGCTTCAAACGGGCCGGACTCCAAACCCACCCGCGTCTTGTTGGCGAAAGTGTATAAATAGAGGGGATACTTTATAACAAGTGTTCATTTTCTGCCCCCGGTCTAATAATAAGTCATGTTCTAGCCTACTTTTACCAAAATGTGTTTTAAACTTTTATTGCATTAATAATTATACTAATTATATATTTACACGGATGGTCCGTGCGTTATTATAGCGTTATTGCACAGTTACGAACAAGCTTCATTCCAGGGACCATTTGTCCGCGTTCGTTTTGTAGTTGTTCAGAGTTCTGAGAGAAGGAGTGCGGGCCACGGGAGCCCGGCTGTAGCTCGCGCGCATACATTTTTTTTCTTCTAGATCTGTTCTGCACCGGCCGACTTGTAAGAAGCATGTCGCACTGTGTATTTTCCTACTTTTTGTCCATTAACGTCAATGGAAAAGATTTTCTTGCAAGAAATTTGGRCGTGGCCCTCCTTGTAGAGTGAACACTGTTACAATGCGCACAGTTACGATTATGTAGCCTGTTTATTTTGTATTTTTCGGGGTGCCATTTAAATAGAACTTTGACCAGAACATTGCAAGTAGAGAGAATGGGTGTTTTGCATTGCTTGTTAAAAAAGTGAGAGTTAACGTTATCGGCTGTCACTGCGTATTGGGGCGCATCACATCACAAATGATGTCCAAGGTTTCGACATTTGAATGTTTTACCCCCAAAACTCTTCCGTGTCACAGGTACTCAATGAATGCATGTGATATTAAACAACAACCTATTTTACATGACACAAAGTTGGCATTAAAGGGACTCAAATTAAAAGTTCATTTATACAATTTATTTATTCGTCAGGTAGTAGTAGTAGCAGGGTATGCATCAGTATTTCTATTTAGTCATAAACAATATTAATAGTCATTAATTCATTGGTAAGTTGATCATAATTAACATCAATTAGCAAATGCTCTTCACAGTGAGTATGCAGTGGGCTTTGTTTATTTTACACGTGAAAAAGCAACAAAATAACTTTTTTGTCCCGGAACAACTCAATGAAAGTGTAAATTCATTTCAACGAGACACCCAGGGAGTAAAAATCAACATGTAGACATTCTCGCTCTCTCTCTCTCGTCAAAAATCTAAGTATAACAGTACTTCACTATCCTATGGAAATTAATATCCTATTTCCTTCATATTGATAACACTCATTGCTCACTGCACTCACAAAGTCAGACACAACCTGCACTGCACTCTTGCAGTGGAGAGAGTGAACTGAACTAGCCTTCTCAGGTGAGATACCGAGGTGTGGCTAGCTGTCAGAGCTAGAGGCAGAACAGAGACAGCTAACGCTACAGTAGTACCATAGACTACAGTAATAAGCTATGCAATGAACCACTGGCACAGGGTAATAAATCACCAGCTTATGGTTAAGTTTAGTACTGAGGTTATGTTTAATTAGGGCCAATCTGATTCTAGATCGGTGGTTAAGGCGTGACGTCCGAGTGCCTTTCACTTCCCAGAGTGTCATTGTTGTCAAGGAGTTTCAAACAGAGGTGGAAGGAATGATGGACTCTTCCCTGTGCTCTGATTGGAGAGAGAGTTCCACTGTCCCTCTGGAATGTGCTTTATGTAGCGGACGGACCGCCCCCTTTGAGACTCCCATAGATGAGGTGACGAGAGAGAGAGCGGTAAAGGAGGGAATAAAGACAGGGAGGGAATACAGGGAGGGAGGAGAGATATAAAAGAGTTAATGAGGAAGATAGAAATAACTCAGGGATGAGGAAAGATAAGAGAAGACAGGAATGGAACAGAAAGGGAATATAGAGGAGGAGATGTAAGGAGTGGTGAAGGAAGAGTTGAAAGCTATGGAAGAAGCTATGGAAGAAAAGAGGGACAGTTTTGTCACCTTGCCAGAGAAGACTGACATGTGTGCTGTGTCTTTGGTGAGCATGTGGAATCCCGTGTCTATTCACAGTGCAGGAGAAAGAGTGAGGGAGAAACAGAGAGAGAAGGGAGAGAGAGATGGAAGGAGAGAGAGAACGAGAGGTGCTCGGAAAGAGAGAACGAGAGGAAAGGGAGGTGAGAGAATTTGACTTCAGTCAAGTCTGGCCTCCCTATATCTACTTACTGTAAGAACTAAATGTGTTTGGCAGCAGGCGGGCATCTCAGTGGGAATGGATGGACCATGAGAGTTCTCTCCTCTACGTGTGGACCAACTGACTTATTTCTGCATGTAGTGTCCTCAAAGCTTTTTTCGCCTCCGTGTGTGATATAAGAAGAGCTGGGTCGCATCCCAAATGGCACCCTATTCCCTATAGGGCTCTGGTCAAAAGTAGTGCACTATATAGCGACTAGGGTCAGTGTGTAATATAAGAAGAGATACATATACGTTCAGGGTAGTCCCTACCCAGGCCCTAGTTAAAAGTAGTGCACTATGTAGGGAATAAGGGACACATCCGAAATGAAAGCTCAGCTCACCATGTAGGCTATAGAAGTTCAATGCATACTGAAAAGTAGGTGTTTTGATGGTTTTGGTGGAGGTTATTATATGAAGAACGTTGTTCCCATAGAAATGCCCACGTGTGACTGTGAACACACCCTTGTTCTCTCTCTCTCTCTCCGAAGTCATTCCCATTGGGTTCCCTTGGAATTCCCATTCCACTCTCAGCGTTCCCAAATCCCATGTCACTCAATGTGCCCCTCTAGTGGAGGGTGTGTGTATTGGTCATCTGACCTGGAATTCATACACTGTATGGTGACTGAATTTGCTTTGGAATTCTGGAAATTGGATTAGTGTAGCTACGCTCCCCCCTCTTTTTTCTCTCTCTCGTTCTCTCTCAGTCTCTGTCCCTCTCTCTTACTCTTTAGCTCCCCCTCTCCCCCCTTTCTCTCTATGGCACTACCATTCCTCTTAAGTATGTTTTTCATGATCCAAATCACTGTCTATTGTGAGGCTTTGTAAATAGTATGCTTATTGTTATTTTGTATATTGTTCATTCTCTAGTAATAACAGACTCATTCCATACATTGCAGTTTCCTGGCTTAGACATTGGTAGCCCGGCTCTTATATGAGTGTGTATGGATAGCCATCTCCAGTTTTCAGCTGTAATTTATACCATAGCGGTCTGCTTTGAACCTGTCATACCCGAGAGCACCTCTATTCCCCATTCCTTCAAAGAGCACAGGGGTGTGAATAATGAGGGAACAGGGGGCATGCACACACCTCTGAGGTGACCCCTGTCACAGGTGGAGTTAGTGTAGCGTAGCCTCTCTCTCTCTCTCTCTCTCTCTCTCTCTCTCTCTCTCTCTCTCTCTCTCTCTCNTCTCTCTCTCTCTCTCTCTCTCTCTCTCTCTCTCTCTCTCTCTCTCTCATTATGGCAAGCTAGCATCTGTATGTATGGGTGTGTATAGCCACACCCACCACCTCAAAGTGGAAATCCCAGACAGCCTCCCTATGGAAGAGGTGAAAGGAGAGGGAGAGCAGTAAGGAGGGAGTGATGGCTGTTGAGGGGTAAGGAAAGCAGGCTCCCCTTTCTCTCTTCTTTCACGTTTTTCTCTTTAATTTCTTTAATCATTGCTCTTTCTTTACCCCATTTTATGTCTACTAGACCCTCTCTTTTTCTCCGTTGTCTTTCTATGCCGGTCTCTTTCGTTCCCTTTCGCCTCTCCTCCCCCCTTTCTTCCCTCTCTCCTGGAAGGCATGCAAATTCCATCTTTATCTCACCTGCTGGGAGGAGAGGAAGGAGGGAAGGAGAGAGGAAAGGAGGAGAGGAGGGCCTCACCACCCCTTTCACAGGCAGCCACGCAAGCCAACGGGTTTTAAAACACACAAACACATTCAAGACTTGCGCACACACATACCCATGTTGCTCTCTTTCAATCTCAGTTTTGATGGGTAGGCAAAAGCAGTGGTGGAAAAAGATCCCAGTACTCATACTTGAGTAAAAGTAAAGATACCTTCATAGAAAATGACTCAAGTAAAAGTGAAAGTCACCCAGTACTACTTGAGTAAAAGTCTAAAAGTATTTGGTTTGAAATATACTTAAGTATCAAAAGTAAATGTAATTGCTAAAATATACTTAAGTATCAAAAGTAAAAGTATTATTTATTATTATTATTTTATTATTTTAATTTACGGATAGCCAGGGGCACGCTCCAACACTCAGACATCATTTACAAATGAAGCATGTGTTTAGTGAGTCCTCCAGATCAGAGGTAGTAGGGATGAGCAGCGATGTTCTCTTGATAAGTGGGTGAATTAACTAGGGGTGCACAATATATCGGTGAACATATTGGAGTTGGCCGATATTAGCTAAAAATGCCAACATCGTTATCGGCCCCATATCTAGTTTAACGCCGATGTTAAAAACCGATGTCAAAGCTGACGTGCATACCTATAACGTAGGTACATGACGTAATGACGCCACGTAAAATGTTGCGCTACACGTGCAACACAGCATTCCTAACCTAGCCCACAATGTCTGCTGTGTGGATCGAGCAGTCAACAAGTCGAGCAGTCATTTGAAAGAGTAAGAACATTTCAGCGAGGCAACTCAAAGGCAAAATCCATTAGCGCCAAGATAATGGAATTCATTGCCCTTGGCAATCAACCGATCTCGGTCGTGGGTGATGTTGGCTTTCGCCGAAGGGTCGAGCACCGGTACACATGTTGCCCTACCGGAGTTACACAGTAATAGCGTCACTGCTATTAGCTTCATAACATACTATGGAACGCCGTTTGGGTCTTTGCGTGTCAAAAAGATACACGTCAAATAGCACTATTTGCTAGCTAGGTACAAATAAGCTTTTAATTTGACACGTCAAATAACACAGTTCTATTATAGAATGTTGTGTTCTGAATTTGCACGTGCAAGCCAAGCGCCACCACTACTATCAGTAGCACTGTCAAAGCTGTACAAAAAAGTCTGCAAACAAGTAAACACCGGCAACGAACGATGTGTTTACAATACCGCGTTGGTAATAAAGCATTATTTGTTTGACCGCAACTTCTGGGGTAGCTAGCTTTAGCTTGGTACCTAGCTAGCACCAATACAACCAGTCTGAAAACAATGACCAGTAGAAACTGCAGTCATTTTCATCATTCTTAGCAATGATTTAGGAATCCTTGTGAGTAAGTATTAGCTAGGTAGCCACTTGTTGTTCGCCTATTGAAATTGAACTTCAGTTCATGAAAATAAATAGCTAGCCAGCTACTTAACCCTGTTTCCCAAAGCTAATGTTATGAGCAGCCAGCAAGCTTCATCTGACTAGTGAGGCTCGACCGGACCGAGTTATGTGTTGTGAAGCTAGCCACAATCAGGATTAGGCACAGTAGTGGAATTTGCAGTTTGCATTCAAAATAAAAGTACCTATTTGAAAGTGATGCAGAAGGTTACAATTGGTAGAATGATGCCATATTTAGACTAGATAATGTTAAACAAGGTTGGAATGTGTAGCAATGAAATGGGGGTATCAGTCTACTCGGTGACACCCACAGAACACAACTGTGAAGAGTTTACGCAAATATTAGCGTTGTAGCTCTTATCGCGGGACTGTGACTGTGTGAAATCACCTCCCCAGTCAGCCCATTGCGTGTATTGACATTCATATTGCACTGTACAGCTTTAACTAAGGATTGAGGATCAAAGAAATGTGGTATCAGTCTCCTCAATACCCAAAATATTTTTGCCCAACGTCCTCCTCAGAGTTATCAGACTCCAAAACATCCTTGCAGTATTTTTTTCCCTTGGGAATAGTGTTCAATACACATACAGTAGGCTGACAATAAATGTGGCTCAATTCACAGTTTCAGACTCCCACAATAAGAGCTACGACGCTAATGTTTTCTGGGTGTCACTGAGTAGACTGATACCCCATGTCATTGATCCACAATCCATAGGTAAGGCTGTACAGTGAAATAAGTATGCCCCCAATGCAATTCTAAAGTATAATACATACAATATGATTTCAACAGATTTTTGTCAAATTAACAAATTATTGTCTTTTGTTGGTTTTATATAACAACATTCCAACCTCGTTTAGCATGATCTATTCAATTATGGCATAATTCTACTATTTGTATTCATTTGCATCACTGTCAATGACATACTTTTATTTTGAAGGCTTACCGCAAAGTCCACTATTGTGGCTAATCCTTATTGTGGCTAGCTTCACATAGATGGGTCCGACCACCATTAATCAAATAAGAACTGTCTTATAAATTAGGGTTATTTTAGATTATGACATCTAGCTATATAGTTAGCTAGATAATTATAGCTACTGAAACCAATTCTGTTGTTTTGCTATGTTTTCGGGGAAGAACATTGTTTGCATCCATGAGCTAGCTAGCTTTTTTTATGACCAGCACTGTACATAGGTGCGCTAGACAACTTTACCAGCATCATAGCATACGTATCGATGAATCGTTGTGACATATGAAATACGAGTAATAGTGTAATCAATGTGTAATAACTACGTAAAAAATGTATGAATGCGTTAAATTATTATGTGATGTGCAGTCATATTCAGTTCCTAATTTGTCAACAAGCTTGTTAGACACGTCAAATAGTGTTATTTGACAGGCAAAGACCCAAACGGCGTTCCATAGTATTAGAAATCCTGGTTGAGAATGAAACGACGGAACAAATGAACAACGAAACAGCACAGCAAGTAAGTGAAAGAAATAGGTTTTGATTATCTTTTACTGGTAATGGGGATATACGTAAATGCCAACAGAATATCTTTTTGGTCAGTGTGGTGTGTCTGTGTGTGTGCGTGTGTAACCTTTATTTAACTAGGCAAGTCAGTTAAGAACAAATTCTTATTTACGATGACGGCCTCACCCGGCCAAACCCGGACGACACTAGGCCAATTCTACGCTGCCCTATGGGACTCCCAATCACGGCCGGATGTGATACAGCCTGGATTCGAACCAGGGACTGTAGTGACGCCTCTTGCACTGAGATGCAATGCCTTAGACCACGGTGTCCATGTGTGTGTGATCACTATTTAACTGTACTAGAATGCTTAAAACACAGTTAAAATGTTTAATATCGGTATTGTTTTTTTTTGTCAAGGAAAATATTGGATATCGGTATCAGCCAAAAATGTAATATCGGTGCATCACTAGAATTAACACATTTTCCTGCCTTGCTAAGCATTCGAAATGTAACGAGTACTTTTGGTTGTCAAGGAAAATGTATGGAGTAAAAATTATTTAATTTTCTTCAGGAATGTAGTGAAGTAAAAGTAAAAGTCGTCAAAATATATAAATAGTAAAGTACAGATACCCAAAAAAAGTACTAGTACTTGTACTTTAGTATTTTACACCACTGGGCAAAAGCATATATATATATATATATATATATATATATAGTCTACATGACCACCAGTTTAAAGAACAAATCCAATTTCTTTGGATTTATTTGGCACCTGGAATGCATATTACCATCAATCTATACTAATTACGTGCAAGGCAAACAAGTGGGTGAATGGTTGGGTTGTTTGTAAAGGCTATTAAGTGTCTGTGTCCGATTGTGCTGGCCGTCCAATGAGGAACTGACACTCCAGTGTGAAGCATTAACAGGTGTAGGGAGACTGCTCTATGTACACAACTAATTCCTCCATCTATAAATCTAAGATAACTCAAGAAATCTGCCATTCATTTTGACGTTTTTGCCGAGGAGATCTTAGCCGTGCGATTTTTACATCTAACTGCAGATGTTTGGAGCAGTATTTCTCAATGGAAAAATGGGAACGACAACAAAGACTTTATTGAAGAATCCCTGCTGTTGACCAAGCACCGACCAAGAGGCGTAGACTTCGGCTCTGAACGGCTCTGAGCCAAAAAAAAAACTCACCGAAGTCCGACACGAAAATATCGTCACAATATATGCACAAACTCTTCCGAACTGTTTCGGCTGGGAAACACGCAGACGCCTTAATACCCGTCTTTTCTCTTTCTGATACCTCCTTCACCTCTCGCTCGCTTCCATTTTATTCTTTCATGTTCTGTCTATCACTCTCTCCATTTTCTCTCTTTCCCTTTCTCCCCCTCACTCCCTTTCCCTCACTTTCCATCCTCCCATGGACCTACATCTGCCTGTCGTCCACAACCCTCCTTCTTTTGGAGAGCAGTGTAAACGGTGTTGTTTTTTAAGGACTATTTATTTCAGTCTTTCAGTGTTTGGTCTAAGGCTGTAGAGGTGGCCCCACACACAGACACACACGCACGCGCACACACACACGCACACACACACACGCACGCACGCACACACACACGCGCGTGCACACACACACACATACACGCACACACTCCCTCTCCCTCACTCAATACTTTAAGAGGCAAACAATCAATCTATCCCAACCACTCCAGTATCCCTGCACATTGTAAATATGGTGTTGGCACTGACCCTTGAACTGACCTTGTATATACTGTAGCTTACTTACTGTCTCGTGTTCTGCTTATTTCTATTTCTTGTGTGTTTTTGTTCTACTTTATTTTAAAGTACTACTGATATTGATTACTGCATTGTTGGGAAAGAGCTAGCAAGAAAAGGCATCTCCCTATACTTGTGCACGTGACAATGAAACTTGAGGTAAACGATCAATGAACAGATTATTGATGTAGGTCAAAATGACTCGTGGAAACAGCACAATCGTTCACCAAGACCAATTACACTCCTCTATCCATTCCATTTTCACCTTATTCTTGTGCTGTCAGAAAGTAGAGCCGCTAATGGCTTTACACCTCCGCAAAAAACAACCATCGCTTTACCTTCTTCTTTTTGAATTTCTTTCTCACGCCATCCCGGGGCAGACCACCCCTAATCTGTGGGTCACCTGACCTGCCTTAAAGACCCTCTAGTCTGGGGATAAGACCTGTCCCTTTATGGCTTGGATTAGATTGAGATTAAGATTACAATGAAGTACTATAGAGTAGCTTTAGTAAGAGCACCTCTGGCTGTTGGTCCTTAGCAAAATAGGATGTCTCATCATGGTACCCAGATGTAGATACAGGTCAGTGGCACACACAGCACACACACACAGACACACACGACAACACACACAACACACACAACACACACACACACACGACACACACACACACACACACACACACACACACACACAACACAACCACACACACACACACACACACACCACACACACACCACACACACACACACAATTAGATTCTCTCATCTCACTTCTCTTCAATCTTCTAGTTCAATCTTCTAGATCAAGGACAGACAGCCCACGTCAGGCTCACAGAAACAAGAAGGATCTTGCGGATGTTTCGCCGGAGGTTGAATTCTGAACCCCAGTCTCCATCTTTGTGACTTTCTGGAGCTGAAAGAGAAGGAAGGCTCATGTTAGGAAAAGGATCGGGACCCATGTGCTATTGAGCCTGATCTTGTACAATAGAAAGGTGTTTTTTTTCAGTCAGGCAACATTTGCCCTGTTTTGGTGCATGTAGGTTGCAGGTGATACCTTTTGGGTGTCAGCTGAAAAACGTGGTGCTGGCTAGACACATTATGCTATATTTGTTTACTTGATGTTTCTCCAAATAACTGTTAAAGCTCTGAATGTGTCACAGAGCAACAAAGAGGCGTACCACTGCTGTCATACTTCACATCAGCTGAGTCCCAGCCTTATCTGCTTCCCTTTTCTCTGCCAGACACAATGAAATGTGTCCGTGTGTGACATCAGCGTCTGGCTGAGAGAGTGACAGAAGCAGAGAGACACAGAGAAGAGAGGATAGAGGGACTGAGGGGGGGGGGGGGGGGGGGGGGTGAGAGAGAGCGGAGGGGGGGGAGTACAGTAGCATTTCTACCCCACTAAAAGCTTGAAAGGAGTCCCCTGATTCTTATCTTGGATCCTTGCAGCCGACGCTTGTGTTATCACCTATATTCACTGCATGTGCCCCCAGCCCATTCATCCCAGCCCTGAGGTTACCGTAGGTCCTTCCCCAACCCCAGCTACTAACCTCTATCACCCGTCCAGTCCATTCCCTAGTCCAAACCCTCAGCTCCGGCTCATCCATATAACCCCAGTCTCTGTGTCGTTCCCTAGACGTGGTGGTGGGATTATGGAGTTTTCACCTCTCCTCTTCCATCCCTGGAATTGACTGCCCCAAGACGCCAGCCTCTGTCCTAATCCCTAACCCAAACCCCCGCCCCTTGTACTACCAAAAACACCCAGCCTCAAGCCCCGACCCCAGGCCCATCCTCAGGCCAGCCCTTCCCATCCCCAGCCCTGAGACTAGTGTCTCTATCCCAGGCATGATGGTGTTACATAGGATAGGCAGTGTCTCCTAATCAAGGCATGGTGGTGATTGTGGGCCAGCACATTGATGATCCATAGGGTGTCTCAGTGTTCTATCTCTATCTCTCAAATCGATGGCATCTCTCTCTACAAAGGCTTGATTATTCACAACACACCACACACACACACACACACACACACCACACCCCACACACACCACACACACACACACACACACCACACACACCACACACACACACACACACACACACACCACACACACACACACACACACACACACCACACACACACACACACACACTTTTGAGGAATGGCCCAAATAGAATAAGAACAAGTACTTTATTTATTTTTAACCTTTATTTAAAACTAGGCAAATCAGAGTTAAGAACAAATCTTACTTTACAAATGACAAGCCTACCCCGGACACGCTGGCATTGGTGGCACGTCCCATATTGGGAACTCCCGAATCACAGCCGGTCATCAAGCCAGGGACTGTAGTGGCACCTCTTGCACCGAGATGCAGTGCCTTAGACCACTGCGCGCACTCGGACGCCCTAAATCTATCTATCTGTATGACAGATTTCTTCCATTCTAAACCTTTCCAGACATACAATTCACACACACCATACATTTTCAGGGAGTGTTTGGGCCTCAGTCACTTCAGGAGCTGTTAAGAAGGCTTGAATAGTCCATCATCGCTTTTGTCTTGGCTGACCATTGTTTCCTGTCAAATGGTTTGCGGAATGCAGGTATTAGTAAAGTAGCCCACACACAGAACACACACACACCACACACCACACACACACACACACACACACACACACACACACACACACACACACACAACACCACACACACACACACACACACACACACACCACCACACACACACACACACACACACACACATACATCACCACACACACAACACAGTTGTACATAAAGTGCACACATACAAACACAGGTAGGGTAGGATCAAATCAAAGTTTATTTGCAGATGTTATCGCAGATGCAACCAATGATTATGTTACTAGGTCCAACAATGCAGCAAATCTAGCAAAACAATAACAATCCAAAAATAAGTCATAATATTTAGACATATCAGAATGAGCAATGTCAGAGTCCGGGAATAAATAAATATGTATGTGAATGCTGTGTGTAGACAGTATGGACAGTACAGTATATGAATAGAAAGGTGTGTACAGCAGAAGCTATATAGTTATAAACCATGACTAGAATACAGTATATACATATATAGTGGGTAAACAGTATGTAAACATGATTAAAGTGACCAGTGTTCAGTGCCTCTTATGTACATAGGACAGCAGTCTCTAAGTTGCAGGGTAGAGTACAGGTTGGTAGCCGGCTAGTGACAGTGTCTAAGGTTCAGGGCAGGGTACTTGAGATAGAACTGTCTCTCGGTCCCAGCTTTGATGCACTGTACTGTCTCCGCCTTCTACTGTAGATGGTAGTGGGTGAACAGGTGTGGCTCGGGTGGCTGAGTCCTTGATGAGCTTCTTGACCTTCCTGTGACACCGGGTGCTGTAGATGTCCTGGAGGGCAGTCAGTGTGTTCCCGATGATGCGTTGGGCTGACCGCACTACACCCTGGAGAACCCTGCGGTTGCGGGCAGTGCAGTTATTGTACCAGGCGGTGATACAGCTCGACAGAATGCTCTTGATAGTGCATCTGTAGAAGTTCGTAGGAGGTTTCTTAGGAGCCAAGCCAAATTTCTTCAGCCTCCTGAGGTTGAAGAGGCGCTTTTGCGCCTTCTTCTCCACGTTGTCGGTGTGAAGGGACCATTTCAGGTCCTCAGTGATGTGCCCGCCGAGGAACTTGAAGCTTTTGACCTCTCTTCTGCGGCCCCGTCGATGTAGATGGGGCCTGCTCTCGCTGCTTGTCTCCTGTAGTCCACGTTAAGCTCCTTCATTTTTGTTGACATTGGGGGAGAGGTTTATTCCCTCGCACCCTCCGCCGGAGCTCTCAACTCTTCCTGTAGGCTGTCTTGTCGTTGTTGTAATCAGGCTTACCGCTGTTGTGTTGCCAGCAAAGTTGTAGACGTGCGTGACCTGAGCAACACACGCTGTGGGGCCTCCTGCTGTTGGCCCGTCAGGAAATCTAGAACCTGTTGTACAGGGAGGGGTTCAGACCCAGGGCCCGAGCTTAGTGATGAACTTGGAGCACTATGGCTGATCGTTAGTCAATGAACAGCATTCTTACATAGGTATTCTTCTGTCCAAGGGGGATAGGGCAAAAAGTGTGGGTCTAGGGTGTTGAGTAAGGTGGAGGTGATATGATCCTTACAAGCCTCTCAAAGTACTTCATGATGAGAGAAGTGCTACGGGGCGATAGTCATTTAGTTAAGTTACTTTGCTTTCTTGGGTACAGGGACAATGGTGACATTTTGAAGCAAGTGGGGACATACTGGGATAGGGAGAGAATTGAATATGTCCGTAAATACTCCAGCCAGCTGGTCTGACCATGTTGTTTGTATCTGAGCCGATGAATTGCGACTCCACCTTCTTCTTTACTGTTGTGACGTCTCTGATTGCCTCCGGATGACACAGCTGGTCTGTTTGTACACGTCCATATTCCCAGTCACCTTGCCATGGTTAAATGCAGTGGTTCGCCCGTTCAGTTTTGCGCAAATGCTGCCATCTATCCACGTTTTTGGGTTTTGATAAATTCTAATGTCACTTTAGGAGAC
>NC_036840.1:19807291-19830757 GCF_002910315.2 Salvelinus sp. IW2-2015 | reverse complement strand
ACACACACACACACACACACACACACACACACACACACACACACACACACACACACACACACACACACACACACACACACACACACACACACACACACACACACACACACACCACACACACACCACCACACCAACACAACACACACACAACCAATACAATACACACACACACACACACAGTTGTACATAAAGTGCACACATACAAACACAGGTAGGGTAGGATCAAATCAAAGTTTATTTGCAGATGTTATCGCAGATGCAACGCAATGATTATGTTACTAGGTCCAACAATGCAGCAATATCTAGCAAAACAATAACAATCCAAAAATAAGTCATAATATTTAAGACATATCAGAATGAGCAATGTCAGAGTCCGGGAATATAAATAAATATGTATGTGAATGCTGTGTGTAGACAGTATGGACAGTACAGTATATGAATAGAAAAGGTGTGTACAGCAGAAGCTATATAGTATAAACCATGACTAGAATACAGTATATACATATATAGTGGGTAAAACAGTATGTAAACATGATTAAAGTGACCAGTGTTCAGTGCCTCTTATGTACATAGGACAGCAGTCTCTAAGTTGCAGGGTAGAGTACAGGTTGGTAGCCGGCTAGTGACAGTGTCTAAGGTTCAGGGCAGGGTACTTGAGATAGAAGCTGTCTCTCGGTCCCAGCTTTGATGCACCTGTACTGTCTCCGCCTTCTACTGTAGATGGTAGTGGGGTGAACAGGTGTGGCTCGGGTGGCTGAGGTCCTTGATGAGCTTCTTGACCTTCCTGTGACACCGGGTGCTGTAGATGTCCTGGAGGGCAGTCAGTGTGTTCCCGATGATGCGTTGGGCTGACCGCACTACACCCTGGAGAACCCTGCGGTTGCGGGCAGTGCAGTTATTGTACCAGGCGGTGATACAGCTCGACAGAATGCTCTTGATAGTGCATCTGTAGAAGTTCGTAGGAGGTTCTTAGGAGCCAAGCCAAATTTCTTCAGCCTCCTGAGGTTGAAGAGGCGCTTTTGCGCCTTCTTCTCCACGTTGTCGGTGTGAAGGGACCATTTCAGGTCCTCAGTGATGTGCCCGCCGAGGAACTTGAAGCTTTTGACCCTCTCTTCTGCGGCCCCGTCGATGTAGATGGGGGCCTGCTCTCGCTGCTTGTCTCCTGTAGTCCACGTTAAGCTCCTTCATTTTGTTGACATTGGGGGAGAGGTTATTTCCCTCGCACCCCTCCGCCGGAGCTCTCAACTCTTCCCTGTAGGCTGTCTTGTCGTTGTTGGTAATCAGGCTTACCGCTGTTGTGTTGCCAGCAAAGTTGTAGACGTGCGTGACCTGAGCACACACCGCTGTGGGGCCTCCTGCTGTTGGCCCGTCAGGAAATCTAGGACCCTGTTGTACAGGGAGGGGTTCAGACCCAGGGCCCCGAGCTTAGTGATGAACTTGGAGGGCACTATGGCTGATCTGTAGTCAATGAACAGCATTCTTACATAGGTATTCTTCTTGTCCAAGTGGGATAGGGCAAAAAGTGTGGGTCTAGGGTGTTGAGTAAGGTGGAGGTGATATGATCCTTAACAAGCCTCTCAAAGTACTTCATGATGAGAGAAGTGCTACGGGGCGATAGTCATTTAGTTAAGTTACCTTTGCTTTCTTGGGTACAGGGACAATGGTGGACATTTTGAAGCAAGTGGGGACATACTGGGATAGGGAGAGATTGAATATGTCCGTAAATACTCCAGCCAGCTGGTCTGCACATGTGTTTTGTATCTGAGCCGATGAATTGCGACTCCACTTTCTTCTTGTACTGTTGTGACGTCTCTGATTGCCTCACGGATGACACAGCTGGTCTGTTTGTACACGTCCATATTCCCAGTCACCTTGCCATGGTTAAATGCAGTGGTTCGCCCGTTCAGTTTTGCGCAAATGCTGCCATCTATCCACGTTTTTTGGGTTTTTGATAAGTTCTAATCGTCACTTTAGGAAGAACGTTCTCTATGCACTTCCCGATGAACCCAGTCACCGAGTCAGTGTATACGTCGATACTATTCTCAGAGGCGACCCGGAACATTTCCAAGTCAAGGTGAAGAATAGATTCCGATTGGTCAGACCAACGTTGAACAGTCTTTACCATGGGTGTTTCCTGCTTAAGATTCTGCCTATAGGTGGTGGAGCAGGATGGATTCGTCGTCTGATTTGGCAAAGGGAGGGCGGGGGACGGCCTTGTAGCCAACCCTGAAGGTAGAGTAACAATAGTCAAGTGTGTTCTCTTCGCGTGTAGCACAGGAGATGTGTTGATAGAATTTCGGGGAGCGTTATCCTCAGATTCATTTTTTTAATGTCCCCAGCTACAGTATATGCGGCCTCAGGATATGCGGTTTCCAGTTTGCACGAAGTCCAGTGGCAGTGGTATTGCAGATCGGGAGGACAAAAGGGCTGAGTTCCTGTACATGACCACAATCGCACCATGAGTTGATAATCATGAGACATACCCCTCCACCTCTGCTTTTCCAGGAGAGTTAAACTGAGAACCCCAGGATGAGGGTGTCTGATCTCTCTCTCTCTCTCTCTCTCTCTCTCTCTCTCTCTCTCTCTCTCGCGCTCTCGCTCTCGCTCTCTCTCTCTCCGCGCCCTCCCTCTCTTTCTTTCTGTCTCACTCCCTCTTTCAATTCAATTCAAGGGCTTTATTGGCATGGGAAACATATGTAGCATTGCCAAAGCAAGTTAACTCTCTTTCGTTCTTTCATCTGTTTCTTCTATCACAGTAGCAGGGAGGAAACAGGGTTTCCCCAGTGTGGTCAGGGAAGAGAAAGGTAGGCTGATGGAGCTCTGTCGACAGAGTGGTGTGTACGTCTGCAAGTGGACACAGGGGGGATGCGGGGGCAATTGTTTGCACCATCTCAACACCGCCAACATGCCAGTGAGATCAAATGACTTTGAGTCAGTTAAATGTGTCTGTGAGAAGAGACCTGTCGTTTCTGTCGCTCTTGGGTCAATCTTTTAGTCATTTATGACATTCTAAACGCAGTTTGTATGTGATTTACCATGCTAAGTAGACTTATGGGCATTCTGTTAAATGCCCTTAAGAAAGTTGATAGACTTCACACCTGGCAAGATAATTATGAATTGACTTCATTTCAGGTTATAAATCCCAATGTGAGAAGGCAAAACCTTTACAGCTACAGCCAAATACTCTATGTAATTATGTACTGCACATACTGTTATTACATTATGTACTGCAATATGCATCATCTCCTTTAAAGGGGGGTAATCTGTAGTTCACCCAGATATATTAACCATCAGATTCACTTCCATTGGCGAGATATGAATCAGGAATGAATGTCTGTGCTTGGTACTGTAATGTTATCCTTCTATGGACACACACACACACACACACACACACACACACACACACACACACACACACACACACACACACACACACACCACACACACACACACACCACACACACACACACACACGCACACGCACACGCACACACTGACTGGCTCCCCCTGAGGGCAGAGATGAAACAGTACATCAGAGATACATGCTAAGACTGGAACTGTGTGTGTATGTATGAATGTGTCTGTGTGTGTGGTGAGCTGTGTGTGTGTATTTCGTCTTTGTGCACTGTGTATACCTGCGTGCGCTGAAAATATGGTGTGTGTGTTTCTTTATGCGTGCATGTGTGTGTGAGCAAGTGTGTGTGTGCATGTGTGTGTGGTGAAAAGCATCCTGATCCACAGCTTAGGACTCTTGAGACCGGTCACCCTCCAGGTCATTTATGGACATTTTTCACATTTCTGAGCCCGAGGAGAAGGAGGTGGGAGCAAAGGGCATAGTGTCTACAGTGTGTGCATGTGTGTGCGTGTGCTTGGTGTTTATGTGTGTGTGAGGTCGAGAGGGTGTGTTAGGTCTCTGAAGTTTCTCTCGATGTAGCTATTTTTCGAGTGGATGCAACTATTACGTTTGTGAATGTGTGTGTGTGCGTTAGTGGTGCTTGGGTCAACTGTTTGTTCACCCGCACCTGCCCGCAATTGCCCATCCGCAACCGCCCAACTATATGTGGTAAAGTGCAAATCTGAGGTCTGCACCCAACCCTAACCTGCTAATATAAGAACATGTGCTGTGGCTACAGTCAGAGATGGCGGGACGATTTGTTAACAGTGGGCGCAGGATTTATTTTGCCTGATTAACATGTTTCTGCCTATAATTAACAACATTTTGGTAGGCTATTTGTAAGTCAACTTGTCTCTTCTGTCATATGTTGCCCTAGAAGACTAAATAAACCCTTGCTCGCCAGAATAATGTCATAAATCTCTGCTTCTTTCATGTAGCAAAGACGTTTTGGGACCAGGAAGAAAATGCAATAACAAAAAAATACGGGAAAGCTTTTCTCTGCAAAAATGCCAAATGACATCAGATTGACCGGTTGTAAAAACGACCGGTTGTAAAAAAAAGTTGTAAAAACGACCCAACATGTTTCTGATAAGATTTCAGTTCGGCTTGGATGCATTTATTTTATGTGGTTGAAATACTGTCAGCTTTTATGATGCTGATAAAGATAGCACCTCGACAGACGGTATCTGACTGCGCATTCGCATTCTCTCAAGATGCTGAAATATATCATATTTCTTCACTCCTGTTCCCGAGTCAAGGTTTTCCCTACATTTGGTGTATAATTTTACTGCAAGAGATGCTTATTTCGGCAGGAATTAATATTGAGGCTATGTGAGAGGTTATATACCTAACGTCAGTGTCCAGATTTCAGTTTCCATTTAACCAATCTGAACAGTAGGCTAAAGTTCCCTTGACGTGCCGTAGGCATATTTGATGTCCCCTTCTGGTGTCTGTTGAATTTGTGTATCGCCAGACAATCATCACACAAAACATAGCCGGCACTGCTATCATCCTCTTTTACAACTTCCCTACATTCTTCTCAAACATTACTTTWKTGGCCCTCCAAATCTCCATTTCAAAGCTTTTCTCTTATTGAATTCAACTCCGACAATGTCCTTTTCGCCTGCCCGTTCCCAAAAGCATTTGGCGATTGGCGTGTAGCGAATTTGGCGCGCGTACAGTTACATGCTGACCAGACCGCACACGTCGCGTGCGCGAGCGTCGCAAAATAAATTTAGAAATCCATGTTATTCAATTATTGCACCCACACTGCTCGCACGAGTCAACGAGCGTCTGCGTTACCAAGGGCTAAAATAGAAGTCATTCCTATTTCTGACAGAGATCGTGCTGAAAGTCCTGCCTTTCCCATCTCCTCGTTGGTTTATAGAAGCAGGTACCCACTTGCCATCTCCTCATTGGTTATACCCACATGGGTGATTGAAAGACAAACTGTTTTGCCGGTTGTCATGGTAATACTATGAAAGTTTAGATGCGATCACCATATAAGTTCAACGATGAAAAAGCCTGGAAGGAGGAGAGATGACTAGAAACGATTTGGTTGGTCGTTTTATGTGTGGATTAATTTGTCGGAGTAGAGGACCTTGTGCAGTTCAGGTAAAATAACAACTCAATGTTTATATCCCAGGACAAATTAGCTAGCAACAGCAAGCTAGCTAAATAGGACAAATTAGCTAGCAAGTGCAAGCTAACTAGCTAAATTGCCATACATGTTTAATGCTATTCGACCTGTCCCCAAATTAATATCATTGGTTCAGAGTTTGTTTTGATATTTTAACCTGCGTGTCGTGATCGCGTTTGGTATGGGGGGACAAAATACATTTATGCACGATGGCGCACGCGCGCAGCCGGTTTGGGTTCCGTGCTAGGCCCTGAAGCTCACGCACTAATGCCAGATAGCCTAAAATAATGAATGAAAAACATCGATGTAGCCTATAGATTTAAATTTACAATAGTTATACATTTATGGATTTCTTAAGGTATTGTTTTCTATTTATTCAACCCTCCCGTCACCCACCCGCCCTTCATCCACACAATATTTTATGACCCTAAACCCACAGACATAACTGCGGGGATTGTGGGTTATGAGTCAATCCGCGCATCACTAGTGTGCGTGCGTGCATGCGTGTGTAGAGGGCCCTGTTTTCCAACCCCTCCTGTTGAGTGTTTCTCTGTGGATTCAGCAGAGCCTCTTTCATCTGTAGATAGACAGCGTGTGTGTGTGTGTGTGTGTGTGTGTGTGTGTGTGTGTGTGTGTGTGTCCGAATGCATGGCATTCCTTCCCCGCTGCCTCTGTCCTACATAAACATGCCCCCTCCGGAGATCACGACAGGAAATCTCTACATCTGTAAGAAGCCCTGTTTATACCTGGTTCTTACATGTGGCAGTTGTCCTGGTCTTGTCTACATTCTGATTGTGCCCACATTTGTCGACAGGTGTAGACAATCAAAAGACACATTGGGAACAGATTGTGATTAGATCTTCCTGTCCGCCTCCTCCGGAGGTAGTCGAAGAATCGTCTTGTATGGATAGCCTTGAAGTGTAAACGAATACTGACAACGAAAGCGTATACTTTTGGCCAACATCACGGTGGTCCCACCCTCTAAAAACAAATCACACCAGCCAGTTGAGGTGGTAATTATGGACAATAATACCTCTACGATCCCTCCTAGAATTAAGATTTTGGTCTTCATTAGAAATAAAGTACCTGGCCTCCTGAGTGGGGCACTGGTCTAAGGCATTACTTCTCAGTGTCTCTACAGCTTGGGGTTCGATCTCGGGCTGTGTCTCTACAAGCTTGGGGTTTGATCCCAGGCTGTGTCATTACATAATTGGCCTGGGTTTGGCAGGAGGGGGGCTTTACTTGACTCATTGTGCTCTTGTGGCAGGCTGGGCTCCTGCAGGCTGACTTCGGTTGTCAATTGAAGTGTGTTTCCTCTGACACATTGGTGCGGCTGGCTTCCGGGTTAAGCGAGTGGGGGGTGTTAAGAAGCGCCATTTTGTCGGGTCATATTTCGAAGGACGCGTGACTCGACCTTTGCCTCTACCGATCCCGTTGGGGAGTTGCAGCGATGAGACAAGATCGTAATCACGAAAATGGGGGTACATCTTTTTAATATAAATACATAAAGTGCCTACGGCCACTGTGGTCGGAGGCCACAGCCCAATCTAAATTAGATAATGCATATCAAAAGAAAGATATTTATGAAGAGATATCGTCCCCAATGAGAGAAAAAGGGTTATCCCGTGCCCACGTCAAATGCCAGCGCAAAATAAAATATTTGAAAACATTGCACAGAAAGGCAAAGGACTGTTATAGGAGTGGGAACGGGAGAACCAAGGGTCCATCCCACCACCTGCCCACCATTCATTCTGGACAGTGCTGTGGAGGATGGAGATGCTTTTTTCTTTGCCATGTGAAGAATGGCCTAATAAAGTTGCCGTATCAGATATTAAGCATTAGTTCCTAAGTGTCATTATTTATACTGTGCATTAATTGTATTTTGTACACACATCCAGATGCTCATCTTGTTTGTGCGGTTTCTTTTTTTTAGGGTGCGGGAGAGATTCTCTGAATATTCATTTGTATGGCCGTGGACAGGTCGAAGTTACCGGGACAGTATTACGCCCAGTCTTAAATCGCCGGATAGCCAAAGTAGGCTGTATTGATGAGAGTATACAACCAATGATTATAAAAGCGTGCCGTTTTCTGTCGATTTCTACAGCTTGTGTCACAAGGGGAGGTCTAAAGCAGGTTGGATTCATTTGCATACAGGGAGGGATTAGGGAATAATCTGGTCACAATGTGAACACAGTAACAGATAAGAGACACATTTTATTATCACGTGTAGATGCAACAAATCTCGATCAGATAGTGATCGGATCATCTTGATCGGATGATGACAACCACATGATAATGCAAGGTGTAACCACAGCTAGAGAGAGAGGGAGAGAGAGCGAGAGAGAGACTGGGAAGAGAGAGGGAGAAAAAAAAAGAAAGGAAGAGAGAAAGAATGACTCACTCAGTCTTCTTAGTCCAATCACGCATCATATTTTCATACAAGAAAAGAAGGAAAACATTTAGACAGTGATGTAAAGTACCTAAGTAAAAATTATTTCAAGTACTACTTAAGTAGTTTTTTGGGGTATCTATACTTTACTTTACTATTTATTTTTTTGACAACTTTTACTTTTACTCCACTACATTCCGAAAGAAAATAATGTACTTTTCACTCCTTACATTTTCCCCGACACACAAAAGTACTTACTTTTGTGTAAGTACTTATCAAGAGAACATCCCTGGTCATCCCTTCTGCCTTTGATCTGGCAGACTCACTAAACACAGGGGCTGCAGGTAGCCTAGTGGTTAGAGCATTGGGCCAGTAAACCAAAAAGTTGTTAGATCAAATCCCAGAGCTGTCAGTACAAAACTGTTGTTCTGCCCCTGAACAAGGCAGTTAACTCACTGTTCCTAGGCTGTCATTGTAAATAAGAATTCTTTCTTAACTGACTTGCCTAGTTAAACCCCCCCACAAATGCTTAGTTTGTGAATTATGTCTGTCTGTTGAAGTGTGCCCCTGGCTGCCTGTAAAAAAAAATAAAAAAATTGTGCTTTGTGGGTTGCTTAATATAAGAAATTTGAAATGATTTATACTTTTACTTTGAATTTTTGACACTTAAGGATATTTTAGCGATTACATTTACTTTTGATACTTAAGTATATTTAAAACCAAATACTTTTAGACTTTTACTCAAGTAGTAGTTTCATTAGTGACTTTCCTTTTTACTTGAGTCATTTCCTTTTAAGGTCTCTTTACTTCTACTCAAGTATGACAATTGGGTACTTTTTCCACCACTGCATTTAAACCCCTTAGAGATCAAAGTAAAGGTTCATGTCAAACTGACCTGAGATGGTGTAAAACAGTGGAAGATGCTGAGGGGAGGACGGCTCATAAAAATGGATACCATTCCACCTATTCTGCTCCAGCCATTACCACCAGCCCATCCTCCCCAATGAAGGTGCCACTAGCCTCCTGTGGTGTAAAAGTAATTTCTGATGATTCATTGTCTGTATGACATTTCTCAACCTATAAGACCAAACACCCTGATCTATATATTATATGGTGAGTTTATAGAGGTATGTTTTCGACCTATTTAAGTTTGCAGAGGATGCTTCACGGCCAGTTAGGCATAGCAGCTACAAGGACCAATACACTCATCAGAAGACTGAATCAAGATTCAACCACAGAGCACGAGAGATAGAGAGAGAGAGAGAGATAGAGAAGAGGGAGAGAGAGAGAGAGAGAAAAAGAGAGAGAGGGTGGAATACTGCTCTTTACCGCCCTCCTGTGGCATCTCAGGACTTTGTAATGTGGCTACTCAGAGTACAAGGTAGGCCTAGAATGAAGGTGGAAAGTTAATAGTTCGATTAAAGCATAGAAATAGCATTAGTCATTATATTTCTGTGGTTAAAAGTAGGGGGGTGGAAGTAGCATCTTCGGCGGGGTAACCTCTACATTCAGCCCCAGGTATACCTTCTCAGATTGCCAGATTTTTGTTGTTTCTAGAGTAAAGTCTGGGGATAAATATTGAGCAAAATTAACAGTCTTATATCAACTTCTCTATGTCACTTGTGAACATTTTAGTGCTTTATGCCGTAAACAGATAAAAAACATTTTTTTACCTCATAGTTGTATGTTTGGGTTGAACGTCTAAACTTCTTGACGAGCGGTATTTCTAATCACGAAGGAATGATCATAAATTAACAGAAAAACGGCTGACCTTGTGGTTTCTGGTTTGGTTGATATTTTTCTTTCAAATTGAATCTAGATTCCTAGAGTGCCCGTTTTTCACACAGAGATCTGAAATGAGGAGGAGGATGATGATGGTGGTGGTGGTGGTGATGATGATGATGACGGTGAGGATGAAGGCTAGTCTCCCTCCCCAGTTATCCCTTTATTTTTCTAATCGGAACTGTGACAACCTCTCTAAAAGCAGAATCGTATTTCTTCATTAATGAGTATTACAAATGGAGTGATATCCCCAGAACGCCACAGAACTGATCTCTGTCTATCAGGGTTATATTTAGTAGATGAGCCACGGAACTGTCTCTCTCTCGGCTAACTCCCTCAGGGCGCACATACTAAGGGTGCATCCCAAATTGCACCCACCCTGTTCCTTAAATAGTGCACTACCCATAGGGTTCTAGTCAAAAGCGGTGCACTATAAACGGTATAGGGTGCCATTTGGGACACACCTACGATTCTGCTTGGCAACCAACAGCCAATCACTGTGACTGCACCCTCTTTTAATTTTCGTTCACCCACACGGCAACACTCTGTTCCGAGCTGTGATATACTGTATCTGTGAATTACAAAAGAAGAGATTGGAGGCATGTTGGGACCTGCTTTGGGATGGGCTGTGGGGCTGAGACAGGATTCTAGAATACGCCTTTAGAAATGCTCTCGGAATTCTACCTCAGAATGTTTCAAAACCCACTTGTCTATCTGTCTCTCAGAGTGGAATATTGGTTTCGGGAAACTCCTAGAACTTACTTTGACAAAACGGTTTGTGGAATTCTAACTCACAGAAATATATTCCACAGAAGTGCACACGCAGACAGAATAATATTCTGCAACATGCTTGTGTAAAACCTGGAGGGTTGAATTCCAGCTGTGTGAATTCCAGAACACACATTTCTAGACTCTCTCTGTTGAGCTGACAACCACCCACTGTTTCTGTAAGGCAATGTTTACCTTTTAGTGTTTCAGTGTTTCAGATCAAGTCATCAAAACCAACCACCTCTCCAACTGACCACTATGCTATGTCCAGTGTGTGTGTGTGTGTGTTTGTGTGTTGAGTGCTTCCACATGTGTGCTCTGGCTGAGGTTGGAGGGGGTGGACAGCTGCTCAGGGCCCAGGGAGTCAGAACAGCAGGACCAGCTGGCCCCACTTAACATAAGACAGACCCACACACACACACACACACACACACACACACACACACACACACACACACACACACACACACACACACACACACACACACACACACACACGCGCGCGCGCTCGACATACACACACACTGGACGGACATACACACACATTGGACAACAAGACTGGCACACTATGCACGGCACACACTCGCGCCCACACACACACTAATGGGCTACTTATTCACTGTGTTAAACATTAGAGGTTAAACAAAGGTTAATGGGGGCAAGGGTGTAAAGTGAATGAGTTAAATCATAGAGAGACGTTTGAGAGCTGAGGCTAAAGAAAATTGCCGTAAAAATATATTGAGAAGGCAAAGTAGTTACCGTATTCTATATTTTACTGACCTTATTCCCTGAGAAAGGGGGAAATGAATGCTCTCGTTTGAGAGAAAAGAGAAATGACTCTCGTCTTCCTAATCTGTAAACCGCCGATAGAGAGGGACACACACACACACACACCCCCACACACACCAGGATTGACCAGTACATGTTTACCTCTCCCCCCAGAGTGTGTTTAGATTAGAACCCACCTGCAACACTCTAAAGTAGAACATTCTAACATTCCAGGTCACAGCGTTTCATATCAGTGCTGGACAGGGAAGCCAAAGCCGCGACCTAAGTTTGACAGTGTGTGCAGGCTGAAATGTGTGTGTTTAGACAGAGAGGACAGATACAGATTGAGTTGTATTGGGTTGCAACGTTTCCTCTTTGGAGGATTTCCGGATTTCCTGCCTTTGGGGAATCTTCCAAATGGGATTTTTGGAAAACCTGTGAATTCCGGGAAAGTTGTGGAATTTTGTAACCCTTTTTTCGCAACCCTAGACAAAGGACAGATACAGAGTTGTAAAATCAGGTTGATTTACAGTCAGGTTTTCTGTAGTCCAGCAGCCCAGGTTGTGGGATTTTATTTGATGAATCCCAAGGTTCTTACTAATGCTTTTGACCTGGCATAGTTCTGTTGGGCCGTTCTGTGCGTGTGTGTCTGTGTGTGTGTGTGTGTGTGTGTGTGTGTGTGTGTGTGTGTGTGTGTGTGTGTGTGTGTGAGCGTGAGCGCGCAGGTGCGTGCGTGTCCCACCCCAGTCTCCCTCATGGTGTCTTGTGAGCCAGGTTTTTCCACGGTTACCATTAGTAGCTTTTCCATGTGTTCTCTTTGTCATATGACTGACTGTATAACTAACTGTCCTAAAAACACAGTTCACGCAGGAACGTGTGTGTGCGTGTGCATTCGCGCGTGTGTGCGTGTAAGAACTTAAACTTGTACATTTCCAACCCTGGATTGACCAATTGGATTACTAGACTAAATCCTTAAAACCTCTAGCTATGAATAACATTTTACAGAGATTTGCCTAGAGGCTGATCTATTTGTGTTTAATTAAGAGATATCCACAAGCACAGATCTAGGATCAGCTTACTCTCCATCAATCCTAACCATAACTATTATAGAAAAAGAAAAAACAAACTGATCCTAGATCAGCATGTAGCTGAACTTTATTCTAGCAGCAACCATGGATGTGGTCTGGGAGAGATTTAGTACCTGTAACAGTCTACTGTTCTTGGCATGTTTTCAGTTATCTCTCATCTTATTTTTTAATTGGCTGAGAGCAGTGGTCGTTGTTGGTCATGGAAAGAAAAAACAATCCCTGGAAAAGAAGACAGAGCATTCCCGAGGAATAATCTAGAGAATTCCTGTACATTTTATTGGGATTCCAGGATGTTTAAAAAAAAATATACATATATTTTTTTTATTTCACCTTTATTTAACCAGGTAGGCCAGTTGAGAACAAGTTCTCATTTACAACTATGACCTGGCCAAGTTAAATCAAAGCAGTGCGACACAAACAACAACACAGAGTTACACATGGGATAAACAAACAAGTCAATAACACAATAGGGGAAAAGTCTGTATACAGTGTGTGCAAATGAGGTAAGATGAGGGAGGTAAGGCAATAAATAGGCCATAGTGGCGAAATCATTACAATTGAGCAATTAAACACCAGAGTGATAGATGTGCAGAAGATGAATGTGAAGTAGAGATACTGGGGTGCAAAGGAGAAAGAAAAAAACACATTATGTCAATGTGGTGAGGTGTGCGTGCGTACGTGTGTGTGTGTGTACGTGTGTGTGTGTGTGTGCGTGTGTGTGTGTGTGTGTGTGTGTGTGTTTAGTGGCAGGGGTTTCCTCCTAGTCTTTTGGTCATTTCACTTCAAACAACACCAAGTGGCACCCTATTCCCCACATAGTGCACTACTTTTGATCACGGCCCGAAGGGCTCTGGTCAAAATGAGTGCACTATGTAGGCAATAGAGGGTGCCACTTGGGACGCCCACAGAGAATTCTCAAGGAAAATATTACGTTTGAACTTCCTTGTCTTGGTAGAACCTTGTAACAGTAAACATCAAGCAGTGATGAAAGCACTGAAATCCTCCAAAGTTCGGAAAATGCCAACTCAGTTTAAATTACAATATGTGTTATGCACTGGCAAGCACTGGCGCATGTGCAGGCACTCTCTCATTTGTACACACACACACCGTGACATTCTGGTTACGGGCGGGGTAGGTAACCCCTCCGATTCTGTAGAAGAGTGGTGTCATTGTGCAGTACATGCTGACTGTGTGTGTGTGTACGCCTGTGTGTGTTTCGTATGTGTCTGTGACTGTGTGTTTGTGCGTGTGTGTATGTGTGTGTGTGAGTGTGCGTTTATCAGGGCAGGGCCGGGTAAAGATGTGTAATCATCAGTCAGTCTTTGATGAGTGGGGGAATTCCAGTCTCGTCTCGCTAATTCCCACTGTGCATTTCTTCCGCTCCTCTCCCCCTTCGCACTCCTCCTCACCCCTCTCCACCACCTCTGTCCTTTATGCTCCAACTTCAGTCTATGTAGCCAAGTTACGCTAGCTCTATGTATAGAACTAGCATTTCTATGTACCTGGCAGTATACTCTCAAACTCTCTGTTTGTGTACAGTTGTACATCTCCATGTCAAAAGTGTTACCAATATTTCCATTTAGTTTCCAAGCCCTTTGGGGAAGATATTTTATGGAACATGCATGGATTCTATCAAGATTCTAACTGATGAGAAGAATGTTCTAACGTTCTAAGAATTCCCTCCTGACAGGCCGAAGAACTTTCTAGAAGAGAGAAAGAGAGAATATGAGAGTGTAGTGGGGGGGGGAGAAAGAGGGAGAGTGAGTGCGAGAAATAAGGTGAATTCGTAAGGGAGAAAGGGGAGGGGGACACATTGCTAGAGCTCACTGACCCCCCCTGACTGGATTACATGCCCCAGTGGTGCAGTGTGAGGGGGAGGGGGGCGATGGCTAGAAGGCTGGGCGTGGGAGAGACAGACAGCATTGAACTGAAGCAGACCAGATACTAATCAGGGATCCAGAGCTTGTAAAAACACCCCCGAAAACAAACGGACGCATACGCACACACTCGCTCGTCTAGGGAGGTGCAGAGGGTGTGTGTGTTTGCATACTCGCAGCGGCTGCCAGTTCTGCCAAGCCCTTAGATGCCCTCTGACTGCCCCCCCCCCTCCCCACACACCCCGTCTCCTGATATGACCCCAAAGGGGCAGGGTAGGGTGGCAGTGAAGGCCCAACATGGACCTTTAGGCCTTGAGGTGGGCTATGAGTTTGTTTTTTAGAAATCACAAACATTTGTGATCTACACAGGCAACCTTGCCTTGACCCTCTTCTTGTGTCTCTTCATGTTAATGCTGGTCCTCATTCAACCCGTCCCTTACACGTTCTCACTCTCAAATCGAATCAAAGTTTATCGGTCACGTACACAGATTTGCAGATGTTATCGCAGGTGCAGCGAAATGCTTGTATTTCCAGCTCCAACAGTGCAGTTATACCTAGCAATAAATACAAAAATATACACTTAATACACTTTTAAAAAGAATAAGTTATACAGGATGTGGCATTACTAGAACACAATATATACATATAAAGTGGGTAAAACAGTATGCAAACATGATTAAAGTGACCAGTGTTCCATGACTCGATGTACATAGGGCAACAGTKTCTAAGGTGCAGGGTAGAGTACTGGGTGGTAGCCGGCGAGTAACAGACTAAAGTTCAGGGCGTGGAACTGGGCGGAGGCCGGCTAGTGGTGACTGTATAACAGTCTGATGGCCTGGAGATAGAAGCTGTTTTTCAATCTCTCGGTCCCAGCTTTAATTCACCTGCTGTATACTGTCTCCGCCTTCTAGATGGTAGCGGGGTTAACAGGCCGTGGCTCGAAGTGTCTGAGGTACTTGAAGATCTTCTTGACCTTCCTGTGACCCCGGTTGCTGTAGATGTCCTGGAGGGCAGGCAGTGTGCCCCCGGTGATGCCCTCTGGAGAGCCCAGCGGTTGCGGACAGTGCAATTTGCTGTACCAGCCTGCCAGGATGCTCTCAATGGGGCCAAGCTGAATTTCTTCAGCCTCCTGAGGCTGTCGTCAGTGATGTGCACGCCGAGGAACTTAAAGCTTTCCATCCACTCCGCTGCAGCCCCGTTGATGCGGCTAGGGGTCGTGCTCTCTCTCTCTCTGCTGTCTCCTGTAGTTCACTATCAGCTCCTTGGTTTTGTTGACGTTGAGGGAGAGGTTATTTTCCTGGCACCACTCCGTCAGGGCTCTCACCTCCTCCCTGTGGTCTCAGCGTGGCGGAGGGGAAGCAAGTCGGGACAACAGACTGGGATATGGAGAAATGTAATATGTCCATCAACACTCCAGCCAGCTGCTCTGCACATGCTTTGAGGACATGACTTGGGATGCCGTCTGGGCCGGCAGCCTTGCGGGGGTTAACACGTTTCAATGACTTACTCACGTTGGCCACGGAGAACGAGAGCACACAGTCCTCGTAGACGTCGGGGGCCCGCGTCGGCAGCTCGATGTTGTGTTTCCTCTATCTCTCTCTTTATCTCTCTCTCTCTCTATCTCTCTCTTTCTCTCTCTCTCTCTTATTTCACCCTCCCTGTTATTGCTCTTACAGACATGTGTTATATCATTACTGGGAAACCATTTAACAGTCGGTTAGTGTTTGAGCTCTGGCCAAGCCCCGATGGGTCTTTATAACTACCCCCAATTAGACAACGCCGCAGGGGGGAACAGAGAGAGAGAGGGTGGGGAGACAGAAAGACTGAGAGAATCAAAGAGAGTGAGAGAGAAAATGGATAGAGGAAGTCTGAGGTCAGAATATAATTGAATATGATATGAAAGTGACATGTTCCTACTTCCAGGTTGTCACCAATAATTTCTTGACTAGGCTTCAAGATTATATTATCAAATTATATTCACCAAAACTAGGTCATTTAAGATACACTTTATATTTAACATTTTACTGTTATTTGTGTATTGATTTGCCCTTTTTTCTCCACAATTTCGTGATATCCAATTGGTAGTTACAGTTTTGTCTCATCGCTGCAACTCCCATATGGACTCGGGAGAGGCGAAGGTCGAGAGCCATGCGTCCTCCGAAACACAACCCCGCCAAGCCGCACTGCTTCTTGACACACTGCTTGCTTAACCCGGAAGCTAGCCGCACCAGGAAACACCATGCAGCTGGCAACCGTGTCAGCGTGCACTGCGCCTGGCCCGCCACAGGAGTCGCTAGAGCGCGATGGGACAAGGATATCCTGGCTGGCCAAACCCTCCCCTAACAACGCTGGGGATCGAACCCGGGTCTATYGCGATGCCTCTAACACCCCGATGCAGTGCCTTAGACAGCTGCGCTACTCGGGAGGACCCCCCCCAAAATATTTGACGCTTAAGAAGTAAGGCACACTGACAAAAGTTAGAAGTGGTTTCATTTGAAATACAAGTCCCGCAGCCTTGTTGTTAGCATGCTTGAGTGTGTCTGCTCGAGTTGAGGACTCACAGGACGGTAAGAACCTGTTAGTTACAGACATATTGATGTGTTTTATATTAGATTATGCTGGGTTTTTTACTGAACATTGCCAGCCAGTACATAAAATAAAATAAAAATATAATAATAATTTTAGGCCGGCAAGCTGCCGAAAGTGAGACATATACAGCTGGTGGGAGTTGTGGAGTTCTAATGAAARGGTTGTCGCTTTTCGGGCTTTGTGCGTCTTCTTGGCCGTCAAATACGCTGAAAAGTAAATTCACTCGGAAACACGTATAGGTGTACATTTTAATATACAGGTAACTGCCAAAATAAAGGAAACACTTTATGAGGGGTAAATAAGTAAATGAGGGATACAAAGTATACTGAAAGCAGGTGCTTCCACACAGGTGTGGTTCCTGAGTTAATTAAGCACATTAGACTCCCATCATGCTTAGAGTCATGTAAAAAAAAAAAAAAAAATGTCAGTTGCCCATTATATTGGTACCATGGCTAGAAGAAGGATCTCAGTGACTTTGAAAGAGGGGTCTCAAAGGGGCATAAAGGAGTTTAAAGTGTGTGTGTGTGTGTGTGTGTGTGTGTGTGTGTGTTGTGTGTGTGTGTGTGTGTGTGTGTGTGGTGTGTGTGTCACCAGATCTCAACCCAATTGAACACTTATGGGAGATTCTGGAGCGGTGCCTGAGACAGCATTTTCCACCACCGTGCAGTTTGGAATTTCTTGTGGAAGAAGGGTGTCGCATCCCTCCAATCGAATTCCAGACACATCAAATGTTATTTGTCACATGCACTGAATACAACTTGTGTAGACCTTACCGTGAAATGCATCCTTAAGAGCCCTTAGCCAACGACGCAGAGTTTTTAAAAAAGTAAGTAAAACAAATTTGCTAAATAAACTAAAGGAAAAATAGTAACACAATAAAATAATAATAACGAGGCTATATACAAAGGGTACCGGTAGTTAATGTGGAGGGGTACAGGTTAGTCGAGGTAATTGAGGTAATATGTACATGTAGGTAGGGGTAAAGTGACTATGTCTTAGAATTTATGTCAAGGTGCATCGAAGCTGTTCTGGTGGCTCGTCGTGGCATAACGCCCTTTTAAGACACTTAATGTTGGTGTTTCCTTCATTTTGGAAACATCTTATATGACCGCGTTTTCATGACTTTGACGATGGAAATGTGAGGTTCATTCTTATCCTACAAAACGAGGGTCCAGGAAGTGTCACTTTCATACCGTATAGAACTTGGCTTTTTACTTTAACATTATTGTTACTTGATTCATAGTTTTGCTATAGAATCCAGAGTGAAAGTATGTTGTCAGGGAAATGTTGTGAACATGACGCCTCACACACGACGAGGTCGAAGAGGCCAGATGGTATAACATTGTAGCTACATTACAGCATTACAGCTCAGACCCGGTGTTATGAGTTAGTCTGTTGGCTCAGAACTTTCTGTGACTTCCTATCCGCTTCTTCCTTTCCCTCTCCTTCTGACAACCTGATACACTTGACATTTACATCAGTGACATTCTATGACAGTCACTCAGGGGATAGTAACACACACACACACACACACACACGGTGCAGTTTCTCGAGAGATAAATCAGATCAAGCCCGAACTGTGAGATGTAGTACGCTGTTGTAGTTTCCAACAGGCCAATATTCTACACAGTTTATCGCAGAAAACGTGGTAATTAACTACAATGACCATAATCCATTGCGTGCTTACTTTTCCGGTCTGCGTGTTTCTTTGACGCCTGCTACATTAGGTTAGTGCGGGGCAGACATGGAGAGAAGAGACAGGAGAATGTGAGATCGAGAGGGATAGAGAGCAGTTGCTTGGCGAGGTATCTCTACCTGAAAATACATGATCTATGTTGGAATTGATATTCAGCATAGTTGATATTCAGTCATAATAGTATGCCGTATTTAATTTACACAACAATTCAAATATTTTATTTAAAGTAAAGTCATGTGAATAAATTATGGTTAATAAGTGATAATCAGTAATGGGAATTCACTACCATCATGGGACATGTTTTATTCTGTGTTGTTACCGCATTCAACCCACATAATGCATTTAATAATTGAAACCGAAATCGAAAACCGTGATTATTTTTTAATGATGGAACTGAAACCGAACCGTCCTCAAAAAGCACTAATTGCTCAGCACTAGTGACGACAAACAAACACACACACACACACACACACACACACACACACACACACACACACACACACACACACACACACGGACGGACGGACGGACGGACGGACGGACGGACAGACAGACACACACACCGGGAGTTGACCTGTTTGGCTCTTATCACGCACAGCTAGAGGCAAAACGAGAGATAAGAGAGAGAGGCGAGGCAAAGAGCTGTAACCGAGGGAGTGATGGAGGGAGGGAGACGAATGGTCTGACAGACAGAGGCTGGAGGGACACGGATAGATACAGAGGGAACGAGGGAAGAGAGGGAGGAGAGTGGCATCCTAGCTGTTGATTAACTGTTCCCATGTGTGTTGACACAGTGCCAGGGAGGTACTGGACTGCTCTGCCCTGCATGTATGCCAAGCAGGAGATGAAACAAACAGGACGCTGGGCAGGAATGTCAAGCGTTATCTAGACTGACAGAGCCGACCAGTGCCCAGAGACACTCTAGGTCCGGACCAAGGTGTCTAACCCAGACCTTAGCCAGACCCAGATGAAGGTAACTGGTAACCCAGGAAAGAGTACCAAAACAAGCTTAAACTAGGGAGAGGGGTTCCCTGATGGTAGAGGTTAGGTCTCGAGACTTACAGTACTGTTCAGATAAAGGATCTGCTATGTCTGTAAAGGCCTTCCCTTCTTTCCCTATTGTCCACGGCTCACTGGCTACCCAGGCTAGAGATGTAGGCCTACTCTTATTTAGAATATGTACAGAGAGAGAGATGAATGCTAGGCCCAGGCTTCTATAAGGGACATTGTATTTGTCACCTGCGCCGAATACAACAACTGTAGACTTTACCACAAAGTGCTTACTTCCCAACAATACAGTTAAAAATTATGAAAATGTCCAAATAGATAAAAAAATAAATAGTAATACAATATAATAACACAATAAAATAACAGTACCGAGTCAGTGTTCTGGGGTACGAGCTAGTTGGGGTGATTGATTGAGGTACTATGTACAGTACATGTAGGTTTGGTTAGGTGACTGATTGAAGTACTATGTACAGTACATGTAGTTTTGGTCAGGTGACTGATTGAAGTACTATGTACATGTAGGTTTGGTCAGGTGACCGATTGAAGTGCTATGTAGGTAGGGGTGAAAAGCAGAAAGTCCCGGTAGCCATTTGATTAACTGTTCAGCAGTCTTATGGCTTTGGGGTAGAAGCTGTTCAGTAAATGTTTGATCGCAGACTTGGTGCTTCGGTACCGCTTGCCGTGCGGTAGCAACCACTTGGGTGGTTGGAGTCTTTGACKATTTTTAGGGCCTTCCTCTGACACTGCCTGATATAGAGGTCCTGGGTGACTGGGAGCTCGGCCCCAGTGATGTACTGGGCTGTATGCACTACCCTCTGTAGCGCCTTGCGGTCAGATGCCGAGCAGTTGCCATACCAAGCGGTGATGCAGCCAGTGAAGATGCTCTCAATGGTGCAGCTGTATAACTTTTGAGGATCTGAAGACCCATGCCAAATCTTTTCAGCCTCCTGAGGGGGAAGAGGAGCTGTCGTTCCCTCTTCACGACTGTGATGGTGTGTTTGAACCATGATAGGTCCTTAGTGATGTGGACACCGAGGAACTTGAAGCTCTCGTCCGTCTCTACTACACCGTCTCGACGTGGATGGGGGCGTGCTCGGCCCTCCGTTTCCTYTAGTCCACAATCAGCTCCTTTGTCTTGCTGACGTTGAGGGAGAGGTTGCTGTCCTGGCACCGCACTGACAGGTCTCATCGTTGTCAGTGATTTCCCTAGCACCATCGTGTCGTCGGCAAACTTAATGACGGCGTTGGAGTCGTACGTGGCCACGCAGTCGTGGGTAAACAGGGATTAAAGGAGGGGACTCAGCACACATCCCTGTAGCCCCCGTGTTGAGGGTCAGCGTGGCGGATGTGTTTTTGCCTACCCTCACCTTCTGGGGGCGACCCGTCAAAAAGTCCAGTATCCAATTGCAGAGGGAGGTGTTTATTCCCAGGGTCCTTAGTTTTGTGATGAGCTTGGTGGCCACTATGGTGTTGGACTTTGAGCTGTAGTCAATGAARAGCATTTTCACGTAGGTGTTCCTTTTGTCCAGGTGGGAAAGGGCAGTGTGAAGTGCAATAGAGATTGCGTCATCTGTGGATCTGTTGGGGCGGAATGCTAATTGGAGTGGGTCCAGGGTGTCTGGGAGGATGGTGCTGATGTGAGCCACGACCAGCCTTTCAAATCCTTTCATGGCTACAGATGTGAGTGCTACGGGGCAATAGTCACTTAGACAGGTTACCGTGGCATTGTTGGGCACAGGGACTATGGTGGTCTGCTTGAACGATATGGGTATTACAGACTGGGTCAGGTTGAAAATGTCAGTGAAGAACCTTGCCATCTGAGTACACGTCCAGTTAATCTGTCTGGCCCTGTGGCCTACGGTATGTTACTGCCACCCAGTGGTAGTACATAACACATCTGAACTCACCGCTTTTCTGCGGTTTCCTTTTCTTTTTTTCCCCATTTCCTTTCTCTACATTGATAGAGTGGAGTTACTCCATGTAACGTGATTGTGAGGACGCGAACTCACTCCCTTCGTCCCTTCGCGCCATTTCCCGTGTTGTTTGTTGACTCTATCTATTCATGTTCAGATGAACAATAGCACTTCTTCACATTCAAGTGTATAGATCAAGTCATTAAGTMGCTTATTTGGCTTAAAATCCCATTTTAGTTTGTAACATTTGGAAGTCACCAGCTCCTGAGACTCGTCTTGGGTAGACTCTTCCCACAGCCGCTGTTTGTTGTTCTTGATAGCGCACGACTGTCTCGTGTCACTGGTAGGTCCCATGTGAGCATTTCCGGTTTCAGATTTTCTTTACCTAAAAAAAATGTTTTACTCTGTAAAGTTCGTGTTAGTCCAGACAGATGCCGCATTCAAAACAGCTGGAAACTGGGGACTCGGAAATCTCTGACTTCCGACTTCAGTGTGTTTAAGACAACTGTGAACTAAATTACTTACTCACGTTGGCCACGGAGAGCGAGAGCACACAGTCCTCGTAGACGTCGGCGGCTCACTTCGGAAGCTCGATGTTGTGTGTGTTCTCAATCTCTCTCTCTCTCTCTCTCTCTCTCTCTCTCTCTATCTCTCGTTCTCTCTCTCGCTCTCTTTCTCTCCCTCTCTCTCTCGTTCTCTCTCTCGCACTTGTTCTCCCTCCTCTCTCTCTCTCTCTCTTTCTCTCTATCTCTCTCGTTCTCTCTTTCTCTCTTATCTCTCTCTATATCGCTCTCTCCTTATTTCTCTCTCATCTCTCTCCATCCTACAGGCCTGTCCATGGCTGTGCGGCGGATCAAAGTGTGACTGCAGCGGAGATAAAAGGAGGCAAGTGAGTGTGAAACACACACACACACACACACACACACACACACACACACACACACACACACACACACACACACACCACACACACACCACACACACACCACACACACACACACACACACCACACACACACACACACACACACACACACACCTACAGTGATAACCTACTGTAGAAAAAACCATGACACATTATTTCATTGTAATGACACTTTTTTGTCTGTGTGCTATCTGCAGGTAAGAAGAGTTTGTTAGGACTGTGTGTTCTATGTGTAATGTTCTATGTGTGATGTTCTACGGGTGATGTTCTATGTGTGATTTTCTACGTGTGAGGTTCTACGGGTATGTTTTATGGTGTGTTCTACGTGTTTCTACGGTGATGTTCTATGGTGAGTTCTACGGGTGATGTTCTATGGGTGTGTTCTATACGGTGATGTTCTATGTGTGATGTTCTACGTGTAATGTTCTACGTGTGATGTTCTTATGTGTGATGTTCCAGTGTTGATGTTCTAGTGTGTGATTGCTACGGGTGATGTTCTATGGGTGATGTTCTACGTGTAATGTTATAGTGTGTAATGTTCATATGTAATTGTTTATGTGTGATGTTCCATTTCTACGGGTGATGTTCTATGTGTGATGTTCTACGTGTAATGTTATATGTGTAATGTTCTATATGTAATGTTTTATGTGTGATGTTTCCATGTTCTAGGGTGATGTTCATGTGTTGATGTTCACGGTAATTTTATATGCCTGTAAGTTCTATATGTAATGTTTTATGTGTGATGTTCCATGTTCTATGTTCCACAGGGCGAGAGGGGTTTCCCAGGACTACAGGGTCAGCCAGGCGTACCAGGGTTCCCCGGACCTGAGGGGCCAATCGGAGGCAGGGGAGAGAAGGTAGGGGCTGCTTCCTGGATCTTGTTGTAGGAGCAACATAATACCTGACTTTATCTGGGAACTTGAAAACGAATCATTTTCTTCCCTTCTCTCCCTCTCTCTCTCCCTCCTCTCCCCCTCTGTCTTTCTCTCTCTCAGGGTAGTGACGGACTTTCAGGGCCATCCGGTCCAAAAGGAATTAGGGTGAGTGACAGAGATTTATGAACTTGACAAAGTCCCACACTTCTCTCTGTAATATTTACATTTTCAGTGTACGCCATCCTGGAGTGTAGT
>NC_036840.1:19739791-19802291 GCF_002910315.2 Salvelinus sp. IW2-2015 | reverse complement strand
TGCCATTCCATTCGCTCCGTTCCAGACGTTATTATGAGCCGTCCTCCCCTCAGCAGCCTCCACTGGTATATCTATGTTTTCACACACCATCGATAATACTATATACAGCGCATATCATAAGTAATCGTCCCCTTTGGATTTCTTCACATTTCTATTGTGTTACAAAGTGGTATTAAAATGGATTGTAATTTGTTTTAATGAGGGGAAAAAAAACATTCATACAGTATATCTTGATTAGATAAGTATTCACCCTCCTCTTTAGTGCCTTGTTGTAAAAAGGATGTATGTTTTGGAATATTTGGATTCTGTACAGGCTTAGTCTTTTTCACTCTATCATTTAGGTTAGTATTGTGGAGTAACTACAATGCTGTTGATCCATCCTCAGTTATCTACTATCACAGCCTTTAAACTCTGTCTTTTTTAAAGACACCATTGGCCTCATGGTGAAATCCTTGTGCGGTTTCCTTCCTCTCCGGCAACTGAGTTAGGAATGACGCCTTTATCTTTGTAGTGACTGGGTGCTATTGATACACCATTTAAAGCCAAATTAACCTCTCTGGAGTAGGTGGGACGCAATCGTCCCACCTGGCCAATAGCCAGGGAAAATACAGAGCGCCATATTCAAATAAAATTATATAAAAATCAAACTTTCATTAAATCACACATGTAAGATACCAAATTAAAGCTACACTCGTTGTGAATCCAGCCAACATGTCAGATTTCAAAAACGCTTTTCAGCAAAAGCATAAGATGCTATTATCTGATGATTCTGGGGATGAGTAGCAGGCAGTTGAATTTGGGCATGCTATTTATCCAAAAGTGAAAATGCTGCCCCCTTCCCGAAAGAAGTTAATAACTGAACCATGCTCAAATGAATATTCAGTGTCTGCTTTTTTTTTTACCAATCGGTGCCCTTCTTTGTGAGGCATTGGAAAAGCCCCTTTGTAGTTGAATCTGTTCTTGAAATATACTACTCGGCTGAGGGACCTTACAGATCATTGCTGTGTGGGGTACAGAGATGGGGTAGTCATTCAAAAGTCCATGCAACTTATTATATGATTTGTTAAGCAAATTCTGACTCCTCAAGTTATTTAGGATTGGCATAAAAAAGGGGGTGAATACTTATATAACCAAGACATTTTATTTTGTATTTCTTTCTAGAATTTCCTTTTCACTTTGATATTATGAGGTATTTTGTGTAGATCAGTGTACATTTTTTATAAACTATCATACTATATACACTACATGGCAAAAGTATGTGGACACCCCTTAAAATGAGTAGATTTGGCTATTTCAGCCACACCCGTTCTTGATAGGTGTATAAAATTGAGCAGACAGCCATGCAATCTCCATAAATAAACATTGGCAGTAGAATGGCCCGTACTGAAGAGCTAAGTGACTTTCAAAGTGGCACCGTCATAGGATGCCACCTTTCCAACAAGTCAGTTCGTTAAATTTCTGCCCRGCTAGAGCTGCCCCGTTCAACTGTAAGTGCTGTTATTGTGAAGTGGAAACGWCTAGSAGCAACAACGGCTCAGACGTGAAGTGGTAGGCCACACAAGCTCCCAGAACCATCGAGTGCGGAAGCGTGTTACACGTAAAAATCGTCTGTCCTCGGTTGCATGAAATCACTGCTTCACCATCTGGAGTCTGACGGACGAATCTGGGTTTGGTGGATCCTAGGAGAACGCTACCAGTCCGAATGCATAGTGCCAACTGTAATGTTTGGTGGAGGAGGACTAATGGTCTGGGGCTGTTTTTCATGGTTCGGGCTAYGCCCCTTAGTTCCAGTAAAGGGAAATCTTAACGCTACAGCARACAATGACATTCCAGGCGATTCTCTYCTTCCAACTTTGTGGCCCTTACCTGTTTCAGCCTGACAATGCCCCCGTTCACAAAGCGAGGTCAATACAGAAAATGGTTTGTCGAGATCGGTGTGTGTTGAAGAACTTGACTGGCCTCCACAGAGCCCTGACCTCAACCCCGTCGAACACCTTTGGGAGGAATTGGAACGCAGACTGCGAGCCAGGCCCAATCGCCCAACATCAGTGCCCGACCTRACTAATGCTCTTSTGGCTGAATGGAAGCAAGACCGACTCCATATTAATGCCCATGATTTTGGAACGAGATGTTCGACGAGCAGCTGTCCACATACCTTTGGCCATGTAGTGTATCTACGTTGCCTATACACCTGCAAAATACTGTATATTTTTGACACATAAAAAAAATGATGTTCTCTGCTCAGTGCATCTGAGGCATCTGAATAATGCAAAACACTATAATAACAAATCAATCAAATCAATCAGTCTATAGTAGTGTGTGTGTATGATAACGGTCTGATGTTGGYTTTGTAGGGTGTATCTGGAGGTTCGAAGGGAGAGAAAGGAGAGCCTGGAGAAGCAGGCAAYCGCGGCAAACCGGGGAAAGATGGCGACCCAGGTCCTGCTGGATTCCCTGTGAGTTCGACCCGCAGAGCTACAATGATTCTATACATTCTATTTCTATGGTTCTTATAGCCAGCTGTCTGTCTGTCTGTATGCTACCTCTGCCTCTTTCGCTCTCAGATTCAGATAGTTTTTTTGTTGTTGCATGACTGACAAGGCCACTATTGCTAGATTGCATTTGTATTACTGTTACAGTGTTGTTTGGGTTGTTAGTTGGATTCGTTCTGAAATGTATTTATTTATTTGTATTATTTGTGTACATTTTACTGCACTGTTAAGAGCTAGTAACACAAGCATTTCGTTGCACCCGTTATAACATCTGCTAAACTGTGTACTTGACCAATACACTTTGATTTGATAAAGAGAAGTGAGCTAATGACATTCTGAGATAATGACTCTCTCGTTCTCTTTCTTTCTTTCTCTCTATCTTTCTTTCTCTCTCTCTCTTTCTCCCTGTCTCTACCTCCCTACCTCGCTCTCTATCGTACTCTCTCTCTCTATCGCTCTCTCCCTGTCTCTCTCTCCCTGTCTCTCTCTCTCTCTCTCTATTCAATTCAACGGGCTCTATTGGCAAGGAAAACAAATAGACAGATACAAATAGATAATAAAGAAAAGTGAAATAAACAATCAGAAATGAACAGTAAGCACTCACAAAAGTTTCAAAGGAATAGAGACATTTCAAATGTCATTATCTCTCTCTCTCTCTATCTTTCTCTCTCACTCAGGGTAGTAAAGGAGACTCAGGCGGCCCAGGTCTGCCAGGTCGGGACGGTGACAGGGTGAGTTTGGCCTCTGATGCTATTTTTCACCATACAATAAACTAGATCTACAAATACATGAACTGTTGGGGGCGGCAGTAGCCTGGCGGGTAGGAGCATTGGGCCAGTAACCCGAAAGGTTGCTGGATCGAATCCCAGAGTCGACAAGGTAAAAATGTGTCATTTTGCCTCAGAGCAAAGTAATTAACCCCCAACAACAACTGCTCACCGGGCACCGATGACGTGGATGTCAGTTAAAGGCAGCCACCCCGAAACCTCTTCTGATTCAGCGAGGTTGGGTTAAATGTGTAAGATACATTTCAGTTTAATGCGTTCAGTTGTACAACTGACTAGGTATTCCCCTTTCCCTTCCACGTGTCCTTCGCCATCTCTTCTCTCACTTATCCCATCCATCTCTCTCGCTCTCTATCTGTTTTTCTCTCAGGGGGACAAAGGTGACCGTGGATACCCTGGACCTCCGGGCGTGGTGAGAAATCAAACTCATTCAATTGTATTACAAGCATCGTTTTCTTATTACATTCTTTGTGGGCAAATGGTGGCCTCCCGTAGTTTTAGACATTGTCCACTAGATGGCAATGTAACCCTGCCATTGGCAATGTAACCTACTCTAGCCCCTGCATCCTGTAATATTCCACTATAACCACAAGATTGCAATAGTAACCTTTCTATCCCATTACTCTACCAGGTGATTAATGGTCAGACAGGAGCACGTGTGGGGCCAAAAGGAGAGCCTGGTTTCCCCGGGTCATCAGGAAGGAAAGGAGACACAGGACAACCTGGTACGTAACTCTACACAACAGGAGATAGGACTTGATTTGTATTGGACACATGCTGTAAAGAGTGCAATCAGGGCCTGGGTCATTCCACGAAATGAGGACCTTTTGCATTCCTTTGATACTTTAAGTAGACATTGTGCACCAATATTGAATTTTAAAAGTGTGTTATATTAAATGAAGGGCCCTTTAATATAGACCACATGGAGAATTCCATACATCAGATTTGTATTATGAATAATGGTTTGCTAATGTGCCCAAATTCCTCATTTTGACATGTTTCACCATCAACACTGTGTTACTTCTAGGAAGATTTAAACCCACCTAAACCCACCATCATTGTAAAGCCCTAGTTATATTGTTGCTTTGACAAATTAATTTCCGAAGATGATAATTTATTTTGTGTGATTAGTGATTCGTGATTCATTTCCATCTGTCCCTCATTTAAAGGTGAATATTCCTTAAAAAAAAATATATATATATATTTATAATACTTTGAACATCTAGTAGTCAAACCATAGAGTAAAAGCAGGTGAGCAGGTTCTATTCTTTTTGGCTATTTTCTGGTGACCCCGGTTTTGTGGAAAACTGAGCGGGTCGAGCATAACACACCATCCCTGTTCCCCATAAGTAAAAAGGCTAGAAATGTTTTAACAATGTCATTTTATTTGTGAAGCTTGCATTCAATTACCAATTCCTGTTGCACACAACAGGGATTTAGTGCTGATTTAGGATGATTTAACCCTGTTACAGTCAAACCTCTTACTTTATTTGACACTTAATAAGCTACACTTCTCGTTTAACGAACCCGCCTATATTCATAAAGCGACTCAGAGCTGATCCAGTATTAGTTTTAGATGTTTAGATCATAAGGAATACGATTATATGAACACGGAGGACCTAGTCCTAGGCTTGGTGAATACAGAGCATAACCCAGTTTTCATGGTGACCTTTCCCCTTTGACCCTGTCCTCCCCAGGTCTCTCAGGTCCTCCAGGCCAACCAGGAACCCCAGGTAATGGAGGTGTAGGCCAACCCGGTTCCCCAGGCTTCCCAGGAGAGAGGGGCCAGAAGGGAGACGAGGGCCAGCCAGGCATCTCCCGCCCTGGGCCCCCAGGACGAAATGGGTCCCCTGGGCTTCAGGGACCACCAGGCCCTCCCGGGGTCGCAGGGGTCTCCACAGGGGGCGGTAACTGTTTAGGAGGGGCCCCCGGTTTACCAGGACAACAAGGAGACAGAGGGTTTCAAGGAGAGTCCGGACAGAAAGGTGGGTCGGAGAGAGAGAAAGAGAGAGAGTATGTTTTTTTTTTTTTGTGTGTGTTCGCTGTTGTATACTTCCAGAGTATTGTCATGAGAGAGAGGTGTTATGTACAGTATTGTGTTACGGGAGTGGGGCTAATAATGAACAAACAAATGTATCATTGAAGTGATCCCAACTGGCTTCTATGTCTGTCTTTCCCCTTACCTACCTACTTACTTACTTTACTGTCTCTCTCAGGTGACAAGGGAGAAACCTGTGTAAACTGTTTCTCACGTGGGAATTCCATCACCGGGGCACCAGGCCCTCCCGGACCTCCTGGGTTCCCAGGTAAGACTGCACCCCTCTCACCTGGTCACCTGTCTCTCTACCTGTTTTTTTTATATCCTCACCTAGTACGGAAAAAGACCGAGTGGAGAGGCGAAAAACACACACCTGATTTCGCAATGTGCAGGCCACCGTTAACACAATACTGTACACAACACCTCTCTCTCATCATTCTCTCCTTTTACCTCTCTCTCCTCCCTCTCTCAGGTGGACCAGGAGGACCAGGGGCTAAAGGTGACAGAGGATATCCAGGTGGCCCAGGGCCCTCAGGTTCTTCTGTAAGTACTTCCTGTTTGTCACTTCCTGGTTTGAAACTGGTTTGAAGCTGGGTCTACACAACTTTATAGTAACCTACAGACTGACTTACTTGGAGCCGGTTTCCCAGACGCCGATTGAGCCTAGTTCTGGACTATTAAACAATAATCTCCATTGAAAATGCTTTTTAATCCAGGATTAGGTTTAATTTGTAGAGTAGTCTAGAGTAGCCTTGATAGAGTAACTAAATGACCCCTCCATCCTTCCATCTCTCTCTCCTCCACCCCTCTCTCCCCCAGGGTTTGCCTGGTCCCCAGGGTGCACCTGGTTTCCCAGGAGAGAAGGGTGACCCAGGTGAGGCTATTGCTGTGGATGGGGGGAGGGGCGACAAGGGAGACACAGGGTTCCCTGGACCCTCTGGCCTGCCTGGTCTGGACGGAGGACCTGGTCGCAATGGAGTTCCTGGAGCTCCTGGACCCAAAGGAACATCTGTGAGTAGCAAAGTGTCCACCTCTCTCCTTCCCTCCATTTATCTATTAATATATTTATTCATCCGTCCCATCCACACCCTCATCCATCCAACCTTATCTTCTTTCTGTCTGTCCCTCCTGCTCTCATCCCTCCCTCCCTTCATCCACCCATCTATCTATCCATCCCACCTGATCCCTTCATGTCTCCTTCCATCCCTCTATTCATCCCTCCCTTCATCCGTCCATCCATCCATCCCATCCAACTGTTCCTCTCTCCCTCCGTCCATCCATCCCTTCACCTTACCTCTTTCCCTATCTCCATCTATCCATCCATTCTATATTAACCCCTCTACACTCCTCTGCAGGGTTCTCTGTTAGTGAAGGGTGAGCGAGGGCCTCCAGGTGAGCCCGGTCTGCAGGGTATACCAGGTGACAGGGGTGTCCCCGGATCCCCAGGCTTCGGCCCTCAGGGGCCATCTGGAGAGAAGGGTGTTCAGGGCGTCTCAGGGAGAACGGGAACACCTGGAGCACCAGGTAAGATATGTTGGCTGATATACTTGAAAACCAGGGATGTACACTKTTATAAAAAAAAATTGCTTTCTAGAACCTAAAAGGGTTCTTCAAAAGGTTCTCTATGGGGACAGTTGAAGAACCCTTTTAGGTTCTAGAAAGCACTTTTTTTTTTATAAGAGGGAGAAACTTTTTGGCGTTCACGGTAGAAACCTTTTGGCTCCAGGTGGAACCCTTTTGGATTCCATCTTGAACCCTTTCCACAGAGGGTTCTACATGGAACCTAAAAGGGTTCTTCTATGGGGACAGCCGAAGAACCTTTTTGGAACCCTTTTTTTCTAAAAGTGTAGTAACTGAAATGTTGATAAAAGTGAGATACATCGACACACCTGGGGTCCTGGGACGTTGTGTTATTTCATTGGTATCATACTTTTACCATTAGCTTTACCTGCTGCTCTTCTATGACTACAACTCTCTTGTACCCTTATTCCCTAACCTTTGACCATTGGCCTTTGACCCCTGACCTATAGGCACCAAAGGGGAGCCGGGCCAAACGATAGCAGAGAAGGGACTCCCAGGACCCAGGGGACAGGATGGAGACCCCGGTCTTCCTGGAAACCCAGGTAAATAACATGTCATCTTTACCTGCACAGGTTCACACTCACCTGGATAGGCATAAGCTTTCATCCAGAATGATGATGACGGACGTAAGGTAATAGACAGCACAGATTTTTGGTGTTGTTTGGGGGAATATTTGATGTAATTCTATGAAGTATACGCTAGTGAGCTGTTTAGTAGTAGTGTTTTAAATGTTTGCCAAAACAATTTCTGTGTCCACAGGCAACCCCGGCGGGCCAGGACAGCCCGGTTTCCCCGGCTTACCAGGTGCCAAGGGCGACCCCGGCCTCTCCGGCATTGGACTGCCAGGACCCCCCGGCGCTAAAGGTAAACACTAAATACCTGGGCAGGTATACATTCACTGTCATCTATATGGTTATAATGTAAACTTCATGGACCAATTTCCGGAACACAGGCTTAAGGCCCTGACGTCCACACAAGATGGCACAGCCATGATCTCTCTCATAGCACCATAGCACCATAGCACCAGAGTGATTTGAATGTTTTACAGTAGTGCCTTATACTATAAACAATTATCACAATCACTCACCTGACCCCGCCCGCAGGATTCCCAGGCTCATCTGGTGTGCCAGGTGGTCCCGGAGGTCCAGGAAGACCAGGAGTGGACGGCCTCCCCGGTGAGCCAGGTGGACCTGGAGCTAAGGTACGTACCACAACGACACTACTATAGATGGATCTTAATACTGTACTAGTTACAGATTAACATAGTCATTTACAGTGTCAAGAAAAAGTATGTGAATCCTTTGGAAATTTCAGTTCAGCAATATTCTTGGGATGTCTGGTGTGAACTGCTCTCTTGAGGTCATGCCACAGCAACTCAATCGGGTTGAGGTCAGGACTCTGACTGGGCCACTCCAGAAGGCATATTTTCTTCTGTTGAAGCCATTCTGTTGTAGATTTACTTCTGTGTTTTGGGTCGTTGTCCTGTTGCATCACCCAACTTCTGTTGAGCTTCAATTTGCGGACAGATAGCCTTACATTCTCCTGCAAAAAGTCTTGATAAACTTGAGAATTCATTTTTCCGTCGATGATAGCAAGATGTCCAGGCCCTGAGGCAGCAAAGCAGCCCCAAACCATGATGCTCCCTCCACCATACTTTACAGTTGGGATGAGGTTTTGATGTCGGTGTGCTGTGCATTATTTTGTGCGTTATTAGTTTAAGCACACTATGTTTGTCTATTGTTGTGACTTAGATCAGACCACATTTGATTACCAATTTATGCATAAATCCACCTAATTCCAAAGGGAATTATAGTAATGAGAATCCAAACGGGATAGCATTGTATCAAGCTAAGGTTAAGACTGAATGTAGACAGACCTGCACAGAGCAGTCGAAGGAACATGGCCACACCACATTTAGCTAGCAGTATAGCTTTTCCTCCCAACCGAAGGTCAGACTGCGTTTAACACAGGATTTAACAGAGCACAAGCGACTGAACGTTTCAAATCGTAGAAGAGGTGGATGAAGGGTTGCCCTCCCAGCAGCCATGATGCCCTGAAGAGCTGACTGGAACCGGGATGAGAATTGAGGACCCATGTCTACCGGGAGTCCATGGATCCGGAAGACGTGCTACACCTTGAGTTGGGCCGTCTCTTTAGCAAAGGGAGAGCTTGGGAAGAGGAATGAAGTGAGCGGCTTTGGAAAAACCGGTCCACTACTGTGTTGCCATCAGACGGGGGAAGACCCGTGATGAAGTCCAGGGATATGTGAGACCAGGGACGATGAGGGACAGGCCGTGGTTGAAGAAGACCAGCCGAAGCTTGACAAAGAGTCTTGTTCTGCGTGCAGCCGGCGACGAACGTCCGGGACCATGGTAGGCCACCAAAAGCGTTGTCGCACAAAGGGCAGGGTCCAACGGGAGCCCGGGTGGCAGGCAAGCCTGGAGGAGTGGGCCCACTCCAGGACCGATGAGCGGACAGCATCATGCACAAACTTCCGGTGATCTGGCCCCCCCAGGGGTTCGTCTGGTAATTCTGCGCCTCACGGACCTGCTTCCCTATTCCCCAGCTGAGTGCCGTTGCCAGACACGAGGTGGGAAGGATGGTCTTGGGGTTAGAGGGTGTAGCTGTGGGGCTATAGCAGCTTGACATCGCATCCGGCTTGATGTTCTTGGATCCTGGTCGGTAGGAGAGGGAGAAGTTGAACCGGATGAAGAGCAGGGACCACCTAGCTTGCCTGGAATTGAGACGCTTGGCAGTACCAAGATATTCCAGGTTCTTGTGGTCGGTCCACACAATGAACGGATGTTCCGCCCCCTCTAGCCAGTGCCTCCACTCCTCCAACACCATCTTCACCACAAGAAGCTCACGGTTCCCCACATCGTAGTTCCTCTCTGTGGTGTTGAGCCGATGGGAGAAGGCACTTTGAGGTCCAGGGCAGAACACTGGGACAGGACAGCCCCCACTCTGACATCCGAAGCATCAGCCTCCACCACGAACTGGCAGATGAACCAAGATGGGAGCTGTGGTGAAATGTTGTTTTAGATCCTGGAACGCCCGGTCAGCAGCTGGGACCACGTGAACGGAACCTTGGGAGAGGTGAGTGCAGACAGGGGGGAAGCCAGGGTGCTGTAACCCCGGATAAAGAGGCGATAAAAGTTGGAGAATCCCTGGAAACGTTGCAGCTGCACCCTGGACATAGGCTGGGGCCAATCCACCACCGCTCTCACCTTCCCAGGATCCATCTGTACATTCCCTGTAGCAATGATGTAACTCAGAAAGGGGATGGTGGAGCGATGGATTTCGCACTTCTCCATGGTCACAAAAAGCTGGTTCTCCAGGAGGATGTGTCGGACGTGGAGCAGGTGTTCTTGGGCGGAGCGGGAGAAGACAAGGATGTCATCGAGGTAGACGAAGACTAACCGGTTCAACATGTCTCGGAGAACATCATTAACCAGAGCCTGGAACACAGCTGGGGCATTGGTAAGGACAAATGGCATGACTAGATACTCGTAGTGACCGCTGACCATGTTGAAGGCTGTCTTCCACTCGTCTCCTTCCTGTATCCGCACCAGGTGGTAGGCGTTCCGTAGGTCCAGCTTGGAGAACACAGTGGTTCCCTGGAGCGGCTCGAAGGCAGAGGAGATGAGTGGTAGTGGGTAGCGGTTCTTCACCGTGATGTCGTTYAGGCCCCTGTAGTCGATGCACGGGCGCAGGGTTTTGTCCTTCTCTACAAAGAAGAACCCTGCGCCGGCGGGGGAGGCAGAAGGACGGATGAACCCTGCAGCTAGGATGTCCTCTATGTAGGTCTCCATTACCTTATTCCCCGGGCCCGACAGAGAGTACAGTCATCCCCGGGGAAGTGTGGTGCCTGGGAGAAGGTCGATCCTGCAGTCATAGGGTCGGTGCGGAGGAAGTAAAGTGGCCCGGGCCTTACTGAAAACCTCCCGGAGGTCCTGGTACTCCGCGGGAATGGCGGAGAGGTCCGGTGCAACTTCCCGAGCCCACCGGAAGATGTCCTGGGGCAGGCTATGCTGACTTCAGGCAATGGGCATGGCAGAATGGGCCCCAGCCCATGATGGCACCGGCAGTCCAGTCAATAAGTYGATTTTGTCGCTGGAGCCAAGAGAATCCCAATACCACAGGAACCTGAGGAAACGTAATCAGCATACATTGGATTGCCTCGCTGTGGTTCCCTGACACACGTAGGTTGATGGGAGTGGTATTGTGAGTGACCCGCTGTCCAGTGAGGAATTCGTAGAGTTGCTCCAGCAAAGTCTTGAACAGCTGGTCATGGCGTTCTGCCAGGGTTTGGAGTGCCTCCATAAGACATTGTAGTAACTCCTTGTGTCGTCCAATGGTGGCTCCTTACCAGGGAGACAGCATTGTGGAGCTGGTCTGAGTCTGCTGGGTCGGTCATGGCCAGTTCGTACTATCACGTATTAGGGAAGACCCAGATGCAGACAGTGTCGAAGTAACAAAAGTTTATTACTAGAAAAGGGAGCAGGCTAAACGACAGGTCTTGACCTGGCAGACAGAGGTCAGTAATCCAGATCAGAGTCCAAAAGGTACAGAACGGCAGGCAGTCTCAGGGTCAGGGCAGGCAGAGGTCAATAATCCAGTGTGGTGGGGCAAGGTACAGGACGGCATGCAGGCTCAGGGTCAGGGCAGGCAGAATGGTCAACGCCGGGAAAACTAGAAAACAGGAACTATAGAAAAGACAGGAGCAAGGGGGAAAACGCTGGTAGGCGTCACTAACAAAACGAACTGGCAACAGACAAACAGAGAACACAGGTATAAATACACAGGGTATAATGAGGGGAGATGGGAGACACCTGGTGGGGGGTGGAGACAATCACAAAGACAGGTGAAACAGATCAGGGTGTGACACCAATGCTCCTTGTAGGACACATCACTGCACTCTATACTCTTCTGTAAACTGGTCATCTCTGTATACCCATCGCAAGACCCACTGGTTGATTCTTATTTATAAAACCCTCTTAGGCCTCACTCCCCCCTATCTGAGATATCTACTGCAGCCCTCATCCTACACATACAACAAACGTTCTGCCAGTCACATTCTGTTAAAGGTCCACAAAGCACACACATTCCTTAGTCGCTTGTCTTTTCAGTTCGCTGCAGCTTGCGACTGGAACGAGCAGCAACAAACACTCAAACTGGACAGTTTTATCTCAATCTCTTCATTCAAAGTCTCAATCATGGACACTCTTACTGACAGTTGTGGCTGCTTTGCGTGATGTATTGCCCTTTGTGCTGTTGTCTGTGCCCAATTATGTTTGTACCATGTTGTGCTGCTGCCATGTTGTGTTGCTACCATGTTGTTGTCATGTTGTGTTGCTACCATGCTGTGTTGTCATGTGTTGCTGCCATGCTATGTTGTTATCTTAGGTCTCTCTTTATGTAGTGTTGTGTTGTCTCTCGTCGTGTGTTTTGTCCTATATTTTTATTTAATTTGTTTTTATTTTTAATCCCAGCCCCCGTCCACGCAGGAGGCTAAAAATAAGAATTTGTGCCTAGTTAACTAAAGGTTAAATAAAAAAATATATTTAAAAAAATGTTAACAAGGTCTCCATTTGTGTGTGTTTGGGTATTAATTTGAGTTTTCTATTTGTGTGTGTGTGTGATAGGGAGAGCCAGGATTCGGGTTGCCAGGTCCCCAGGGCCCTCCAGGCTTCCCTGGACCCAAAGGATTAGCTGGACCCAAAGGAGACTCCGGTTTCCCCGGCAACCCCGGCTCGCCCGGACGTTCCGGCTTCGACGGTGGCCCTGGTGCCAAAGGTACGGTTCCAACTTTTATTGGTGTAGTCGGGTGGAGTTAGGAGCTTAGGAACACTGAAGATCCACCGATACTGAAAATATGGCTTTTTTTTAAGTTATTATTTCCTCTTTTTATAGATCAACAACATCATACTCTAATCTTGTCTCATTATTTCTGGGCTGATTTTTCCAGACACATGTTAAGCCTAGTTCTAGACAAAAAGCATGCTCAGTGGTGTCTTCAATAAAAGTTATACTTAGTCCAGATCACTGGCCGTCGGTGCTGTTTAAGAAGAGGGAGGACGATAATTTTTTTTAATAATGAGCGAGGCCTTTTTTATATTACAGCATATTGGATGACTGTCATTCATATTCCATTCACCCAGCTCAATGTAATATCGATAGGTTTAGGCTACTACATGATACTATTGATTTATTTTAAGGAAATGAATTTGTTCAAAAACTGTTCAACTATTGTCTTTCTACTACTCATCACATTTAACGTACTGCAGTGCTAGCTATCTATAGTTTATGCTTTTAGTACTAGATTCATTCTCTGATCCTTTGATTGGCTGGACAACATGTCAGTTCACGCTGCAAGAGCTCTGATTGGTTGGAGGATGTCCTCTGAAAGTTGTCATAATTACTGTGTAAGTCTATGGAAGTGGGTGAGAACATAGGTTTTCTAGGTTTTCTAGACTTCTAGGTTTTGTATTGAAGTCAATGTACCCAGAGGAGGACGGAAACTAGCTGTTAAAAAGAGTAAATAATAACTTAGTAATCTTTAAAGGCACTTTAATTTGAAACCACTGACAGTAAAGGCATATCAAAAAAACATCTGAAATTCACTGAGGAGGATGGTCCTCCCCTTCCTCCCCTGAGGAGCCACCACTGGTCCAGATAAAACGTATTCTGTTAGTCAGCTAGTTAGTTGGTATTGCCATGTTAACAAGTGTGTGTTCTGTACCTGTTTGTCTCCCAGGTTACTATGGTATCCCCGGTACACCTGTTAGGTAGCTAGCCAGTTAGTATTATTTTGTTAACAGGTGTGTGTGTTCTGTATTTGTTTGTCTCTTCCAGGTGACTCTGGTATCCCTGGTATATCCGGAGCCCGTGGCCCTCCAGGTTCACCCTCCATCGGCTCTCAGGGCATCCCCGGCCCCATTGGACCCCCAGGACCCATGGGCTCTCCAGGTAAGACAACCTAGCTGACCTTTGACTAGACAAAAATCAGGTTTGATTAATAGTTTGATTAGAGATTGACATCTAGTTTGATTTATGGCATTTGTATCTAGTTGCTTACAGCGGACAGTGTAGTATCACCATAATTTGTACGTAATGCTAAGAACTTTTATCAAATTGAACCTCTGCTAAGTCTAATTCATGAGAAAACCATGTAATATATATGTATGTATATTTATGCTGTATTTTCTAAATATAATATTTTGTTCTATTTTTGTTTTCAACACGTTAACATTCGGTTGAGATGACTCAATATGTGTTATCTCGAATGTATTGTCTCAGTCACAGATTGATATGTGCATTATCACATTATAACTTATATGAATGTGTATTATGTACAGCATCTCAATGGACTGGCTATGTGGTTCAGGCTATGTTGTCACACTTGTTATTAGAAAAGTAACATAATTCCTCTGCAATGCTTTTGAGCACCAAATAGTTTGTAAACAGTTTGTAAGAGGTTAAAGGGTTTGTAAAGGGTTTGTTTGTTTGTCGTGCACTGAATGATGTCACCATGGGTGATCATGTGACGTTTGCATCTCAGAGAGATGCATTCTGGGTTATCAGTCATCGATGGTAGCCATACCCTGATCTTGGGAGTTCACTCTTATTCTTCTTCTCATCTCTCCTCACAACAGTCTTCTCATTGCTCTTCTTATTTTGCATGTTGTCACAGTCTCTTTGGCAGTCCACTTTTCCTGCACTTTGTTCACTCTTAAACACAATTTGCCTTCCTCTTTAAAACTAATACAGTTGAAGTCGGAAGTTTACATACACTTAGGTTGGAGTCATTAAAACTGGTTTTTCAACCACTTCACAAATTTCTTGTTAACACACTATAGTTTTGGCAAGTCGGTTAGGACATCTACTTTGTGCATGACAAGTAATTTTTACAACAATTGTTTACAGACAGATTATTTCACTTATAATTCACTGTATCACAATTCCAGTGGGTCAGAAGTTTACATACACTAAGTTGACTGTGCCTTTAAACAGCTTGGAAAATTCCAGAAAATGATGTCATGGCTTTAGAAGCATCTGATAGGCTAATTGACATAATTTGAGTCAATTGGAGGTGTACCTGTGGATGTATTTCAAGGCCTACCTTCAAACTCAGTGCCTCTTTGCTTGACATCATGGGCCGAAATCTAAAGAAATCAGCCAAGACCTCAGAAAAAAATTTGTAAACTTCCACAAGTCTGGTTCATCCTTGGGAGCAATTTCCAAACGCCTGAAGGTACCACGCTCATCTGTACAAACAATAGTACGCAAGTAAACACCATGGGACCACGCAGCGCGCTACCGCTCAGAAGGAGATGCGTCCTGTCTCTTAGTGATGAACGTGCTATGGTGCGAAAAGTGCAAATCAATCCCAGAACAACAGCAAAGGACCTTGTTGAAGATGCTGGAGGAAACAGGTACAAAATTATCTATATCCACAGTAAAACGAGTCCTATATCGTCATAACCTGAAAGGCCACTCATCAAGGAAGAAGCCACTGCTCCAAAACCGGCATAAAAAAAGCCAGACTATGGTTTGCAACTGCACATGGGGACAAAGATCGTAATTTTGGAGAATGTCCTCTGGTCTGATGAAACAAAAATAGAAACTGTTTGGCCATAATACTGACCATCGTTATGTTTGGAGGAAAAAGGGGGAGGCTTGCAAGCTGAAGAACACATCCCAACCGTGAAGCATGAGGGTGGTAGCATCATGTTGTGGGGTGATTTTGCCGCAGGAGGACTGGGTGCACTTCACAAAATAGATGGCAGCATGAGTAGCACATTTTGTGGATATATGAAGGCAAACATCTTCAAGACATCAGGTCAGAAGTTAAAAAGCGTTGGTCGCAAATGAGTCTTCCAAATGGACAATGACCCCAAGCATACTTCCAAAGTTGGGGCAAAATGGCTTAAGGACAACAAAGTCAAGGTATTGGAGTGGCCATCACAAAGCCCTGACCTCAATCCCATAGAAAATTTGTGGGCAGAACAGAAAAAGCGTGTGCGAGCAAGGAGGCCTACAAACCTGACTCAGTTACATCAGTTCTGTCAGGAGGGAATGGGCCAAAATTCACCAACTTATTGTGGGAAGCTTGTGGAGGCTACCCGTAACGTTTGACCCAAGTTAAACAATTTAAAGGCAATGCTACCGAATACTAATTGAGTGTATGTAAACTTCTCACCCACGGTTGTTATGAAAGAAAGAAAATCTCAAATAAATCATCTCTAATATATTCTGACATTTCACATTCTTAAAATAAAGTGGTGATCTATCTGACTAAACAGGAACTTTTTACTAGGATTATGTGTCAAGGAATTGTGAAAAACTGAGTTGTAAATGTATTTGGTTAAGGTGTATGTAAACTTCTGACTAATAATGTCATTAGTCACACTCTTCTTTTTGTGCCTGCCACACAAAATAACTAAGTCTTTATTCACCTCCACTCATGGCACTCACAGTTCTGAAGGCTCCATCATCGATGTACAGTATGTCATGTTGGATAGACGTAGAGCATTGTAAACCCTCATTCCCCTTCCCCACCTCTCTTTCTTACTCTGTGATGTTCCTCATCCCCAACCGCCCCATTTTGAATATACGCCCTCCTTACCCGCCGTCTTCTGGCCTTTGACCTCAAGGCGAGAAAGGTATTGTACCACAGCCTGTCTGGACTATAGTCTCTATCTGGCAGCTGATTGGTTGATTGGTACTGTATTTCTGTGTGATTGGTTGATTGGTTTAGGGACTGTACATCTGTTTGGTGTGACATCTTTACTACAGCTATCTTTACTCTTGGGGCTCCCGAGTGGCGCAGCGGTCTAAGGCACTGCATTTGAGGCGTCACTACAGACACCCTGGTTTGAATCCAGGCTGTATCACAACTGGCTGTGATTGGGAGTCCCATAGTGCGGCGCACAATTGGCACAGCGTCGTCCGATTTTGGCCGGTGTAGGCCGTCATTGTAAATAAGAATTTGTTCTTAACTGACTTGCCTAGATAAATAAAGGTTAAATAAAACATACATTAAAAAAGAGAGATAATAATAGAAAATGAGGTTATTTGACTGATTCTGGACTGACAAATGGAACCTTTATAATGTGTTGAATAGTCACTAATCATAAGTAGAGAGATTCCACTAGCGCTTTAAGTCAAGTTAAAAAATTATTGTCCATCAAATGTGCGTAAGACCAAATGTTCTCTTTGGCATTTGTCAAAATTGACCTTCTGTGAGGTTATAGATAATGGGCAGATGCTGATCAGGAAGTGAGAATCTGTCCTCACTCTGTTATTGATTCCTCGCATTTCAGGATACTCAGGCGCCAACGGAGAGAAGGGAGACCCCGGTTCTCCCGGCCTGGACATTCCAGGGTTGCCAGGCGACAGAGGAAGTCCCGGTTTCCCCGGCAACCCCGGGGGAGTTGGACCACAGGGTAACCCTGGTGGCCCTGGCCGAGACGGACTTCCTGGCCTGCCTGGTAGGATAACAGACCGACACCAACATCAAACCTACCTAATCTATGTGTCTGTTTTAGTCTCTATCTGTCTAGTTTTCTATATTTGTCTGTGTTATGAATGGACTGTAAGAAATCAGAGTCTATTGCTGGTTTACATAGGCAGCTGTAACGATCGTCTAATTCCTCCTCCTCGGATGAGGAAGAGGAGTAAGGGTCGGACCAAAATGCAGTGGTGAAGGTAGACATAATGATTTATTAAACGAAACCGAAAACACGAAGAACACTAGAGAATTACAAAAACAATAAACGACGTAGACAGACCTGGACTTGAGAACTTACATATAACGAAGAACGCACGAACAGGAACAGACTACATACACGAACGACAAAACGAAACAGTCCCGTGTGGTAGACATATACGGACACAGGAGACAACCACCCACAAACAAACAGTGAGAACACCCTACCTTAATATGGTTCTCAATCAGAGGAAACGTCAAACACCTGCCTCTAATTGAGAACCATATCAGGCAACACATTAACCCCAACATAGAAACACAAAACATAGACTACCCACCCAGCTCACGTCCTGACCAACTAAACAAAGTTAAACAAAGGAAAAATAAGGTCAGGAACGTGACAGCAGCCCAATTCTGATCTTTTGCCCAATTAATGGCAAAAGATCTGATCTGATTGGTCAAAAGACTAATTAGTGGCATAAGGTCAGAATTGGGCTGCATGTGATAGTGTGTTTATTTCAGTCTCGTCTATGTCTGGTTCCAAATCTCTTTCTGTGTAATCTACATACAGCATATGAGCTCCCGAGTGGCGCGGTGGTCTAAGGCACTGCATCTCAGTGCTAGAGGTGTCACTACAGACCCTGGTTCGTTTCTAGGCTGTATCACAATCGGCCGTGATTGGGAGTCCCATAGGGCGGCGCACAATTGGCCCAGCGTCGTCCGGATTAGGGTTTGGCCAGGTTAGGCCGTCATTGTAAATAAGAATTTGTTCTTAGTGACTTGCCTAGTTAAATAAAGGTTAAATATCAAATTAAATATGGACTGGCCAGTATGATGTCACACTGACTACCTTTCTCTCTCTTTGTTTTCTGTTGGACATTGTTGTTACTCTATCTCCATCCCAAATGGCACCCTATTCCCTATATATGGACTCTAGTCAAAAGTAATGCACTATATAGGGAATAGGGTGCGATTTGGGACACAGACAGTGTCGCTGACCTTCATCCTGTCTTGATGGGGAATTGCCAGTCAAACGTCTGTCCATCAACAGGTGGTAAAGGAGACATGGGTGTGATGGGAACTCCTGGACCTCTGGGATCCCCTGGGAACCCCGGAGCCCCCGGCTTCCCTGGACCTAAAGGTACGCACACACACACACACACACACACACACACACACACACACACACACACACACACACTAGAGCTGGGCGATATGGACACAAATTGACTGACCACAGGTACATTCAAACAAACTAGTCCAAAACATCTGCTGCGCTAGCTATAAGGAACCCACACACAAACACATAAACACACACATTGGTATACACACATATGTGTCTTCGATAATAGACCCTCTGACTCTTTGTGTCTCCTTCCTCCAGGTGACGATGGTTTCCCAGGGCGACCAGGTGGGCCCGGCGGTTCAGGTTTGAAGGGAGACAGGGGAGAGCCCGGTATCGCGGGACTCCCAGGACCCAGCATTCCTCCCCAGGAACTGAAGGGTGGCAAGGGAGAACCAGGAGCACCAGGTACGTCTTTCTCTCTGTCTGTTTATCTGTCTGTCTCTCTGTCTGCCTGTTTCTGACTGACTGATGTAGACTGCTAAGAATGCAGCTTTGTCTTACTGTCCTTACTGTTTCTTGTGTTTTTTGTGTTGTGTAGGTTTGGGAGGACTGCCAGGTCAAAAGGGTATCCCTGGTCTCCCTGGAGACGCTGGTATACCAGGACAGGACGGACGACCTGGGTTGCCAGGACCTCAAGGTATACTCATATTATCTAGAAACTCATCCTCTAGTACACTCATCCCTCCAGAATGTCCTCTACTGAACACTAATACCGTCATCCCTCCAGAATGTCCTCTACTGAACACTAGTACAGTCATCCCTCCAGAATGTCCTCTACTGAACACTAGTACAGTCATCCCTCCAGAATGTCCTCTAATGGACACTAGTACACTCATCCCTCCAGAATGTCCTCTACTGAACACTAGTACAGTCATCCCTCCAGAATGATCTCTACTGAACACTAGTACAGTCATCCCTCCAGAATGACCTCTACTGAACACTAGTACACTCATCCCTTCAGAAGGTCCTCTACTGAAAAGTAGTACACTCATCCTACTTTTCCTGTTGACTTCAATGTGCCTTTGACATGTACATTTATCATATTATTATGAGTGTCTTGCATCTTCAGGATGCTCAACCCAAGTGGGCTTATAAAACATGCATATTTCCAAGTGCCACGCATATCTCAAGATATGAGTCAGCCCCATAATGTCCTCTATTGAACACTAACTGCTAATTTCCTCTCTGCTGTGTTCAGGTCCCAAAGGAGATGCAGGTATCCCTGGAGGATCAGGCTCACCAGGAGGCCCAGGAGCTAAAGGCAACATGGGAGAGATGGGCTTCCCAGGTGGGTATTAGACCGCCCCATATCCCCACCATCATGTTTTATGACCTCATATCCCCACCATCATGTTCTATTACCTCATATCCCCACCATCATGTTCTATAACCTCATATCCCCACCATCATGTTTTATAACCTCATATCCCCACCATCATGTTTTTATAACCACAATCCCACATATCATGTTCTATAACCTCGATATTCCCCACCATCACTGTGTTATAAACCTCATATCCCCACCATCAATGTGTTTATAACCACGTATCCCCCCACATCATGTTCCCTATAACCACATATCCCCACCATCATGTTCTATAACCACATATCCCCACCATCAATGGTCGTTATAACCTCATATCTCCCACCATCAGTGTTCATAACCTCATCCCCACCCATCATGTTGTATATACACAAATATCCCCACCATCCATGTTCTATACCACATTTCCCCCACCATCATGTTCTAACCTCACTATCCCCACACTGTTTATAACCCATATCTCCCCACCATCATGTTCCATATAACCTCCTATCCCCCCACCATTAATGTTTTATAACCTCCCATAATCCCCATCCCTGTCCATCGTTTTATACCCCCACCTAACATATCCCACCATTCAGTTTTTATAACTCTCAAGTAATCCTACCATTCCATGTTCTATAACCACATATCCCCCACCATCATGTATCTTAACCTCATATCCCCACCATCATGCGCTGTCCTAGGACCTTATCCCCGATCTCCATTCCTGTTCTAATAACCTCATAATCCCACTATCATTGTTTTAATAACCTCATACCCACCTCATGTTTATAACACCTACAGCGTAATCCACTTGCATAACCACATTTCATCAGTTCTAATACTACCCATATCCACACACAGTTCTTATAACCTCGTATCATCCCACATGTCTAACCTCATATTCCTTAGTTTTACACCATCATACCCCACCAACATTGTTCTATAACCACATTCCCCACTCATTTATTACTATAACTACATATTCCACCATCATCTTTATAACCACATATCCCCACCATCATCGTTCTATACCCTGCAGGTATCCCACGCACAGTTTTTTACATACCATATATCCCGGCACATGCATGTTCTTAATAACCTATATCTCACCATCATCGTTGAAGACTCATATCCTACCATATGTCTTTAATTTAAACAAGCAGTATAATCGCCCATCCAATCAATGTCTATAAACCTCATAATATCACCATCAGATGTTTATAGACTCATATCCCACCACTCATATCTAGTAACCTCATATCCCTAGCACATGTTTCTAAAACCCAATATCCACCATCATGTTTATAACTCATATCCCTACCACAATGTTTATAACCAATATCCGCAACCATCATGTTTATAACCCATACCCTACCATCATTCTTAAACCTCATATCCCAACCATCAATGTTTTAATGAACCTCATAATCCCCTACCATCATGTTTATAACCACATATCCCCCCATCATGTTCTACTAACCTATATCCCCACCATCATGTTTTATAACCGTCATGAGTCCCCCACCATCCATGTTCTAGTAACCACATTATCCCACCATCATGTTGTTTATAACCACATAATCCCCCACATCATGGTCTAAATATCACATATCCCCACCATCAATGATCTCTTACCTCATATCCCCACCATCATGTTGTAATCACCACCATATCCCCATCATCACCACATGTTCCATAAACTCAGTATCCCCACCATCAATGTCCTAGACCTCATATCCCACATCATGTCTATACCTTATAATCCCCACCATCAATGTTTTATGACCTCATAGTCCCACATTCCCTGTTCTATAAACCGTCGTATCCCCACTCATGTTCCTATTAAACGCATATCCCACCACATGTTCTATAACCTCATATCCCCACCATCATGTTTTATACCTCATATACCCCACATTCCTGTTCTATAACCTCATATCCCCACCATCAATGTTCTATAACTCATATCCCTCCATCATGTTTTCTATAACCTCATATCCCCCCATCAGTGTTCTATAACCTCATATCCCCCACCATATGTTTCTATAACCTCATATCCCCACATTTCCTGTTCTATAACCTATATCCCCCACAATACTTCTCTAAACCTCGTACCCACCATCATGTTCTATACCCTCAAGATCCCCACCATCATGTTCTATAACCTCATATCCCCACCATCATGTTTTATACCTCATATCCCACTATTCTGTTCTATAACCTCATATCCCCACCATCATGTTTTATGACCTCATATACCCACATTCCGTGCTATAACCATATCCCACCATCATGTTTTATGACCTCATATCCCCACATTCCTGTTCTATAACCTCCATATCCCACCATCCAATGTTTATGACCTCATCCCCACATCCCTGTTCTATAACCTCATATCCCCACACATGTTCTAATAACCTCATATCCCACCATCATGTTTTATGATCTCATATCCCCACGTTTCTGTTTCTATAACCTCATATCCACCATCATGTTTTATTGACCTCATATCCCCACATTCCTGTTCTAATACCTCATATCCACCATCATGTGTTTATAACCCCATATCCCCACCATCATGTTCTATAACCTCAATATCCCCACCATCAATGTTTTATAACCTCATATGCCCCACCATGTTTTATGACCTATATCCCCACATTCCTGTTCTTACCTTCGTATCCCACTCATCAGTTCTATAACCCGTATCCAAATACAGTGCGATCATATACTGAATTGCTAAGAATTAATAACAATTATTAGTGTTGTCACTGAAGCTCTATTATCCGACTGCACCAATCTTAATTGTCCATTTATGTGATGTCACAGGACCCACAGGGGCGAAAGGAACTCCGGGTCAATCAGGTCGGTCGGGTGGACCCGTAGTTCAGGAGCATCAGGGTTCCCTGGATCTAAGGGAGAGCCCGTCCCCTGGCTTGGTTCCCCAGGAGCTACGAGGTCCCAAGGTATGAGACCCTCTACTCTAGAACCCTTTTCGAACAGTCTAGAACTTTATAGAACCAGTACCATAAACCGTGTTTTGCCTTTATGGCATAAGTCTAACATCTCTGTCCAGGTTTAAGATGATGTTACCTGTTTCAAAGGGAACTGATACTCATTCTGAATGATATTGAGTAATATGGAAATTTGATAAAGTTGGTATTGTTAAACCATAGTTGTAGAGCTTGTACTATTAGTCTGCATATGCAACTTTATTCTTCTCTCCCCTCTCTCCTGCCTCTCTCTACTCTCTCTCCACTCTCTCTCTCTCTCTCTCTCTCTCTCTCTCATCTCTCTCTCTTCCTCTCAGGGTGAGCCCGGTCAGTCAGGATTCCCCGGGCAAAACGGAATAAAAGGAACTTCCGGAACACCAGGTCTTCCAGGGTTTCCTGGCGGTCCCGGCGCCAAAGGTGACCCCGGCCTCCCAGGATTCCAAGGTAACTAATGGTTACGGTGCTACGGTCTAACCACGAGCATTGGATAGCAAAAGAAGAATCAGGTGTATGATATTCTTCCAAGCCTTCATCTCATATCCAGCTACCTATGTCATTAAATCTGTCCGGCTGTCTTTCTGGTACTTCCTCTAGGTTCTTCCGGGATTCCCGGGCCTAAGGGTCTGGATGGTATCCCCGGTAACCCCGGTCTCAGCGGACCACCCGGCCGACCGGGAGAGAACGGCCGTGCCGGATCACCTGGGTTCCCAGGGGACAAGGGTCAGGCGGGTCGTGACGGAATCCCTGGACCAGCGGGAGTCAAAGGAGACCCAGGTAGTTGGCGTGGTCACTTAAAGGAGCAATCGCTACTTACATTTTTTTACTTTTAAATTATTAATATATACCCATTGATTCTTGAATGATATAACTTATAAATGCCTCATGAGCTTAGTTCAACTGTCGACAATACCCCAAAGTTGTAGTCAAAATGATAAAACTAAATTATCCAAAATGTAATTGTTCACAAGGATTTAGTGCTTGTTATGGTGATATTATGCAGTAAGACCAAAGTGTTATTTTATTAGTTGGATGTCTAAAACGAAACTCCTCTTTTTCCCATGATTCTCTTCTCCTACAGGTCTTCCTGGTTTCGGTGGCCCCGGTTCTCCTGGTCTCCCAGGATTACCAGGTGAGACTCACCCCACCTGACTGACTGTCTTTGTTACTCTCACACAAACCATACATACACTCTACACTAGCTCCTGAATGACAGACAAACAAACCGCTACTGTAGCTGATAACCGACTATAGACCATATACAACTTAAATAGCATTCTCCATCTATTTCTCTATCAAAAGAAGTCGACAACAACCACTACTACTCTACAACCACCAACATCCTTCAATCACCACTTCTCCCCCACCACACCAAATGTTCTATGTTTTATGTTTACTTTATTTCTATTGTATGTACTGTATGTTGACTTTGTGTAAATTCCTCTGGCTATGTTCTTTCTTTACATTTCACCAGGTCACATTCTGGGTATGTGTCAATGTACTTGGTGAATGTACTTTCTGATTTCTGATTATGAAAGGACCTTGTGTTGTTGCCGTCTGTTCCCCACAGGTGCTAAGGGGGATCTTGGCACCCCTGGTTCTTCCGGTAGCCCTGGCTTCCCTGGTCAGAAGGGAGAGATGGGTTTCCCTGGCCTGCCTGGGTCCCCTGGCAGCGTTGGGCCACCTGGCGCCCCAGGTGTGGCCCTCCAGGGTCCCAAAGGTAACGCCGGCCCCCCCGGACCCCCTGGAAGAGGAGGTATGTTATGAATTGATCACTCCATCACCTTTTAGCCAATGTTGCTGCCTGGTTTTCTGGACATTTTGAAGTCTGGAGCCTCCTGGTTGTAGTGTATGGTATAGTTAAAAGTTTAAAATGTATCAAATCATGGACTGGGAAGGAAATTCAAAAGATAGATTATTGATAGATTTCTCTCTGACACATGGCATACACACACACACACATTGTATACACACACACATACCCAAGTAAAAACCAGGGAGCAAACTTGGCCTACCTGCAGCTCTTTATGTGAATGCTTTATGTTAATCCCATTGATTTGCATGAGATGTGGAACCTCTTTGTCAATCAACACTGGTCCCAGATCAGCTATATGTCACAGAGCACAAACATACACTGTCACTCAAACCACCATCACCACCACTATGCAACCAAACGTCCCCCACCCCCTTACCCCCTCACTACACAATGTTGGGGTGCGCCGCCAACACGCACCAATCACTGTGTCTCCCTCGCCGTCTGGGTTCCAGCTACGCCCCCAACATCAGAGCATGGGGGGGGGTGACCACACGTTGTTGTCTACGTCCTCCATCCATCCATCCATCCATCCATCCATCCATCAATCCAGCCATCTGTTTGTCAATCATCTCTCCATCCTTGTGTCTCCTCACCCCCTCTCCCTCCCCTTTCGGTTGCAGGGGAACGGATCCTGATCTGTCCATCTCTCCACAGGGTTGATGTGCGTGTGTCTTGTGTGTTGTTTGGTGTTTTACATCCTAATTGTCTAAATATGTGACGTTGGTGTGAAGCAGACGAACTAGAGTCAAACCTGTAACAGGTCTAACTACGCATTAGAGAAGGGGTTTCAAAAGCCTAGGAAACGAATGCTTATATTTGGTGGATTCAACTCTGTATCAACAACAAAGAACCTAGACTATCTCGAGACAAGAGGTATCACCACCATTATCTATAAAAGTGAGAAGAGTGTTGTAAGTCAAAGGGGTACCGATGGGTTTGACTGAACGTTTCCAATACAACGTTGGCGTAGTCGGTCAAATAGATCTCATTGACTGCCCATATAGCATTGAACCCCTGTATTATACAGTTAAGGAATGAACTATAAAGTGTTCTCACTGTAGATCAGTGTCATTTATTGAAGGAATAATACACTGTTCAACTGAACACTGATTGATGATTGATTGATTTTATTAGCCAGCAAAAACTATATACATATTCACACAATACATACATTTGAAATACTTATTTCCATTGTGGTCCCTAGTCCCTAGACCACAACACYGTGGATCCAGTATTATCAATAGGCTACTGGAGTCTAGGTAAGACTGAGAAGGTTTGTCTGTGACTCGTCTCTGTTTCTCCCACAGTGATCTGTGTGTCAGTCAACTGTCTGTCCTGCATGGGCCATGTGTGTCCAACTGCACCTCAGCACCCGAATCACAACGCCAGACTATAGCACAGAGTTGGGCTCAGTGATAACATTAAGACCACAATTAAACATAATTTAATTTCAGATTTAATTCCAACTCCCTTAGACTTAGTTACATTGATAAGGTGTCTAAAAGGGGATCACTATAGGTCTATAATCCTCTATATCAGGGGGTGTCAAACTAATTTTGCCCAGGGGACGCATTCAGTCTTCAACGAAGTCCTGAGGACCGCACTGAAAACCTGTAATATTTTCTCGCAGTCAAAATATGCAAAAAATGTTTTATTCTTTTTGAATTTTCAGTGCTCCCCGACTTTCTAGCTTTAATTTTGGTGATTGTTAGTGAGCTGTACACCATCAACAACTATATGAATGCAGGTCCATTATAATTTCTACACAGTTTTGATTTGGWTTTAGTAACTTTATATTGAGTTTGTTCCCCCCCCGCCAAAATAAAATATATATATTTTTTAAAACACCCGGATCCTGTCCGCTGGCCGTATGTTTGACACCCCTGCTCTAAACCATCCTCTAATTCGATTTCCTCACATTTCTTGCGCTGTACTTTAAGTAAGATTCTTTATCGTCTTGATTCTCAAAATACCTCCCAAAAGTGTCTCTTACATTAGAGAGCTATGTATACACTGAGTATACCAAACATTAGGAACACCTTCCACCTTCCTTTTGCCCCCAGAACAGCCTCATTTGGTCGGGGCATGGACTCTACAAGGTGTCGAAAGCGTTCCATAGGAATGCTGGCCCATGTTTACTCCAATGCTTCTCACAGATGTGTCAAGTTGGCTGGATATACTTTGGGTGTTGGACCATTCTTGATACTGTTGAGCAGGAAAAACCTACTAGCGTTGCTGTTCGTGACATAAACCAGTGCGCCTGGCATCTACTACCATACCCCTTTCAAAGGCACTTACATATTTATTTTGACCATTCACCTTCTGAATGGCACACATACACAATCCATATCTAAATTGTCTCAAGGCTTAAAAATCCTTCTTTAACCTGTCTCCTCCCCTTCATCTACAATGATCGACGTGCTTTTAAGTGATATCAATAAGGGATCATAGCTTTCACCTGGATTCACCTGGTCAGTCTATGTCATGGAAAGAGCATTTGTATACACAGTGTACATGTACATACTGTATATAGTATATTATAGAAGCTGTATTGAGCCCAGTACTACTAGCCCAGCTCTGTGCCAGGATAGGRGTCATCTCCAGTTGTGGGGGGGGATGAGAGCGATGGTATGACATGTACTTCCTGTTTCCTGTGTCTTGGCTCCACCCCCTGTGGTGTGGACCCTCCCCCTCTGATGACACGTTCGTCCGTACCCAGGTCCCGAAGGTCAGAGTTCCAGTACACAGGCGTCTGTTCTACTGCATGTTCTCCTGGTCTAGAATACAAATCTAGAACCCTTAACCTCACTGTGTTGCTGATTGATCTTGGATCTTGGATTTAGAATTTAATCATTATTTTCTTCCCTTAATTTTCTGATCCTTCCTTTTTTACTCCTGCTAATCTCACTTTTCCTTCTGATTGAGTAGTCACACTGGTCAAATAACCATAACTAAAATGATTTTAACTTTTGCTTGAAATAATTTTTGTATGTTTTAGAATGTACAGTATGTGGTYACATACATCTTTGAATAATCAATACCTTTTTTAACAGACACTATTTCTGATGAATGAATTATTGGTTCGCTAACACACAAACCTCTAACACTAAAAACAGTCATTSTAATTCTGTTCAACTTGGAATTGACAAATTTCTTGAAAATGTASTTGATAAACATGAATTTAGCATCATGTAGTTTAAAGATAATAAGTTGTTAGCATTTTTTCCATTAACTTTCATATGTAAGAACTAGCACTATTTAGCTTTTAGAAATAAGTTCACTGTATCTTATATGTAGACAGCCAAATCCCAAACAGGTATTAATTTAAATGAAATAACAATATTGAAACACAAACATAACATATGGTTTGCCCTGAGGTTTGGTTGTGTCAGACGTTAGCCTGATGGTGTATCGATCTATGCTAACTCTTGCCTCTTGTTTTAAACCCTTCARATTCTGCCGCACCGGCTCTGCTATTCCCGGAATTCTGGGATACCTAGGTCCTCCAGGTTAGAATCCATGGTTTGATGATGATGACCTTTGTTGTTCTGTGGTGATGAAACTGAWCTGTGTACATTTTGTTTGGCCTGGTCCCAGATCCGTTTGTGCTCTTGCCAACTCATTGCTGTCATTGTTAGCATGGTAGCACAAACAGACTGGCACTCAGGCTAGCATTTTGTTGAATTGGGTACAACTTAACCATGCTGGTGATTTGTTAACCACAATTTACTTTTCAGGATGGGTTGTGAAGCCTAACAAAAGACTATAGCCTACACAGACACTGTACACCCCGCAATACACAAAACATTCTTGAACACACACTCAAGTCTCCCCCTTTATACTGTATTTATACTGTTTTTAAATAGTTMTATGTACGCATGCAGTTTTATGCTATGTTGACTGTTGATGTTAGTGTTATACAGTAACCATGGAGATAGATCAACTGGATCTAGTTTTATCTCTATGGTTATTTTTATTGTTATTTGTTATAATGTCAGGTTGAGATGAGTGTTATCTCTGACCTCTAACCTTTGACCTATTCGTGTGAAGGTCCTCCTGGCTCTGAAGGTCCCCGTGGCCCTGTCGGCAGCGGTGGGACCAAAGGTGAGAAGGGAATTTCCGGAATTCCTGGATCGCCTGGTTTCCCCGGAGCGAAGGGAGAATTTGGAACGCCCGGATTCCCGGTAAGGAACCAGTCAACTTAGATCCTTGGATCTCCTTCCCCCATTGATAGCAGGATGTGTCAAATATAGACACTTACTCYGGGGATAGGGGCTATGGGTTGGTTTGGGATTGTATGAAGTAAATTGAAAATTCCATCTGGGATTGGGATATTATATGACCCCTGACCTCTCCCCTATCATGTGACCAGGGTAATTCTGGCCTTCCTGGTACCAAAGGGTTGAAGGGAGACCTCGGACTGCCTGGAGTTCCCGGATTCCCAGGTCAGTCAGGAATAACATTCCCATTCCTAGTCGATCACCAAACATTTCTGTAAATAAAAACAATGATAAAGCCTCGCGTTCTTATTTTTTTTAAATTAGTTTCGCACTGTTGGTGTTAGGTGCACTTGATTCAGCAACCCTAGTACCGGTAAGGCAAAGTGTTTGCATTTTGAACCATTTCATGTGTCTGAAGGTAGAACCCCGCCAACTGGTCCAGAGAGCAAATCAAGTGTACCTAAGCCTAGCAGCTGGCAGTCAATAGCTCAGATCATGTGTCTGCCAGTTTCCTGACGCCATAAACTGTAAAAACAAAAAGCCTAGAATGCACAGCAAAGTTGATAATATGAGATTTCAAAACTTTTAAAACCATGACTAAAGAGAGATTAAATGAATCAGCGAAGAGCTGCTGTTTTATAAAGTAAGTTCGTGTTTAAGTTGTTATTCAGCACTGTCAACACTTTGTTCAACACTTTTGTAAGCCATCGAATGTGCTTACTTACTTACTTACTTACTTTATTGTCCCCATGGGGAAATTTTGTTGGCAGTGTCATGTACACATTTAAAGTGGCATAAATACAAAACAAGATTGACAATACAACTTTCATAACAGTCACGCACCAATAAATAAAATAAAATTTAAAATTTAAAAAAGACTAGCCTGCTGGCCTTACGGGGTCAATGGGAACATTTGCCCGAGCTATTTAAGAGGGATATCACACCTGGCACAAATGATTGTCTCGTTCTATTTTTCCTACTGAGGGGTGCCCTATACCTGCGCCCAGAGGGAGTAATCAAAGTCCAGGTACAGGGGGTGACTGGGTCTAAAATGATTTTGTGAGCCTTACGGAGGGCCCTGACCTTAAAAATCTCATCCAGGCCTGTCCGTTCTTCCTACTTCCACTCACGCTGCAACCAGCACTGCAGCTGCAATGAATGAGTATAGCAAAGAGTTTTGATAAGCTTGTGTTGTTATTATTGGCGGCTCATGTCTTTTTTAATACCGAGGAGTATTTCACTTTCTCTGGTCATAGGACTAACATCATGAATTGGTGCATGAGGCAGAAAGAATGCAGTGCGACTTAAGTTTCGCCATTAGCTGGAAGACTGTGTCCCCTTTTCTCAGCAGAGGGAGGGAAAAAGGAGGGACGGTGAGTCGGGTGAGAGGTAGCTGCTCCCTCCCTAACCCTCAGACTGACCATCAGATGCAGGCCATCTGTCCATAGGAGAAAAGTGTATAATTATGCTCACTCAGCTGCGCCTCACAAGTAATACAACAAATATTTATTACCAAGTGTGGATCATATACCTAAAATGTGTAAATATAATTTCAAAATGGTCTGAGAAGAACAATATTGGCAGGGCAATTCAAGTGTAGCCAATATGCAGTGATAATGTATTGGGCCTATAGCKTATTGCACAAACATAATTTCCACAAAACTGTTTTTAATTGGTTAATGTTGCATAGACTTAAGTTTTTTAAGTAATGTAAAAAAAAATCTGAGTGGTAGTTCCCGGCTTGCATTTTGAAAAGGTTTGTGACCACGGGTATATGTGAATGTCCCATCATAGGTATCTCTGTTGACAATATTCCCTCATCTCCCTTATTTCCCTTCCTCTCCACCTCTCTCACTCTACTCCCTTCCTCTCTCTTTCCTCCCCCCTCTCTCTCCTTCCTCTCTCTCTACTCCCTCTCTCCACCTCTCGCTCTCTACCCCAGGACCAAAGGGAGATTCTGGAATCCCTGGATCATCTGGTCTCCCTGGAGAACCCGGAGATGCTGGCACTYCTGGTGAGTCTTCACCCCTCATCCCCTCTGCGTGCGCACACACACACACATAGACACACCCTCCCAAACACCTACACACACTCCCAAAAACTCTAACTGACATCTCTGGTGTACCCCACTTCTCTTCTCTGAAACCTCTCTCGTTGTCATCTTTAATCTCAGGACCCCCAGGTGACCCAGGTTTTGCTCCAGCCCCCATCGTGCTGAAGGGAGAGCGTGGCTCCCCTGGCCCTTCAGGTCTACCAGGCGGCCGTGGCGCCACAGGACCCCCCGGACTGGAGGGACTCTCAGGTCAGTGGACTGTCATACCCAGTGTCTGTTTGCCATAGGAGAGTTTTATATTRAGTTCATAAAGTTAATTACAATTAGATTAATTCTTACCAGAGGATGCTTGAAGCTGCAGTTAGCTGCAGTTCTTTATCATTAGCTAGTTACAAGAGCTAGCGAAGAGAGTTTTCCGCTTGGAGGTATATGAGGTCACTGATGAGTCKTCTGGTCTGTTCCAGGTCAGCCCGGTCAGCCAGGAGACCCCGGTCCTGAGGGACCCCCAGGATTCAGTGGAGCCTCCGGSCGCAAGGGAGACCCAGGACCCGCCGGACAGCCAGGTAAGATTGCCATCTTCCTCAGGTCCATAGCACACAAATACTTCAAATCTCTCTTACACAGACCTAACCTTCCATTGTGTATATCAGTTAGTAGTCATATAGTATTAGTCAATAGTCATTACAATACGTAGCTCTAGAAGTATAAAATAAACTCAAGTCAACTTAGTTATAGTATTGTTCATTGAGTTCAGTGAGTTAATTGACAGGACAAACAAGATTGAGTCCTAAGACAGACCTTAGTCAAATACATTGAGGTGCCTTTGATTTAGCCATGACTTTGCACTTTTGGGACTATTTCATTGGGTCCATTGTACTTGCCAAACTAAATCAAGTATTAGAAAAGTACACTATATATACAAAAGCATGTGGACACCCCTTCAAATTRAGAGGATTCAGCTATTTCAGCCACACCCGTTGCTGACYGGTGTATWAAATCGAGCACACAGCCACYCAATCTCCATAAACAAACATTGGCAGTAGAATGGCCTTACTGAAGAGCTCAGTGACTTTCAACCTGACACTGACATAGGATGCCACCTTTGCAACAAGTCACTTCATCAGATTTCTGCTCTGCTAGAACTGCCCCGGTCAAGTGCTGTTATTGTGAAGTGGAAACGGCTAGGAGCACCAGCCGTGAATTGGTAGGTCACACAAGCTCACTGAACGAGACCGCTGAGTGCTGAAGTGCGTAGCGKGTAAAAAAATTATCTGTCCTCGGTTGCAACACTCACTACCGGATTCCAAACTGCCTCTGGAAGCAACGTCAGCACAAGAKCTGTTCATCGGGAGCTTCATGAAATGGGTTTCCATGGCCGAGCAGCCGACCATGCGCAATGCCAAGTGTTCAGCTGGAGTGGTTTAAAGCTCGCCGGCATTGGACTCTGGAGCAGTGAAAATGRGTTCTCTGGAGTGATGAATCACACTTCACCATTTGGCAGTCCGACAAACAAATCTGGGTTTGGTGGATGCCAGCTGTAAAGTTTGTTGGAGGAGGAATAATGGTCTGGGGCTGTTTTTCATGGTTTGGCTAGGCCCCTTTGTTCCAGTGAAGGGAAATCTTAACACACAACGACATTCTAGACGATTCTGTGCTTCCAACTTTGTGGCAACAGTTTGGGGAAGGCCCTTTTCTGTTTCAGCATGACAATGCCCCTGTGCGCAAAGCGAGGTCRGTACAGAAGTGGTTTGTCGAGATCAGTGTGGAAGAACATGACTGGCCTGCACAGAGCCCTGACCTCAACCCCATCGAATACCTTTGGAATGAATTGGAATGGCGACMGCGAGCCAGGCCTAATCGCCCAGAATCAGTGCKCTTCCTTACTAATGCTCTTATGACTGAATGGAAGCCAGTCCCCCCAGCAATGTTCCAACATCTAGTGGAAGAGTACAGGCTGTTATAGCAGCAAAGGTGGGACCAACTCCATGTTAATGCCCATGATTTTGGAATGAGATGTTCGACAAGCAGGTGTCTACATACTTTTGGTCATGTAGTGTGTTTCACATTTTAACCCAGATCTGTCAGAGAAAACCAGAAATAGTTTGGCCAAATGTTCCTCCATGTTGGAATCGTTATTAATATCAACACATACTGGTATACATATTTGAATAATGTAATTATTATTAATGTTCCCACTGCTCTGTTCCCTGTTTTCTCAAACTCACTGTGACAATATCATTATAGCACATCTTCAAATCAAATCAAATGTTATTTGTCACATACACATGCTTAGCAGATGTTCATGCGAGTGTAGCGAAATGCTTGTGCTTCTAGTTCTGACCATGCAGGAATATCTAACATAAGTAAGTAATCTAACCTAACAATTTCACAACAACTACCTTATGGATGATAGCGGGGTGAACAGGCAGTGGCTCGGGTGGTTGTTGTCCTTGGTGATCTTTTTGGCCTTCCTGTGACATCGGGTGGTGTAGGTGTCCTGGAGGGCAGGTAGTTTGCCCCCGGTGATGCGTTGTGCAGACCTCACTACCCTCTGGAGAGCCTTACGGTTATGGGCGGAGCAGTTGCCGTACCAGGCGGTGATACAGCCCGACAGGATGCTCTCGATTGTGCATCTGTAAAAGTTTGTGAGTGTTTTTGGTGACAAGCCGAATTTATTCAGCCTCCTGAGGTTGAAGAGGCGCTGCTGCGCCTTCTTCACCACTCTGTCTGTGTCGGTGGACCATTTCAGTTTGTCCGTGATGTGTACGCCGAGGAACTTAAAACTTTCCACCCTCTCCACTACTGTCCCATCAGTGTGGATAGGGGTCTGCTCCCTCTACTGTTTCCTGAAGTCCACGATCATCTCCTTTGTTTTGTTGACATTGAGTGTGAGGTTATTTTCCTGACACCACACTCCGAGGGCCCTCACCTCCTCCCTGTGGGCCGTCTCGTCGTTGTTGGTTATCAAGCCTACCACTGTAGTGTTGTCTGCAAACTTGAGTTGGAGGCGTGCATGGCCACGCAGTCGTGGGTGAACAGGGAATACAGGAGAGGGCTGAGAACGCACCCTTGTAGGGCCCCAGTGTTGAGGATCAGCGGGGTGGAGATGTTGTTACCTACCCTCACCACCTGGGGGCGGCCCGTCAGGAAGTCCAGGACCCAGTTGCACAGGGCGGGATCGAGACCCAGGGTCTCGAGCTTAATGACGAATTTGGAGGGTACTATGGTGTTAAATGCTAAGCTGTAGTCGGTGAACAGCATTCTTATATACAGTGGGGCAAAAAAGTATTTAGTCAGCCACCAATCTGGTGCAAGTTCTCCCACTTAAAAAGATGAGAGAGGCATGTAATCATCATAGGTACACTTCAACTATGACAGACAAAATGAGGGGAAAAAATCCAGAAAATCATATTGTAGGATTTTTAATGAATTTATTTGCAAATTATGGTGGAAAATAAGTATTTGGTCACCTACAAACAAAACAGATTTCTGGCTCTCCACAGACCTGTAACTTCTTCTTTAAGAGCTCCTCTGTCCTCCACTCGTTACTGTATTAATGGCACCTGTTTGAACTTGTTATCAGTATAAAAGACACCTGTCCACAACCTCAAACAGTCACACTCCAAACTCCACTATGGCCAAGACCAAAGAGCTGTCAAAGGACACCAGAAACAAAATTGTAGACCTGCACCAGGCTGGGAAGACTGAATCTGCAATAGGTAAGCAGCTTGGTTTGAAGAAATCAACTGTGGGAGCAATTATTAGGAAATGGAAGACATACAAGACCACTGATAATCTCCCTCGATCTGGGGCTCCACGCAAGATCTCACCCCGTGGGGTCAAAATGATCACAAGAACGGTGAGCAAAATCCCAGAACCACACGGGGGAACCTAGTGAATGACCTGCAGAGAGCTGGGACCAAAGTAACAAAAGCCAACCATCAGTAACACACTACGCCGCCAGGGACTCAAATCCTGCAGTGCCAGACGTGTCCCCCTGCTTAAGCCAGTACATGTCCAGGCCCATCTGAAGTTTGCTAGAGAGCATTTGGATGATCCAGAAGAAGATTGGGAGAATGTCATATGGTCAGATGAAACCAAAATATAACTTTTTGGTAAAAACTCAACTCGTCGTGTTTGGAGGACAAAGAATGCTGAGTTGCATCCAAAGAACACCATACCTACTGTGAAGCATGAGGGTGGAAACATCATGCTTTGGGGCTGTTTTTCTGCAAAGGGACCAGGACGACTGATCCGTGTAAAGGACAGAATGAATGGGGCCATGTATCGTGAGATTTTGAGTGAAAACCTCCTTCCATCAGCAAGGGCATTGAAGATGAAACGTGGCTGGGTCTTTCAGCATGACAATGATCCCAAACACACCGCCCGGGGCAACGAAGGAGTGGCTTCGTAAGAAGCATTTCAAGGTCCTGGAGTGGCCTAGCCAGTCTCCAGATCTCAACCCCATAGAAAATCTTTGGAGGGAGTTGAAAGTCCGTGTTGCCCAGCAACAGCCCCAAAACATCACTGCTCTAGAGGAGATCTGCATGGAGGAATGGGCCAAATACCATCAACAGTGTGTGAAAACTTGTGAAGACTTACAGAAAACGTTTGACCTCTGTCATTGCCAAACAAGGGTATATAACAAAGTATTGAGAAACTTTTTGTTATTGACCAAATACTTATTTTCCACCATATTTTGCAAATAAATTTATTAAAAATCCTACAATGTGATTTTCTGGATTTTTTTTTTCTCATTTTGTCTGTCATAGTTGAAGTGTACCTATGATGATTACAGCCTCTCTCATCTTTTTAAGTGGGAGAACTTGCACAATTGGTGGCTGACTAAATACTTTTTTGCCCCACTGTAGGTATTCTCTCTTGTCAGATGGGTTAGGGCAGTGTGCAGTGTGGTTGCGATTGCGATTGCGTCGTCTGTAAACCTATTTGGGGCGGTAAGCAAATTGGAGTGGGGTCCTAGGGTGTCAGGTAGGGTGGAGGTGATATGGTCCTTGACTAGTCTCTCAAAGCACTTCATGATGACGGAAGTGAGTGCTACTGATCATTATACCATGTCTTACTGATCATTATAGCTAGGGATGTGCATCTTTCCCTTTCAAGATGATTCGATACATATTTGAATACATGGGCTCAACGATACGTTGTAGTTTGAAACGATTCGATGCAATTCCGTTTGATTAGAGACCGAATAAATGTGATTTGGCACTGACTTGTGTGTGTGTAAATGATGTATGCCTGTGGTGTATGTACTATGCAGGCTCATGAGCTGAGCCATTAGGGAGACTAGGCATCTACCACCCCACTACCACTAACAGACAAAGCTCATTCAGAAAGGGGGTGGTATTCTCAATGTATTGTTTGCTGTCATTATCTGTCTGTTTGTAAAACTGAAAATTKATTWAAAAAAAAAGTTAGATGGTGAGTGGAAGGGAACAGCAATCTTCAAGTCTTTCCACAGTTTTTCAATGGGATTCAAGTCTGGCCTTTGAATGGACCACTCAAGGACTTTCACATMCTTGTTCTGAAGCCATTCCAGTCTTGCTTTGGCTGTATGATTGTGGTCATTGTCCTGTTGGAGTGTAAATCTTCGCCCCCAGTCTAAGTTCGTTTGCACTCTGAAGCAGGTTCTCATCAAGAATTTGCCTGTATTTGGCTCCATTCACTGTTCCATCTATCCTTACCAGTCTCCCTGTCCCTGCTGCTGAAAGCATCCACATAGCGTGATGCTGCCACCACAATGCTTCACGGTTGGGGTGGTGTTAAGACGGGTGATGAGCTGTGCCTGGTTTTCTCCAGACACAGCTCTTTGCATTCAGGCCAAAGCGTTCAATCTTTGTCTCATCAGACCACATAATCTTATGCCTTATGATCTCTGAGTTTTTCACGGGGGGTTTTGCAAGCTCCAGGTGTGCTGTCATGTGCCTTTTTCTCAGGAGTGGCTTCCATCTGGTCACTCTCCCATAAAGCCTAGATTGGTGAAGTGCTGTAGAGACTTATCCTTCTGGCAAGTTCTTCCACCTCAGCCAAGGAACCCTGTAGTTCTTTCAGGTCCTTCTTGCCCGGTTGTTTAGTTTGGTAGGACGGCTAGAGTCTGGGTCGTTCCATATTTTTTCAATTTCCCAGTGATGGAGAGCACTGTGCTCTTGGAAACGTTCAACACTCTAGAAATTGTTGTATACCCTTCCCCAGATGGCAAGAAAAAATACGTGAACCCTTTGGAAATACCTGGATTTCTGCATAAATTGGTCATAAAATGTAATCTGATAACTGGTTGACCCTCCTTTGGCAGCAATAACCTCAACCAAACATTTTCTGTAGTTGCGGATCAGACCTGCACAACGGTCAGGAGGAATTTTGGCCATTCCTCTTTACAAAACTGTTTCAGTTCAGCAATATTGTTGGGATGTCTGGTGTGAACTGCTCTCTTGAGGTCATACCACAGCATCTCAATCGGGTTGAGGTCAGGACTCTGACTGGGCCACTCCAGAAGGCGTATTTTCTTCTGTTGAAGCCATTCTGTTGTAGATTTACTTCTGTGTTTTGGGTCGTTGTCCTGTTGCATCACCCAACTTCTGTTGAGCTTCAATTGGCGGACAGATAGCCTTACATTCTCCTGCAAAACGTCTTGATAAACTTGGGAATTCATTTTTCCGTCTCATAGCAAGCTGTCCAGGCCCTGAGGCAGCAAAGCAGCCCCAAACCATGATGCTCCCTCCACCATACAGTTGGGATGAGGTTTTGATGTTGGTGTGCTGTGCCTTTTTTTCTCCACACATAGTGTTGTGTGTTCCTTCCAAACAACGCAACTGTAGTTTCATCTGTCCACAGAATATTTTGCCAGTAGCGCTGTTGAACATCCAGGTGCACTTTTGCAAACTTCAGACGTGCAGCAATGGTTTTTTTGGACAGCAGTGGCTTCTTCCGTGGTGTCCTCCCATGAACACCATTCTTGTTTAGTGTTTTACGTATCGTAGACTCGTCAACAGAGATGTTAGCATGTTCCAGATATTTCCATAAGTCTTTAGCTGACACTCTAGGATTCTTCTTAACCTCATTGAGCATTCTGCGCTGTGCTCTTGCAGTCAATTTTGCAGGACGGCTACTCCTAGGGAGAGTAGCAACAGTGCTGAACTTTCTCCATTTATAGACAATTTGTCATACCGTGGACTGATGAACATCAAGGCTTTTAGAGATACTTTTGTAACCCTTTACAGCTTTATGCAAGTCAACAATTCTTAATCTTGGGTCTTCTGAGATCTCTTTTGTTCGAGGCATGGTTCACATCAGGCAATTCTTCTTGTGAATAGCAAACTCCAATTTTGTGAGTGTTTTTTATAGGGCAAGGCAGCTCTAACCAACATCTCCAATCTCGTCTCATTGATTGGACTCCATGTTAGCTGACTCCTGACTCCAATTAGCTTTTGGAGAAGTCATTAGCCTAGGGGTTCACATACTTTTCCCGACCTACAAATACAATAATTTGTGCGTTATTAATTTAAGCACACTATGTTTGTCTATTGTTGTGACTTAGATGAAGATCAGATCAAATTTGATGACCAATTTATGCAGAACTCCAGCTAATTCCAAAGGGTTCACATACTTTTTCTTGCCACTGTATTTGCCTCATCACAATTCTATCTCGGAGATCTATGGACAGTTTCTTGGATGTGATGATATAGTTTCAGCTCTGATATTCACTGTCAACTGTGGGACCTTATATAGACAGGTGGGTTTCTTTCTAAATCATGTCCAAACAATTGGATTGGCTTCAGGTGGACTCCAATCAAGTTGTAGTGATTTCTCAAGGATGATCAAATGAAATTGGAGGCACCTGAGCTCAATTTGGAGTGTCATAGCAAAGGGGTGTGAATGCTTCTCTCAACCAGCTTCACCTGAAATGCTTTTCCCAACAGTCTTGAAGGACTTCCCACATATGCTGAGCACTTGTTGGCTGCTTTTCTTTCACGCTGCGGTCCAACTCAATCCAAACCATCTCAATTGGGTTTAGGTCTGGTGATTGTAGAGGACAGGTCATCTGATGCAGCCCTCCATCACTCTGCTTCTTGGTCAAATAGCCCTTACACAGTCTGTAGGTGTGTTGGGTCATTGTCCTGTTGAAAAACAATTGAGAGACCCACTAAGCGCAAACCAGACAGGATGGTGTATCGCTGCAGAGTGCTGTGGTAGCCATGCTGGTTGTATGCTTTGAATTCTAAATAAATCACTGACAGTGTCACCAGAAAAGCACCCCCACACCATCACWCCTCCTCCTCCATGCTTCACGGTGGGAACCACACATGCGGAGATCATCCGTTCACCTACTCTGCGTCTCACAAAGACACGGCGGTCGGGACCAAAAGTCTCACATTTGGACTCATCAGACCAAAGGACAGATTTCCACCGGTCTAATGTCCATTGCTCATGTCTGCAGCAGAGGTAACTCTGGGTCTTCCTTTCCTGTGGTGGATGTAACGATATGCGCTGCGAGTCGGGAAGCAAGTTCAGGGAGTGTGTTTTAATAAAATAAACATAATCCAAAACAATAAACACTAACAGCACACAGACATGAAACAGAAACAATGATGCCTGGGGAATGAACCAAAGGGAGCGACATATAAAGGGAAGGTAATCAGYGAAGGGATGGAGTCCAGGTGAGTCTGACGACGCACAGGTGCGCGTAACGATGGTGACAGGTGTGCGCCATAACGAGCAGCCTGGTGAGCACACGTGACAGTACCTCCTCCCTGACGTGCGGCTCCAGCCGCAWGACGCCAACCAAAGGGACGATCCCGGGGATCAGGAGAGGACCGGTCACTCCTGCTGATGCGCGGGAACCTGACAGACCGGCTGAGGCAGGGGAGCCGGTCGATCTGGTTGAGGCATGAGAGCCTGACGAGCCGGCGGAGGCAGGGGAGCCTGGCGATCTGTCCGAGGCATGAGAGCCTGTAGGGGCTCCCGGACCCGACGTCATTCCCACTGAAACAAAAAKAAAAAACACTCCCTGATGCTTCCCTTAGGTGAGGCGTCATTGTTGCTGTTTCAGTTTCATGTCTGTGCGTTGTTSGTGTTTCTTGTTTTGTATTATGTTGCATTTATTTATTAAAACACTCACTCCCTGAACATCGTTACAGTGGTTCTCATGAGAGCCAGTTTCATCATAGTGCTTGATGGTTTTTGCGACTGCACTTGAAGAAACTTACAGTTCTTGAAATTTTGACTGACCTTCTTGTTTTAAAGTAATGATGGACTGTTGTTTCTCTTTGCTTATTTGAGCTGTTCTTGCCATAATATGGACTTGGTCTTTACCAAATAAGGCTATGTTCTGTGTACCAACCCTACCTTGTCACAACAAAACTGATTGGCTCAAATGTATCAAGTTGGAAAGAAATGCCAGWAATMAACTTTTAACAAGGCACACCTGTTAGTTGAAATGCATTCCAGGTGACTACATCATGAAGCTGGTTGAGAGAATGCCAAGAGTGTGCAAAGATGTCATCAACGCAAATGGTGGCTACTTTGAAGAATCTCAAATATAAAATATTTGATGAACACTTTTTTGGTTACTACATGATTCCATATGTGTTATTTCATCGTGTTGATGTCTTCACTATTATTCTACAATGTAGAAAATAGTAATAATAAAGAAAAACCATTGAATGAGTCGGTGTGTCCAAACTTTTGACTGGTACTGTATATCACTCCTCGCCTATCCAGCTGATGTGTGGTGAGTGTTCTGGCACAATAATGGTTGCTGTGCATCACCCAGGTGGGTGCTACACATTTGTGGTGGATGAGGTTGAGTACCTCAGTTGGTAGAAAAGCACTATATAAATCCAATCAATTATTATTAAAATAAAATATATTGTAAGCCCTGTTCAGCAGGTACAGTGCCTTCAGAAAGTATTCACACCCTTGACTTTTTTATTGTGTTACAGCCTGAATTTAAAATGGATTACATTTAGATTTTGTGTCACGGGCCTACACACAATACCCCATAATGTCAAAGTGGAACTATGTTTTTAGATTTTTTTTAAATATTATTATTATTATTATTTTTTTTTACAAATGAGTAGAAAATGAATATCTGAAATGTCTTGAGTCAATAAGTATTTAGCCCCTTTGTTATGGCAAACCTAAATAAGTTCAGGAGTAAAAATGTGCTTAACAAGTCACATAATAAATTGCATGCTACATTTTAATCAGTTTGGGGTCCGCGGACCAATGTCCGATCTTAAACATTTGAATCGGGGACCGATATGGTGAATCGTTACATCCCTAATTATAGCACATCTAAAGCTTTCACACTGGCAGTTTTGATTCTAATCTGATAATTTTTCTGCAGCCTGAATCAGATATTTCAAGCCAGATACAAATCAGATTTCTGGCCATGTGACTTGTGTCTAAACAGTTAAATCTCATTTATTTTCCATTAAGTGGTTTGTAGACTGTTTTTTGGCATATATTGTTGCATGCTAGCTACTCTGTTGACAGTTTGACAAGAACGTGGTATTACTAGCTAGTTAATTGTTTACAAACAAATTTGAGAATGTGCTAGCAAGCTAAACTGCTACCTAGCTAACTAGTTGACTGTTGTTGCTAGCCAAAAATTACTTGTTTTGAAAGGTGGATCATCTTATCCTTTGAGGCTTTWGTGTTCTTACACTGATTTCGAACATTCAAAGCAACTGGGAAAGTTCTATGGCAGGCGTAGTTGTGACCTTAGCTTGCTACATAACTTCTGATTGAGAGGGAGCACGAGCATCACCACCAACCAGCCAACACTACTGCACACACACGCGTCATTACCATGACAGCTACCTTAGCCACGTCTGCAAATGACTAAAGTCTGAACATACACAAATCCGATTTGGACATGTGTAACTCGCTGTTTGGACAGTCAGTCTTCCAAAACTTTTTTTTTTTTTTTTAAACAACTGATTTGAGCATTAAGGCCTGTAGTGTGAACAAGGCATTACTGATCATTGTAGCACATCTTACTGATCATTGTAGCACATCTTACTGATTATACTGATCATTGTAGCACATCTTACTGATTATACTGATCATTGTAGCACATCTTACTCTGCCAAGAACTTTACTCTGCCTAAGATATGTAGTATTATACAATTCATTGAGTTGTTAATGTTCCCCATGCTTTGTCTTTTATCTCTTCTATCCCCTGTTCCCAGGTGAGCGTGGATATCCCGGTCCCCCTGGTTCAGATGGCCTGCAGGGCCCCCCAGGTCCATCTGGATCTGCCTCTGTGGCGCACGGCTTCCTGATCACCAGACACAGTCAGGGCGAGGACGTCCCCATCTGCCCAGAGGGCACCGGCCTCATCTACGACGGCTACTCTCTGCTCTACGTACAGGGCAACGAGAGGGCACACGGACAGGACCTGGGTAAGGATGGAGACTGGAGTTATATATACAAGCTGGTACACAAAGACGCATGCACACACATGCGCGGTCGCACACACACACACACACACATAGGAAATAATTCAGAGCTGGAAAAACCTCCAAACAAATTATTAAACTCTCCTCCTTCCCCCTCTCTTCTCATCCCTCTCCTCTCCTTCCTCCCTCGCCTCTCCCCTCCCTATCTCTTCTCCCCATCTTCTTGCCCCTCCTTCCCCCCCTCCCTCTCTTCTCCCCATCCTCTCGCCCCTCCCTCCTCCCCTTCATCTCTCCCCATCCTCTCGCCCCTCTTTCCTCTACTCCCTCTCTCTAGGAACTGCTGGAAGTTGCCTGCGTCGGTTCAGCACCATGCCATTCATGTTCTGTAACATCAACAACGTGTGTAACTTCGCCTCCCGTAACGACTACTCCTATTGGCCTGTCTCTTATACACATCTAGATGTGTATAAGAGACAGAGATACAATAGGAGACTGTGATTTGATCATGTCTGAGTGTGTGTATTTAACCACTCCTCTATGTGTGTGTGTTTTAGGTGTGCAGTGTGTGAGGCCCCTGCCATGGTGATCGCTGTACACAGTCAGACCATTCAGATCCCCACCTGCCCCAACTACTGGGAACCACTGTGGATCGGATACTCCTTCATTATGGTACACACACACACACACACACGCACGCACGCACGCACGCACGCACGCACGCACGCACGCACGCACACACACACACACACACACACACACACACACACACACACACACACACACACACACACACAGAGGAATCAAGTTTGACATTTTAAGTGTGTTTAAGCCACCATATGAACACACACATTTACTTTTCTCCACCAATCCCTCCCACTCCCACTCCCACTCCCCTCCTCCTCTCCCTCCCTCTCTCTTTTTATAACAGCACACTAGTGCTGGTGCTGAGGGTTCGGGTCAGGCTCTGGCCTCTCCRGGCTCCTGTCTAGAGGAATTCCGGAGCGCTCCCTTCATCGAGTGCCACGGTCGGGGGACCTGCAACTACTACGGCAACTCCTACAGCTTCTGGCTGGCCACCGTCGACCAATCAGAAATGTTCAGGTACGAGAGAATGTTGCAGAGATTATGATGGGTTTTTTCCCCTCAGTAATTGATTTATTGAATAACTGATTGGTTGATTGATCCTGAGTAATGAGGAATTACACTGAAAACATTAGATAATGTAGTTATTTGCTTGAGATGGGTAATTTTCATATAAAATGTAAAGATCCGAATGCTCATACAYTGATGCCAAACCCTGACCTCTAACCCCTGACCCCTAACAGGAAGCCACAGTCGGAGACGCTGAAAGCAGGTAACCTGCGGACGCGCGTCAGCCGCTGTGTGGTCTGTATGAAGAGGACGTAACAGCGCAGCGGCAACCGTTGCCGGGGACAACCGACAACGAACATGGCGGCGGCGGAGGGGTGGTGATGATGACGTCTCCGTGACAAGGTGGAATTCCAATGGTGTATTGTCTTCCGGAAACAACAACTTAAATGGTGCTACTGTGCAACACAGCAACAAAAGAAAAAACGCTGAAAAAATGAATCTATTTAGTCTTTTCTTCTTTTTTAATACCTCAAGTACGTCAAAAAGAAACACAAAAAAAKCATGAAAGGTGCCTTGTGTGACAAAAGTGCATTTTATTTTTATCTTTTCAAAATTTTTATTTTGTTTCAACAACAAAAATATATATATTTAGATTTTCAGTACAGTACAGAGGGTGGTACAAACATTTCATTTTTAGACAGATTTTTCTTTCATTTTTTCATTTTTTTTTTTTTTGTGTTTTACAAACGAGTGGAGTTGTCTCCGTGTTACCAAATCGGCACTTTGACGTCGGAACATCAAAGAGAAGAGATGCACTGATGAGCTTTCTTAGCGAGACTGCGTTTTTCTAGGTTTTCATTTTTATTAAATCTTTCTGTTATTCTTTCTTTTTGATTTAGTTTTTTCTCCTTGGTGGTACTAACACTGCTGTCTCTCCCAGCCTGTTAACTCTAGGCCTCATTTCTCTTTTTGTAAGTAATTAAATGTGTATATTATGTAAAACACCTTTATAGTTGTAAGACAAAACAGTTACTTAGCTATATTATGAATTTCTGGGTTGTTTTTGTTTGTTCACTCGTCTTCACTCATTTAATTGATTCATGCACTCATTCACACACTCACGCATTCACTCGCTCACATATACACTCATTCAGATATTGTACATCTATAAATGAAACAGTATTATATATATATATATATATATATATATATATATATATATTTAAAAATTTAAAAAAGTATATAGACTATTTGGCTGCGGGCGGGAGTTTTTTTTCCATCATTATTTTTATCTCCAAAAGGTATTTTTTTCACATTTCACAAAACTATTGGCATGACAACGAAACTGAGTAAACAGAGTTTCCCTGTCAACCAATCAAAAACCCTATCCTATTATGATCATGTACTGTGTATGATAATGGCAATCACTCAAGCTTTTGTATTTGATTTCTACTAGTAATCTATCGTTAACTGGGGGGTTAGAAAATTACCCGATTTCATGCCATAACAGGTTGATAATAAAATCCACTCCTGGAAATGTATATTATTGATATTAATTCAGATCTTAACACTGGTCTAGGTTGTCCCACTAGGAACTAGCGTGTCATAAGTATGCACGTAATGTTACGTACTGCGAGAATAGAATCAAATAGAATCTGTTCTATTCTTTTTTTTTCTATTCTACGGTCAACGAGGAGAGCTGTGGGGGGATGATTCTTCCTGTGATGTTGTTTTTCAAAGCTTATTTTTAATTTGTAATGTCACCATGGGGTGACATTAATTTCAAAAAATCTTTTTTTTGTTTTTTTTGTTATGTTATCCAGAAGTTGTTATAAACTTTTAAGACTGAAAAATAAACCCAATGTCCATTGTTTTGTGTGGAAACGTTTCTCCCCTATCTTGGAAGTGCACACTTCTAGTGCACACTTAAGTGCRCTGTTCCGGTACTTCGACTAATGTGTTTCTGTGCATTGTCTTATCGACATGCCTGCAGCTCACATAATAAACTTGAATCCTACAGAGCCAAGCTTCAAGGAGACATTGACTATGACAGACAATGACTAGGGATATTGTATAATAACAATGTATTTAACTTGTATTACAGAAAATAATCTCAAAGCCCATACAAAAGAAAAACAAACAACAAATGTAAATTGAGATGGTATTGAGATTGAATGTCTCAATTTGGCTTCAGATGAAAGGCTGTGTGTTGAGGCAGTTTGGATCTGAAAGGCAGTGTAGCTTCGGCTGAGGGGGAGTCGATGGTCAGTACCTCCATAGGACCTGCTTCTCCGTAGCTACTGGTTGTCCATTGCAGAACATGTAGCACCTACATGGGTGATGCCACAGCTGCTGAAAAGGACACGAGAAGTCACAACATCTTGGCAGCTGTTAAGAACAGTCCCTGAACGTCTTCTGCCATCTCTGGACACAGCATGCAGTACTTTTTGTAATTCCTTCCTGGCAGATTAAACAATAAAGTAGGGGCTGCATTATTTGAATCCAAAACAGCAAACTAGCTAGCTATAGGCGTAAGCCCCAAAAAATTATGAAAGTCAGAGTCAAGACCATGAGATGTAAATGATCAACCCCCAGATCAAACCCCTAAACATTATTTAAAAAATGTGAKGAAAAATATGAAAATAACAAAATGATGTACAATATTTACAGAGCTCTCTGCCTAGGCCAGGGGTCCACATTGTTTTTATATCAATATCAAATCGTTTCTGGGTAACAATTAAGTACTTTACTGTAATAGTTTCCCGGTAAAATTTTAAAAAATTGCTCAAGCAAGAATTTTGTTTGGGCTGTCTGGGTGTGGTCTGAGAGGGGAGGGGAAAACTTATTGGCAGAGAGGTTTGGAGCTCTCTTTGTTATTMGTCTATTAGTCTCGAGTTGCCATACCAACAAAACCACCTCATTGTCACACCTCCCTTGGAGGTCTACAGAATTACGTTTTGCAAAAATGTTTTGAATGAGAAGGGGGAAGCTGCGTCCCAATATGACGACTGGAGTATGGGCGTGTAGAAAGGAGTGGGTGTGTCGAAAGGAGTGGCCATTTCGAAAGCAAGCAGGTAATTGTGCAGATATTACTGCTCCGCCTAACCTTCTGCAAGCTCAGACTCAACAGACGATACCCTGTCCGAGGTAGATAGTAAGAAGAATTTGGTCCAGTAGGAGTGACATTTTGGGAAAAAGTGGAGCCTTGCCTTTTGGCGGATCCATTTGTGGTTTCAGGGTGAGTGAGAAAGTTCAGGGTGGGTGCAGTTCACAGGAGGTCGGTAGCACCTTAATTGGGGAGGACGGGCTCGTGGTAATGACTAGAGCAGAATCAGTGGAGTGGTATCAAATACATCAAAAAACACACAGTTTCCATGTGTATGATATCATTCCATTCGCTCCGTTCCAGACGTTATTATGAGCTGTCCTCCCCTCAGCAGCCTCCACTGGGGCAGTTGAATCAGTGAAGGTAAACTGTAGAGGACATGGGATATTTGTTTGTGTTTCTTCTGACCAGAGGGAGCGGGTGCTCCGTGTCATGCAACTTGGGTCAAGATCTTCTTGCTTTGCTCTTAGGAGCAGGGCACCATTGAAAGGAGTGATTTATAGGGTTGTGTTAACTGTGGAGGTGGAGATGGAGATGTCTGCTCTACCCAAAATTACAATCAACCAATTGCAGCATTACCACAAAAATGGAAGAGYCAAGTYGAAAGGGGAAAAAGTAAGGAACTTGTCTGTCAGCCCTGCATTATAGACCAAAATTGGTTCAAGATAATTGTGATGAATAAAAAAAGTATGGGAGATACAACCTTCCCAGCTCTGCAGATTTTGCTGCGAAGAGAGTCATTAGATCATTTATTTTGGTACTGTCCATATGTTGTTTTTGTTCACAGGTTCAGGAATGGCTGAAGAATTGCAACATTTACCTAAAGCTAACTCTGCAGATAGCACAACTGGGTGATTTGAAAAGTCAGTCAATCGATCAATAATACTTTCAGCAAAAATGTTCATCTTTAAATTTACAATCTTCAGAATTGTGTGAAACATCAGTTTCAGTTGAACAATATGGGACAAATAGAAATCGAATATGGATTTTTTCAAGTCAGTTAAGAACAAATACTCATTTTCAATGATGGCCTAGGAACAGTGGGTTAACTGCCTTGTTCAGGGGCAGAATGACAAATTTTTACCTTGTCAGCTCGGGGATTCGATCTTGCAACCTTTCGGTTACAAGTCTAAACACTAGGCTACCTGCCGCCCCTAAATGGATGGTGTTAAGAGATTGATAGGAGGGGTTGAATGGAGCTGAAGGGTGAGACTAATAACAGCAAGATATCTCATGTAAAAAAATACTGTAGGGGGGGGGGTGCAAATAGTCTGGGTAGCCAGTTGACTAGATGTTCAGAAGTCTTATGGCTTGGGGATAGAAGCTGTTTAGAAGCCTCTTGGACCTAGACTTGCCGCTCCGGTACCGCTTGCCGTGCGGTAGCGGTCTATGACTAGAACGGTCTATGACTAGGGTGGCTGGAGTCTTTGACAATTTTTTGGGCCTTCCTCTGACAACGCCTGGTATAGAGGTCCTGGATGGCAGGACGCTTGGCCCCAGTGATGTACTACCCTCTGTAGTGCGAGGCCGAGCAGTTGCCATACGAGGCAGTGATATAACCGGTCAGGATGCTCTAACTGGAGCAGCTGTAGAACCTTTTGAGGATCTGYGGACCCATGCCAAATCTTTTCAGTCTCCTGAGGGGGAGTAGGTTTTGTCGTGCCCTCTTCACGACTGTCTTGGTGTGCTTGGACTATGTTAGTTTGTTGGTCATGTGGACACCAAAGAACTTGAAGCTCTCAACCTGTTCCACTGCAGCCCCGTCAATGAGAATGGGAGCGTGCTCGGTCCTCTTTTTCCCGTAGTCCACAATCATCTCRTTTGTCTTGATCATGTTGGGGGAGAGGTTGTTATCCTGGCACCACACAGCCAGGTCTCTGACTTCCTCCCTATAGGTTGTCTTGTCGTTGTCGGTGATCAGGCCTACCACTGTTGTGTCATCGGCAAATGTAATGATAGTGTTGGAGTCGTGCCTGGCCGTGCAGTCATGAGTGAACAGGGAGTACAGGAGGGGACTGAGCATGCACCCCTGATGGGCCCGTGTTGAGGATCAGTGTGGCGGATGTGTTGTTACCTACCCTTATCACCTGGGGGCGGCCCGTCAGGAAGTCCAGGATCCAGTTGCAGAGGGAGGTGTTTAGTCCCAGGGTCCTTAGCTTATTGATGAGCTTTGAGGGCACTATGGGGTTGAACGCTGAGCTGTTGTTAATGAATTGCATTCTCGGATAGGTGTTCCACAGCGCAAATAAACGGACATCTTATATATAAAGTTGAAGCCAAAGTGTTGTTGTTCATTAGTTTACTCCAATTAGGGGGGGGGGGTTGGTAGAGTTAGTGGAAAATAATAAAGGAAAATATGTTTTAAATATATATATTTACAGTACCAGTCAAAAGTCTGGACACACCTACTCATTCAAAGGTTTTTCTTTATTTTTTACTATTTTCCACATTGTACATCAAAACTATGAAATAACACATATGGAATCACGTAGCCAAAAAAGTGTTAAACAAATCAAAATATATTTTAGATTTTAGATTCTTCAAAGTAGCCACCCTTTGCCTTGATGACAGCTTTGCACACTCTTAGCATTCTCTCAACCAGCTTAACCTGGAATGCTTTTCCAACAGTCTTGAAGGACATCCCACATATGCTGAGCACTTGTGGCTGCTTTTCCTTCACTCTGCGGTCAAACTCATCCCAAACTATCTTAATTTGGTTTGAGATCGGGTGATTGTGGAGGCCAGGTCATCTGATGCACCACTCCATCACTATTATTCTTGGTCAAATAGCCCTTACACAGCCTGGAGGTGTGTTGGGTCATTGTCCTGTTGAAAAACAAATGATAGTCTCACTAAGCGCAAACCAGATGGGATGGCGTATCGCTGCAGAATGCTGTGGTAGCCATGCTGGTTAAGTATGCCTTGAATTCTAAATAAATCACGACAGTGTCWCCAGCAAAGCASCCCCACACCATCACACCTCCTCCTCCATGCTTCACAGTGGAAACCATATTTTTAGTATTACATTGTTATTGATTGCTGGATTGTTGGGTTAGAGCTTGCAAGAAAGYCATTTCACTATACTTGTGCATGTGACATTAAAACMTCAAACTACTATWCGGTTGATGTCCTCAGATCTACTTCAGATTAAGTTATTTCCAGACTCTGGCTTCAGCTCACAGTCTTTATCAAATCCAGTGGTGGTCGGTGATGAGTGAAGATAATTTTTTAATGAGCATGGCCTTATTTCTATTACAGCATYTTGGATGACTGTCATTCATATTCCATTCTCCCAGTTCAATGTAACATTGATAGGTTTAGGCTACTACATGATACTCTAATTTTCCCTATACCCATCACGAGGTAGCTACAACCTAGCCTATGAATGAAAGTGTACAACGTAGGTGCACAGGTCAAGAGAAATTTGAGTAATCAAGGTAACAGACATTGACACATTCAGTACCGCCTTGCACACTKTTGCCTGCATCTAGCAGATCTAGGGTGTAATCATCAGTCCAACAGTTGCAAARGAGAGTTTATATTGGACAAATMCAGGTATGTTTATCCCTGTTTCGTTCCATTTGCTTCCATTTAACCTCTCTTGGGTAGGGGGCAGTATTTTGAAGTTTGGATGACAAACGTGCAAAAAGTAAACTGCCTGTTACTCAGGCTCAGTAGCTAGGATATGCATATGCATGGTAGTATTGGAWAGAAAACARTCWGAAGTTTCTAAAACTGTTKAAATAATGTCTGTGAGTATAACAGAACTGATATGGCAGCCGAAAACCKGAGGAAAATCRATCCAGGAAGTGGGKTTTTTTTGATGTGAGTTGTTTTCCATTGAATGCCTATTGACTATGTTATGGGTTAGGGCCCAGATTGCAGTTCCTATGMCTTCCACTAGATGTCAACAGTCTTTAGACATGCTTTCAGGCTTGTATTTTGAAAAACGACGAGTAAAAATACCTTTGGTCAGTGGACAGGGYAAGTATGCAGAGCAGTATTGGGCGCGTGACCGTGAGCGTYCCGTTCATTATTTTTCCTTTCTATTGAAAACGCTATTGTTCGGTTGAAATATTATTGATTATTTAGACCTGAGGATTAATTATTACGACTTTAACGTACTATTAGGATGCTATTCGTCTGCATGTTTTTGACCGCCCTGGAGCCAAGTGGATTACTGAACCAAAACACGCCAACAAATACATTTTTGGGACATAAGAGGGACTTTATCGAACAAAAACGAACATTTAGTATGTAAAGGGAGTCTTGTAGTGCAACCATATTAACATCATTCAAAGTCGAAATATTCATTTTATCGCTTTTCTGACTTTTGGTGACTCCTCTACATGGCGGAAAATGTTGTATGCTTTGTAAGCGGGCGCTGTCCGCAGATTAATTGCATGTCTGCTTTTCGCCGTTAAAAGCCTTTTTGAAATCTGAGGACAGCGGCTGGATTAACAAGAAGTGCATCTGTAAGCCATGATATAACACTTGTTATTTTATGAATGTTTATATGAGTATTTTGTATTTTGAATTTTGCGCTCTTGCATATTTCACGGATGGTTGGCCAACGTCAATTTCAACATCTGCCCCATAAGAAAGTGGGTTAAGAAACCGGTTTTTCCACAGATTTGCAGATGAATACACCCCTGAATCACACGAAATCACAGTCACTCTTCATGCACCACATACAAAGCAGCATGGATCCCCTTGATCGTTGTATAATTCCCTGTTGCTCTCCTCCCTCTTACCTTTTCCCGTTCACTTGACTTCCAGGTGGCACGCAACAGCATCATGTCTGTGACCAGGCTAAAAATAACTTCCAAGCCAAACCCTTCACTATCATAACGTTTAACCACTACACACAAGCTTACATCGTTTGTCACCATATTAGCTAACGTCAATTCAACATACAGTCCCTCCACTAATATTGGCACCCTTGCGTAAATATGAGGCAAAACAGCGGTGAAAATGTTTTCGTTTATTGTTTATCACTTGGTCTTTCATTCAAAATATTCACAAAAATCTAACCTTTAATTAAAGTAAAATAATTTAAGAAAAAACATTCTTATCATCAAACAATATTTTTCTCTAATTATATGTATGGCCACAATTATGGCACCCCTTCCATCAATAGTTTTTGCAACCTCCCTATCGCCAAGATAACAACGCTGAGTCTTCTCTTATAATGCATTAATAGGTTGAGACACAATGCAAGGGGATTTGAGACCATTCCTCCATACAGGAATCTCTCCAGATCTTCAGATTCGTTGAGGTCCAAGGCTTTGGACTCTACTCTTCAAGCTCATCCCACAAGGTTTCCATGTGGTTTAGGTCAAGGACTTTGGATGGCCATGGCAAAAACCTGGTTTCTTGGTCATTGAAACCATGTTTGTGTTGATTTTGAGATGATGCTTGGATCTGTCCTGCTGGAAGATCCAACCCACGCCCAGTTTATGCTTCCTAGCAGAGGCAGTTCAGGTTTTATTTAATAGCTTGCTGATACTGATGTACTCCTAAACAAGTGTCCAGGGCTTTGCGAAGAAAAAACAGCCCCACAACATACAAAGATCCACCACCATACTCATCAGTGGGATGAGGTACTCTTCTGCGTGGCTGTCTTTCTGTCTACGCCAAACCCACCTCTGGTGTTTGTTTACAAAAAGCACTATTTTGGTCTCATCTGACCATAGAACCCAGTCCAATTGAAAGTTCCAGTAKCGTTTGGCAAACTGTAGGCGCTTCAGTTTGTTGTTTGATGACAGCAAAMGCTTTTTTATGGCAACCCTCRGAAACAACTTGTGGGTATGTAGGTGGCGTCTGATCGTAGTTTGAGACTCTGACCCCAAGACCCAACTAACGTCTGAGATTTWTTGGCCACTCTAACCATCCTCCTCACTGTGCGTGGGGTCAATATAGACACACGTCCTCTTTCAGGCCGATTGTTAACATCTCCAGTTGCTTTAAACTTCCTAATTATTGCCCTGATAGCGGAAATGGGGATTTTCAACCGTTGAGCTATTTTCTTATAGCCATTTCCTGATTTGTGCAGCTCAACAAACTTTTGTTGCATATCATTACTGTATTCTCTGGTCTTTCCCATAGTCATGGATGACTATGGGAACTTGGCCTGTGTGCCATCTCATATTTATACCCCAGTGAAACAGGAAGTCATGGCTTACCATTTAAGTGTTCCTAATCACTCAGGTGAACTTAAAAACGTAAAATATGAATGGGAATATACTTCAGTTAGATTTTACTCATAATCATTTCTAGGGGTGGCAATAATTGTGGCACACATGTTTCGGAATTATTATTATTTTTTCAATAATTTTACTTAAATTAAAAGTTTTGTGAATATTTTGAATGAAATACCAAAAGGTGTAAACAGCAGCCCGTTTTGCTCATATTTACCAAGGGTGCCAATATTAGTGGAGGGCATTGTAGCTACTAGAACTAACGCATTAGTAAACCTGCTACAATCATGCAGTACAGGCAGGCAGAGTCCAGTAATCCAGGGGGTGTGAGCGAAGGTCAGAGAACAAACAGGCAGGGTCAGCAGGCAGAATGGTCAAAAGAGCTGAATGCGAGGAATAAAGCGAGATCTAGAGCCAGGACGCAGCCGTGCGGAAAAATGCTGTAGGCTACGGAAACAAACGAACTGGCAACACGACAAAACCGAGAACACAGGTATACCAGTATATCACAAAAGTGAAGACACCCCTCACATTTTTGTGAATATTTTGGGTATATCTTTTCATGGTGACAGAGCTACTGAGAAAGATGATAGTCCTGTTCGAGAGCGCAACTCACAAAGTCTTGTTAACAAACATAGTTGCGAGTCGTTAGGACATCTACTTTGTTCGATTACATGCAAAAGTTAAATTCCAAACAATATTTTTATAGACGAGATTATTAACTTATAATTGTAACGCGTTCCTCTCTCTCTCAACGAAGAGGAGAGTAGTGATTGAACAAGGCGCAGCGCGGTTGTGATGACAGATTATATGTTACAGGAAAAGACGAAAAACACGAACTTGACTATAAACTAACAAAACAACAAAAACGAGAGTTAGCAAACTGGACATGCGAACTTACAAAAAACGCAGAACCTTCACGAACAGGAAAATGACTACACAAAAGACCGAACTTACAAACAAACCGAACAGTCCCGTATGGTGCGACAAACACTGACAACAGAGAGACAACCACCCACAAGAACACTGCTGAAAACAACCTCCTACCTAAATGATGACTCTCAATGTAGAGGAAACGCAAAAACCACCTCCTCTAATTAAGAGCCATACCAGGCAACCCTTAAACCAACAAATAGAAACAGAAAACATAGAATGCCCACCCAACTTCACGTCCTGACCAACTAACACATACAACAAACTAACAGAAATAGGTCAGGCAACGTGACATAACCCCCCCTTAAGGTGCGAACTCCGGGCGCACTAGCACAAAGTTTAGGGGAGGGTCTGGGTGGCATCTGACCACGTGGTGGCTCAGGCTCAGGACGAGTCCCCACCCCACCAGAGTCAATCCCAGCGTGCTAATCCCCCTACAGAAATGACCACCCCTCTATTCCACCCACCGAATTATATGCAACCCAAAATAAAGGGACAGCTCCGGGACAATGGATAGCCTCAGACATAAGTTGAGAATAGAGAGGTAGTATTAGAAGGTAGCTCGGAAAAGAGATAGCTCAGGATAGAGGGGCAACTCCGGAACTGAACAAAAAAGGCAGCTCCGGACAGGAGAGACAGGCTCTGGACTGAGGGGCAGTTCTGGATTACTGGCAGCTCCGGACTGGCTTGACGGCTCTGCGGACCTCATTGGCTGGCTGACGCTCTGGACGCTCCATGGCAGGGCTGACGGCTCTAGACGCCCTCATGGCTCGCTGACGCTCTGGACTGCTCATGGCGTCGTTGCTGACGCCTGACTGCTCCATGCTCGCTGAGGCTCTGCGCTGCTGCATGGCTTCCCGCTGACGGCTGCTGGTGCGTGCTCAGGGCTCGCTGACGGCGTCTGGCTGCTCGATTGGCTCGGTCTGACGGGCTCTTGGCTGCTTCATGGGCTACACTAACGGCCTTCTGGACGCTCATGGCTCACTGGCGGTTCTGGACGCTCAGGCTCACTGGCGGCTCTGGCAGATCCTGTCTGGTTGCGGCTCTGCAATCCGTCATGGTTGGCGGCTCGTGCAGATCCTGTCTGGTTGGCGGCTCGGGCAGATCCTGTCTGTTAGGGAAGGCTCTGAGCGGCTCCTGTTGGCGGAAGGCTCTGTAGGCTCAGTGGCAGACGGGCGGCTTTGAAGGCTCAATACCGCACGGGCAGTTCATGCCGGCGCTTGCAGACGGACAGTTCAGGCGCCGTTGGGCAGACGGCAGACTCTGGCCGCTGAGCGCACTGTAGGCCTGGTACGTTGTGCCGGAACGAGCACCGGACTGGAGACACGCACCTTCAGGCTAGTGCGGAGCAGGGACAGGGCACACTGACCTCTCCAAAGCGCACTATAGAGCCTGGTGCGTGGTACCGGCACTGGTGGCACCGGGCTGAGTGCACGCACCTCGACGAGTACGGGAGAAGAACAGTGGCGACAGGGCTCTGGAGACGCACAGGAGGCTATAGTGCATGTTGTCGCGAACTGGAGGCAGCCGAACTGGGATACACGCACATAGGAAAAGTGCGTGCGAGGAAACAGGGCTCTGGAGACGCACTGAAACCTGGTTTCGTAGTGTAGCACTGGTGTACTGGTGGGCGGAGGTAGCGCCGGATAATACCGGACCGTGCCAGGCACTGGCTTTCCTTGAGCACGAGCCTGCCCAACCTTACCTGGTGAATACTCCCCGTCGCCCCGACCAGTGCTGGGAGGTGGAATAAACCCGCACCGGGCTATGGTAGGCGAACCGGGACACCATGCGTAAGGGCTGGCTGCATGAATGCCGGCCCGAGAGGACGCACTGAGACCAGCAACGCGTTTGAGCGGCCTCATGACACCTGGCTCAATGCCCAATCTAGCCCTACAGTGCGGGAGGTGGAAATAACCCCACCCGGCTAATGAACACGTAACAGGAGACACCATGCGCTACTACTGCTTAACACGGTGTCCTGCCCGTACTCCCGACCTCTCCACGTTAGCCTGGGAAGTGGCGCAGGTTCTCCTAGCCTGCCCTTGGCCCTACCTCTTAGCCCCCCCCAAGGAAATTTGGGATGTCTTTCTCGACTTCCTGGCCAGCCGCATACCTTCATAACTGCGTTCTTCACTCGGTAGCCTCTGCTCTCCTCAAGTGCCTCCAGCTGTAATCCCCAGGGGAGGCATCCCTTCCAGCCCAGGATCTCCTCCATGTGTAGCAACCCTTTCCATTTAAAACGTCCTCCCAAGTCCACAAGTCCTGGTTTCCCTCGCGGGTCTGACATTACGCTGCTTGGTTCTGGATGGTGGGTGGTTCTGTAACGGCCGTCCCTCTCTTCGTCTCTTCATACGGAAGAGAGGAGTGTGATTATTGAACCAAGGACCCGCTAGGGGGATGTGATGACATATATATATTACAAGAAAGACAAACACGAACCTGACTATAAAACACAAAACAACAAAACCGAGTAGATAGACAAACCTGGACATGCGAAACTTACATTAAAACGCGAACGCACGAACAGAAAATGACCTACACAAAAACCGAAACTTACAAAACAAATCCAAACAGCCGTTTATTGTGCGGACCAAACACTGACACAGAAGACAACCACCCACAACTAACACTGTGAAACAACCTACCTAAATATGGACCTCTCAATTAGAAAGAAACGCAAAAGCTTAATTAAGACCATACCAGGCAACCCTTAAACCCAACATTAGAAACAGCAAAACATAGAATGCCCCACCCAGAACTCACGTCACTGACCAACTAACACATACAACAAAACTAACAGAAATAGGTTCAGGAACGATGACAATAATTACTGAATCACAATTCCAGGGTGGCGTCAGAAATGTCCATACATTTAAGTTGACTCATGCCTTTATACAGCTTGAAAAATATCCCAAAACATGATTCATGGCTATAAGCTTCTGATAGGCTAATTTACATTCATTTGTCTTATTGGAGCGATGTACCTGGGATGTATTTCAAGGCCTACCTTCAAAACTCAGTGCCTCTTTGCATTAACTCATGAGAAAATCAAAAGAAATCAGGCCAAGACCTCAGAATAAGAATTGTAGACCACAGTCTGTGTCATCCTTGGAGCCGATTTCTAAATGCGCTGAAGGTACAATGTTCATCTGCTACAAAACAATGAATATGCAAGTATAAAACACCATGGGACCACACAAGCCATTCATACCGCTCAGGAAGGAGAGCGTTCTGCTCTCCTAGAGATGAACTGGAACTTGTTGCGAAAAGTGCAAATCAATCCAGAACACAAACAGCAAAGGACCTTGTGAAGACGCTGGAGGAAACAGGTACAAAAGTATCAATATCCACAGTAACAAGTCCTATATCGACAATACCTGAAAGGCCGCTCAGCAAGGATGAAAACGCTACTGCTCCAAAAACCGCCAATAAAAAAAGCACAGACTACGGTTGCAAATGCACGATGGAGAAATGTCCTCTGGCTCTTTGATGAAAGAAAATAGAACTGTTTAGCCATAATGACCATCGTTATGTTTGGAGGAAAAAGGGGGAGGCTTGCAAGCCCGAAGAACACCATCCCAACCGTGAACACGGGGGTGCGTAGCATCATGTTGTGGGGTGCTTTGCTTGCAGGAGGGGACTTGGAGCACTTCACAAAAAGATGGCCATTCATGAGTAGGAACCATTTTGTGATTATGGAAGCAACATCTCAAAGGACATTCAGTCAGGAAGTTAAACTTCAGTCGCAAATGGGCTCTTCCAAATGGGAACAATGACCACAACTAATTTCCAAAATTGTGGCAAAAATGGCTTAGGAAACCAAGTTCAAGGTATTGAGTGCATCACAGAAGCCGAACCTCCAATCCTATAGAGAATTTGTGGGCAAGAACTGAAAAAGTGTGTGCGAGGCAATGGACGGCCTACAAACCTGACTCAAGTTTTACAATACCAGCTCTGTCAGGAGGGAATGGTGCCAATATTCAGCCAACTCTATATGTGGGGAACGCTTTGTGGAAGGCTTACCCTGAACGTCTTGACAAAGTATTAAACAATTAAAGGCATGTTAAAGCATATCTAACTGAGTGTATGTAAAACTTCTTTATTTTTACTCTGATTAAATTCAAGGAATTGTGAAAAACTGAGTTTAAATGTAGTTGGCGTAAGGAGGTATGTTAACTTTCGACTTCACACTGTCATAGTGTGGTGAAGAAGAGCAGGTGTTGTGGCACGGTGCACAACTATCATAGTGGATTGGTAAAATGTCAATTACTTACTAATCACGCTGTTAGCAGCGAGTAGCACAGAAGTGTCACACACACACACATCTAGTGGTAGCGGGTTAGCCTCTGGGTTCAAGGAAGAAAAGTCTTTTGTGGCTGACTGAGTTTGCAAACAGTATGCCTTATGTCTTCAGAGTTGTGTTTTCGAATTTAGGCAGTTCTATCAAAAGAAAGTTAAGGGGTTTTTGGACAACTGTAGTAAGGCCTTCTTTGGCGCGGAAGGCAACACACACACACATCATCAACGTTCCCTTTAATCATTGTAGGTCTATAATGTTTGTCCATGTGTTGGTTTAGTTCAGGTCAGGTTAATGGACCTGACATGCAACTCCGCTCTCCCTGTCTCTCTACTCTATCCATCACTCCGCTTCTATCTGGTGGTCATTTCCCGTCATGTCTCTGCTTGGGAGATCTACGGATAGCCTTCAAGTACTTTGACTCCCCAACCCTATGTGACTGGCTTCTTCTGTGTGTGCATACTGAAGTCTCTGTTCTCTCACCCAAGAGCGAGCTGACCCTCTCTGTTTCGTCGGTGTGCTTGTGTGTGAAGACTTAGAGTGGTGTTGTCAATTTCCTTGAAGTGTCCGATCACAGCCTTGACTCCACCTGTATGTGATTTTATTTCTTTGTAACCCCACAGGTGCTGAATCATAATGCAGAAAACCTACTTATGGGATTCATTCACAATGAACCATAACATTTAGTACTAAATATACCAGTTATCTCTCTGGAACTTCTGGGTACAAAGTGGCATACTAAACCAGTGTCCTTTCTAAAACTGACCTCAGGCGAGTGCCTTTTATGCTCATGCGTGTGAATATGATTGTGTGTGTGGTGTGTCGTGGTTGTGTGCTTGTGTGCGGTTGTGTGCGGTGTCGTGTTGTGCGTGTGTGTGAGGTTGTGTGCTGTTGTGTGTCTGTGTGTGTTCGTCGATTGGTGTTGTGTGTGTGCGTCGTGCGATGTGTGATGTGTGCGTCGTGTGTGTGCGGGTGTGTCTGGTGCTGCGCGCGATGCGTGCAGTTATCAGAACCTTAAAGCGGTTCTTTGGTCTGTCCCCATAGAGGAAAACCCCTTTAAGAACCCTTTTTTGGTTTCCACAGAAAGTTCTACCTGAACCAAAAAGTTTCTCCTAGTAGCTGGACAAACGAAAGAACCCTTTTGGAACCCTTTTTTTCTAAGAGTGTATAGGTCCACACCACACTAGATTGACTGACCATTGACGCCTCAGATCCACAGACACAAGAAGAGGATGAGGAGCAATTAACTAATGCCATTTTGGGGAGACACTTATAGGTTAGAGGTGGCCAGCCACCGGAGGATTGTGGGTTATGTAGAGCCCATGGATACACTATGTACAGTAGCTTGTCTTTTGTAATCGATCAAGACCAAACCAGAATCAGTTATTTTAATTGTTGACACACCTGTCTAAAAATGTGGGCACAATCCAGGACATGTGTTAGTACCCAGGTTCAACGGCGCTTCTGTTGTGTCTTAGGAGAGCTGGCGATGATGACCAAAGTTTTCCTGGTGACAATGGAAATCAAGTAATCTACTTACTGTCTGGTGTGCATTCACGTGTCTTTGTGAAACCTCATTCCCGCAACATCAGCCACAACTTTATTCATTCATAGGAGCCTACAATATTACAGTTATTCTTCTAAGAATTGGACTCTCTCCAAGCCTATACCTATACTGTAGCATCCTGGACCATTACATCAGACCACCAATGTATGTGTCTTATCTAGATCATTCATAGGAAAAACCGGTCAACTAGTCCCACATGAACAAAATACTACAGTTTACTATAGAATACTCATACACTATAGCCATTTGGCTAGTAAAACTGTAAATACGATACTCCACACTGGAGTAACCCTCGATCATAATTGTATACTTACTTTAGAATTTCTGGTATTATACTGTAGAATACATATCACTACAACACTGTTGAAGTGGATTAACAAGTGAACATAAATAAGGGATAATAGCTTTCACTGAAGTCACCTCTGGTCAGTCTATGTCTTGGAAAGGGCATATACACTCAGTGAATATAGCTCTCCGATAACACACGTTAAGATGAATGGCTTGTGCTGACACTTGTAACAACCCAGAGTACAATGAAGTGAATGTTGGGCAAAAAACATTCCTCTCTAAACATAGCGAAATACAAGCAAAACATGATGAATGCCAAAGAGGACTCAGACCACAAAATAGGTGAAGTGAACTGGCAAAAGATGTGATACTCATTCAAAAGGCAAGGACAGTGTGAATGCAAAGATAACGGAGTTATTAGCTCTATTTTACACCAGAGTCACTCAAAGAGGACTAAAGATCTGCTATTTTAAAGAGGCACTATATATCTGAAAATGGACTGCCTATTGCCACATGCTGTGGGATAATGGAGATTCGTGAGTTCACTACTCACTCAGTGTGGCTTTGAGCTCACAGGAGTTCTAGCCACCATGGTACTGCAGGCTTTGTTAGCCAGTAACACAGTGAATGAAAAAAATTTGATTTTGTGTAATTTTTTTTACAGGCAAATAATTGTCCAGTAATGCTTCTAATACACCAAGATGTATGTCCTTGAACGATTATTTAAAAAATGCACACAGAAGAAGCAATAAGATAATTTAGTGCAATGGCAGAGTCGGTTACCCCGGTCGGCCTTAAAATTCAGTTACTCAATGAAGGAGGGCAGCATAGGTAGCCTGCAAACTCACTTCCATGGAGTAGCTCAAAACACATAGAAAAGGGAAAGTGGGAATACTAGTCAGTTGTACAACTGAATGCCTTACAACTGAAATGTGTCTTCTGTATTTAAACCCAACCCACTCTGAAATCAGAGAGGTGCCTGGGGCTGCCTTAAAATCAACATGTTATGTCTCCATGATGACTTCTTTTGGCCTATCAGTGCGCTGTGAGTCTACCCATGCACCTGCTCTGCCTTTCGTGAACCAACATTGCACTGAGTTTTTTTCCTCTTCACATAGCTCAAGATTTGTGACAGCTACTTTATCTTGGAAAAAATTTGTTTAATATGACTTGATATGGATATGTCCACATCGAGCATCTTAAGACGAAATTGTCAACTGTAAGCACTTTGAATGTTTTGTTTGTACAGCCTGAATTCAAAAATGGATTTATTTGTATTTTATTCTATCTACCACAATACCCCACAATGACAGTGAAAATGTTCAGAGAAAATTTTACAAATGTACTAAAAAAATAAATACAGAAATATCAAATTACAAGCACGTTCGGAAAGTATTCAGACCCCTTGACTCTTATCCACATTTTGTATGTTACAGCCTTATTCAGAAAAATTTTTTTGCGCCTCATAACGCTAAACACAAAGGATGCTCATGCCATACTCCTCGCTGCTCCACAAGGTAAAGCACAGGGAGTTCGGCGCAAGTCTCCATACCTGAGACTTCAGCCACACATCCTTGTAGCCCCACCACCAAGACATTTTGGGCTTGACTTCAGGCTCCAGCACTACGCTTCCAGATGCGGCCTCCGCATATCGAACCTCTATCATCGGCATTTAGCTGCCTCCAGCTCTTCAGAGGAGGCGAATATTCTCCGTTTGCAACAAGGTCCCTTAACCGTCCAGTATTTCTTCCCAAGTCCATGAATTCCGTGTGCGCCGCTCCATGCGCTGACTTATCACGTGCTTGGTCCTTTGTGGTGAAATTCTGTCACGATCGATCAGTTACAGTAAAAGAGGACCAAGGCACGCAGCGATATAAGATACATCTTCATAAATTTAATTGAAAGAGATGAAAATAACAACGAACACTCAATTACACACTAAACAAAAAACAACTAAACGAACGTGGAAGCTACAAACGAAAGTGCACACACAGCTACTAAACGTCAAAACACGTCAGACAATTACCACAACCATACCTAATGCCTATGGTGCACTTAAATATAGGCTACCAATCAGGACAACGATAGACAGAACTGCTCTGATTAGAGAACAAATCCATGCAACCATAGAATTATACAAATAACACCTACCACCTGAACACAACAACACCAAATAATCAATACAAAACCCCCCTAGACAATACACACCATAGACATCAGACAAAAACCACAACATCCCCATTCCCTGGCTAAATAATAAAGAAAACAAAAGTAACTTAAGGCGCGAGGGCCGTAACAGGGCTCAAAACAGAAGAGGAGATAGTACCTAGCTCGCTATGGCTATCCAACAACATGAAATTATTATCCAAATCAAGGGATAAGCGCTTTGAGATCATAATTATTGCCAGAGGGCCCGCCGGATATGTAATGTAACTGCAAACTGATTGCTGACTAGTACCCTGTAACTGCCATA
>NC_036840.1:19728900-19739766 GCF_002910315.2 Salvelinus sp. IW2-2015 | reverse complement strand
TCTGACATGCACTGTCAACTGTGGGACCTTCTATAGACAGGTGTGTGCCTTTCCAAATCATGTCCAATCAATTGAATTTACCACAGGTGGACTCCAATTAAGTTGTAGAAACATCTCAAGGATGATAAATGGAAACAGGATGCACCTGAGCTCAATTTCGAGTCTCATAGCAAAGGGTCTGAATACTTACGTAAATAAATGTTTTATATATTTTTTTATACATTTGCAAAAAAATCTAAAAACCTGTTTTCGATTTGTCATTATGGGGTATTGTGTGTAGATTGATGAGGATCATTTAAAAAAAAATCAATTTTAGAATAAGGCTGTAACATAACAAAATGTGGATAAAGTCAAGGGGTCTGAATACTTTCCGAACGTGCTGTAAATTTGATATTTCTGTATTTCATTTTCAGTACATTTGTAAAAATTTCTCTGAACACATTTTCACTGTCATTGTGGGGTATTGTGTGTAGATAAAAAAATACAAATAAAATCCATTTTGAATTCAGGCTGTAACAAAACAAAACATTCAAAGTGACTTACAGTTGACAATTTCGTCTTAAGATKGCTCGATGGGACAATCACATATCACAGTCATATTAAACAAAATTTTCCAAGATAAAGTAGCTGTCACAAAATCTGAGCTAGTGAGAGGAAAAAAACTCAAGTGCAAATGTTGGTTCACGAAAGGCAGGAGCAGGTGCATGGGAGACTCAACAGCGCACTGAAGCCAAAAGAAGTCTCATGGAGACATAACATGTTGATTTAAGGCAGCCCCAGGCACCTCTCTGATTCAGAGGGGTTGGGTTAAATACAGAAGACACATTTCAGTTGAAGGCATTCAGTTGTACAACTGACTAGGTATCCCACTTTCCCTTTCTATGGTTTGAGCTACTCCAGGAAGTGAAGTTGCAGGCTACCTCAGTGCTGCCCCCTCTCATTGAGTAACTGAAATTTAAGGCCGACCGGGGTACCGAACTCTGCCATTAGCAACTAAATTATCCTTAGCTTCTTCTGTGTGCATTTTTTAAATAATCGGTTCAAGGACATACATCTGGTGTATTAGAAGCAATTACTGGAACAATTATTGCCTGTAAAAAAAAATTACACAAAGATCAAATTTTTTTCATTCACTGTGTTCTGCTAACAATGCCTGCAGTACCATGGTCGGCCTTGAACTGCTGTGGCTCAAAGCCACCACTAGAGTGAGTAGTGACTCACGAACTCCATTACCCACAGCAGTGGTCAATGGCAGTCCATTTTCAAATATAGTCCTCTTTAAAATAGCAGATCTTAGTCCTCTTTAGAGTGAACTCTGGGTAAAAAAAAGCTAAATAACTCCGTTATCTTTGCATTCACACTGTCCTTGCCTTTGAATGAGTACTCAACTCTTTTGCCAGTTCACTTCACCTATTTTGTGGTCTGAGTCCTCTTTGCATTCACATGTTTCGCTATGTATTCGCTATGTTTAGAGAGGAATTTTTTCCCAACATTCACTCATTGTACTCTGGGTTTTTACAAAGTGCAGCACAAGCCATTCCATCTTAACGTGTTATCGGAGAGCTATATTCACTGAGTGTATATGCCCTTTCCAAGACATAGACTGACCAGGTGACTCCAGGTGAAAGCTATTATCCCTTATTTATGTCACTTGTTAAATCCACTTCAAACAGTGTGTAGTATAGTATTCTACATAATACCACAAAATTCTAAAGTAAGTACTACATATGATCGAGGGTTACTCCAGTGTGGAGTATCGTATTCTACAGTTTACTACCAAATGCTATAGTAAGTACTATAGTATTCTATAGTAAACTGTAGTATTTTGTTCATGTGGGACTAGTTGACCGGTTTCCTATGAATGATCAGATAAGACACATACAATTGGTGGTCTGATGTAATGGTCCAGGATCTACAGTATAGGTAATAGGCTTGGAGAGTCCAATTCTTAGAAGAATAACTGTAATATGTAGGCTACCTATGAATGAATAAAGTTGTGGCTGATGTTCGGGAATGAGGTTTCACAAAGACACGGAATGCACACACAGACAGTAAAGTAGATTACTTGATTTCCCATTGTCAACAGGAAACRTTGGTCATCATCCCAGCTCTCCCAAGACACAAACAGAAGCCCGTTGAATACCTGGTACTAACACATGTCCTGATTGTGCCCACATTTTTAGACAGGTGTGTCAACAATTAAAATAACTGATTCTGGTTGGTCCTTGATCCGATTACGAAAAGCACAAGCTACTGTACATAGTGTATCCATGGCTCTACATACACCCACAATCCTCCGGTGGCTGGCCCACCTCTAACCTATAAGTGTCTCCCCAACAATGGCATTAGTTAAATGCTCCTCATCCTCTTCTGTGTCATGTGGATCTGAGGCGTCAATGGTCAGTCAATCTAGTGTGGTGTGGACCTATACACTCTTAGAAAAAAAAGGGTTCCAAAAGGGTTCTTCGTTTGTCCCTATAGGAGAACACTTTTTGGTTCCAGGTAGAACTTTCTGTGGAAACCAAAAAGGGTTCTTTTAATAGGGTGTTCCTATGGGGACAGACAAAGAACCCTTTAAGGTTCTAGATAACGCACGCACGCACGGCACGCACGGCACGCACGCACGCACGCACGCCGCACGCACAGCACGCACGCACGCACGCACGCACGCACGCACGCACGCCCACGCACGCCGCACGCACGCCCGCACGCACACACACCCACACACACACACACACACACACACACACACACACGCATGCAATAAAAAGCACTCCCTGAGGTCAGTTCTAAGAAGGACAGCTGGTTTAGTATCCACATTTGTACCCAGAAGTTCCAGGAGAGATCACTGGTATAATTAGTGACTAAATGTCTATGGTTCCATTGTGAATGAATCCATATAGGTCTTTCTCATTAGATTCAGCACCTGTGGGGGTACAAGAGTAATTAATCACATACAGGTGGAGTCAAGGCTGTGATGGACACTTCAAGGGAATTGACACACACTTAAGTCTTCACACACACACACGAAGAAGAAGAGAGGGTCAGCTCCTCTTGGGTGAGAGAACCAGAGACTTCAGTATGCACACACAGAAGAAGCCAGTCACATACAGTGGGGAGAACAAGTATTGATGTACACTAGCAATTTGCAGGTTTTCCTACTTACAAAGCATGTAGAGGTCGTTAATTTTTATCATAGGTACACTTCAACTGTGAGAAGAATCTAAAAAATCCAGAAAATCACATTGTATGATTTTTAATTATTAATTTGCATTTTATGCATGACATAAGTATTTGTACATCAGAAAAGCAGAACGAATATTTTGGTACAGAAACCTTAGTTTGCAATTACAGAGATCATCGTTTCTGTAGTTCTTGACCAGGTTTGCACACACTGCAGCAGGGATTTTGGCCCACTCCTCCATACAGACCTTCTCCAGATCTTCAGGTCGGGGCTGTCGACTAGGCAATACGGACTTTCGGCTCCCTCCAAAGATTTTCTATTGGGTTCAGTCTGGAGACTGGCTAGGCCACTCCAGGACCTTGAGATGCTTCTTACGGAGCCACTCCTTAGTTGCCCTGCTGTGTGTTCGGGTCGTTGTCATGCTGGAAGACCAGCCACGACCCATCTTCAATGCTCTTACTGAGGGAGGAGGTTGTTGGTCAAGATCTCGCGATACATGGCCCATCCATCCTCCCTTCAATACGGTGCAGTCGTCCTGTCCCTTTGCAGAAAAGCATCCCAAAGAATGATGTTTCCACCTCCATGCTTCACGGTTGGGATGGTGTTCTTGGGGTTGTACTCATCCTTCTATTCCTCCAAACACGGCGAGTGGAGTTTAGAGCAAAAAGCTCTATTTTGTCTCATCAGACCACATGACCTTCTCCCATTCCTCCTCTGGATCATCCAGATGGTCATTGGCAAACTTCAGACGGGCCTGGACATGCGCTGGCTTGAGCAGGGACCTTGCGTGCGCTGCAGGATTTTAATCCATGACGGCGTAGTGTGTTACTAATGGTTTTCTTTGAGACTGTGGTCCAGCTCTCTTCAGGTCATTACCAGGTCCTACCGTGTAGTTCTGGGCTGATCCCTCACATTCCTCATGATCATTGATGCCCACGAGGTGAGATCTTGCATGGAGCCCCAGACCGAGGGATTGACCGTCATCTTGAATTCTTCCATTTTCTAATAATGTGCCAACAGTTGTTGCCTTCTCACCAAGCTGCTTGGCATTGTCCTGTAGCCCATTTCCAGCCTTGTACAGGTCTACAATTTATCCCTGATGTCCTTACACAGCTCTCTGGTCTTGGCCATTGTGGAGAGGTTGGAGTCTGTTTGATTGAGTGTGTGGACAGGTGCTTTTATACAGGTAACGAGTTCAAACAGGTGCAGTTAATACAGGTAATGAGTGGAGAACAGGAGGGTTCTTAAATAAAAACTAACAGGTCTGTGAGAGCGGAATTCTTACTGGTTGGTAGGTGATCAAATACTTATGTCATGCAATAAAATGCAAATTAATTACTTAAAAATCATACAATGTGATTTTCTGGATTTTTGTTTTAGATTCCGTCTCTCACAGTTGAAGTGTACCTATGATAAAAATGACAGACCTCTACATGCTTTGTAAGTAGGAAAACCTGCAAAATCGGCAGGTTATCAAATACTTGTTCTCCCCACTGTAGGTGGGGAGTCAAGTACTTAGAAGGCTCCGATGGATGGTCCCAAGACAGAGACATGGACGGGAATGACCACAGAGAGAGCGAGTGATGGAAGAGTAGAGGAGACAGGGATGAGAGGAGGTTTGGCAATGTCAGGTCCATGAACTGACCTTACTAAACCATACACATGGGACAAACATTATGAACCTACAATGATTAAAGGGACGATTGATGATGTGTGTGTGGTGTCACTCCGCGCCAAAGAAGCCTTACTACGTTGTCCATAAAACCCTTAACCTTTCCTTTTGATGAACTGCTAAATTCGAAACACACACTCTGAGACATGAGGCATTACTGTTTTGAAACTCATGTAGCCACAAATACTTTATTCCTGAGACCCAGAGGCTACCCGCTACCTCTATGTGTGTGTTGTGTGAACTTCTGTGCTACTCGCTGCTAACAGCGTAGATGTAATACATTTTACCAATCACATGATAGTGTGCCACCTGCCACACACGCTCTCTCTCACACACATACAGTTGAAGTCGAAAGTTAACATACTCCTTAGCCAACTACATTTAAACTCAGTTTTTCACAATTCTGACATTTAATCAGAGTAAAAATAAAGAAGTTTACATACACTCAGTTAGTATTTGGTAACATTGCCTTTAAATTGTTTAACTTTGGTCAAACGTTACAGGTAGCCTTCCACAAGCTTCCCACAATAAGTTGGTGAATATTGGCCATTCCTCCTGACAGAGCTGGTGTAACTGAGTCAGGTTTGTAGGCCTCCTTGCTCGCACACACTTTTTCAGTTCTGCCCACAAATTCTCTATAGGATTGAGTCAGGGCTTTGTGATGGCCACTCCAATACCTTGACTTTGTTGTCCTTAAGCCATTTTGCCACAATTTTGGAATATGTTGTGGTCATTGTCCATTTGGAAGACCCATTTGCGACAAGTTTAACTTCCTGACTGATGTCTTGAGATGTGCTTCCATATATCCATAAAATGTTCCTACCTCATGATGCCATCTATTTGTGAAGTGCACCAGTCCCTCCTGCAGCAAAGCACCCCACAACATGATGCTACACCCCCGTGCTTCACGGTTGGATGGTGTTCTTCGGCTTGCAAGCCTCCCCCTTTTTCCTCCAAACATAACGATGGTCATTATGGCCTAACAGTTCTATTTTTCTTTCATCAGACCAGAGACATTCTCCATGTGCAGTTGCAAACCATAGTCTGGCTTTTTTATGGCGGTTTTGGAGCAGTAGCTTCTTCCTTGCTGAGCGGCCTTCAGGTTATGTCGATATAGGACTTGTTTTACTGTGGATATGATACTTTTGTACCTGTTTCCTCCAGCGTCTTCACAAGGTCCTTTGCTGTGTTCTGGATTGATTTGCACTTTTCGCACAAAGTACATTCATCTCTAGGAGACAGAACGCATCTCCTTCCTGAGCGGTATGATGGCTGTGTGGTCCATGGTGTTTATACTTGCATACCATTGTTTGTACAGATGAACATTGTACCTTCAGGCATTTAGAAATCGCTCCCAGGATGAACCAGACTTGTGGTCTACAATTTATATTCTGAGGTCTTGGTGATTTCTTTTGATTTTCCCATGATGTCAAGCAAAGAGGCACTGAGTTTGGTAGGCCTTGAAATACATCCACAGGTACACCTCCAATAGACTCAAATGATGTAAATTAGCCTATCAGAAGCTATAGCCATGACATCATTTCGGGAATTTTTCAAGCTGTATAAAGGCAGAGTCAACGTAATGTATGGACATTTCTGACCCACTGGAATTGTGATTCAGTGAATTATAAGTGAAATAATCTGTCTATAAACAATTGTTGGAAAAATTACTTGTGTCATGCACAAAGTAGATGTCCTTAACCAACTTGCCCAAAAACTATAGTTTGTTAACAAGACATTTGTGGAGTGGTTGAAAGGTATAATTTCTTCAGTGTTGTCACATGAAAAGATATACCCAAATATTCACAAAAATGTGAGGGGTGTACTCACTTTTGTGATATACTGTATACCTGTGTTCTCGGTTTGTCTGTTGCCAGTTCGTTTTGTTTCGTCAAGCCTACCAGCATTTTTCCCGGTGGTCCTGGCTTAGYTCCTGTTTTCTCGCTTCCCCGGTTTTTGACCATTCTGCCTGCCCTGACCCTGCCTGTTGTTCTGACCTTGTCACACCACCCTGGATTACTGACCTCTGCCTGCCCTGACCCTGACTGCCGTTCTGTACCTTTTGGACTCTGCTCTGGACTACTGACCTATGCCTGCCCTTGACCRGTRGTTTGCCTGCCCCCTCTGTTTTTGTAATTAACATTTGTTACTTCGAAACTGTCTGCATCTGGGTCTTCTCCTGAMCCTGTGCAACGCCGTCTCCTCCCAAGGAGCCTCCATTGGAAGGCACGAGGAGTTGCTTCGTGGTCTTATGGAAGMGTTCCAGACCTTGGKCYAAAGCCATGACTGCGCGTTYAACACTGCTGGAGCAATTCCGCGGGATGTCTGTCAGGCAGCCTACCATGCGGTAACCTCCCATTCCCTCAGTAACCTGGCTGTTAGCTGCGCTGCCTCTCAGGCCACGCTGGTTTCCCGAGAGCCCCGGTTACCTCCCCCGGAACGCTTCGCTGGAGTGTCGGGAACCTTTCTGGAGTTTCTTGCMCAGTGTTCTCTCATCATCAAGCTGCAGCCCTCCTCCTTCCCCTCGGACCGCTCGAAGATAGCGTACCCTCATCACGCTGATGTCCAGGAGGGTTCTCGCCCGGGCTACGGCCGTATTGGAACAACAGTCGGTCGAATGCTTCAGTCTGGAGTAGTTTGTGGTGGAGGTGAAGAAGGTTTTTGATTATCCATTGCCAGGGAGAGAGGCTGCCCGGAAGTGTGGCAGACATGTGATGGATTTCCGCATGTTGGCAGCTGAGAGTGCCTGGAACCCAGAATCGCTGTTCGACACGTTCCTGCACGGAGTATCGGAGGAGGTTAAGGATGAACTACCAGACCGGGACCTACAGACGGATCTCGACTCACTCATTGCCTTGACCATCCMGATTGATGGGCGGCTACGGGAAACAGGAAGGAGAGGGGGTTCAATTCCACTCGTCCACCCAAGGATTCCACTTCGCCTCCAAGGCAGAAGTCCCCGATGTCTCCGTTGCCGAGAGAACTCGAGGCTACCCAAGTTCACCCAGAGAGTCTCCAAAGTCTGGCGAATCACCTCTTCCTCAGCCGATGCAACTAGGCAGAGCTAAGCTGTACCCAGCCCGAACGTCTACACCGGCTTCACACAAAGAGTTGCCTGTATTGCGGGACTACTGGTCATTTCGTGTTCTCCTGTCCACTAAAAGACCAGGCTCACTAGTAGGGGCGAGTACTCTGGTGGGCCATACGAAGAACTTTTCCTATCCCCTTACTCGCACCCCTTTCCYTGCCATCCTGCTGTGGGGGAACCAATCATCTACTCTGGGGCCGATGAGAGTTTTATGGATGCTACTCTCGCGTCCGAGCTGGGCACCCCACTCAAGCCCTCTCCATTCCCATGGATGTTAGAGTGCTGGATGGGCGCTCTATAGGCCGMGTCACCCACAATACCACTTCCATCAACCTACGAGTGTCAGGGAACCAGAGCGAGGCTATCCAATTCATGCTAATTAAGTCTCCTCAGGTTCCTGTGGTATTGGGATTCTCTTTGCTCCAGCAACACAATCCTCTTATTGACTTGACTGCTGGTGCCATCATAGGCTGGAGCCCATTCTGCCACGCKCATTGCCTGAAGTCAGCGCAGCCTGCCCCGGGACGTCTTCCCGGTGGGCTCGGGAAGTTGCCCCGGACCTCTCCGCCATTCCCGCGGAGTACCAGGAACTTTGGGAGGTTTTCAGTAAGGCCCAGGCACCACACAGCCCCTGGGAGGACTGTACTCTCTGTCGGGTCCGGAGACCAAGGCTATGGAGACCTACATCGAGGACTCCCTAGCTGCAGGGTGTATCCATCCTTCTGCCTCCACCGCCGGCGCAGGGTTCTTCTTTGTGGAGAAGAATGTGCGGATACGGATGGGGACGAGTGGAAGACTGCCTTCAACATGGCCAGCGTACACTACGAATATCTGTTCATGCCATTTGGCCTTACCAACGCCCCAGCAGTGTTACAGGCCCTGGTCAATGACGTTCTCCACGACATGTTGAACCGGTTTGTCTTATTCTACCTCGACGACATCTTCATTTTCTCCCACTTAGCCCAAGAACACGTGATCCACGTCGGACAGGTCCTCCACCGCCTCCTGGAGAACCAGCTTTTCATGAAGGGGGAGAAATGATAATTCCATTGCTCCACCATCCACTTCCTTGGTTACATCATCGCTGTAAGGAATGTACAGATGGATCCCGGAAAGGTGAGAGTGGTGTTGGATTGGCCCCAGCCTARGTCCAGAGTGTAGCTGCAACGTTTCCTGAGATTTGCCAACTTTTATCGCCTCTTTATCTGGGGCTACAGCACCCTGGCTTCCCCCCTGTCTGCACTCACCTCTCCCAAGGTTCCATTCACGTGGTCCCCAGCTGCTGACCGTGCGCTCCGGGACCTTAAGCACCGCTTCACCACAGCTCCCATCTTGGTTCATCCTGACCCGTCCCYTCAGATCGTGGTGGAGGCCGATGCTTTGGATGGGGGCTGTCCTGTCCCAGCGTTCTGCCCTGGACCTCAAGTTACATCCCTGTGCCTTCTCCCATCACCTTAACGCCACGGAGAGGAATTACGATGTGAAGAATCGTGAGCTTCTCATGGTGAAGATGGTGTTGGAGGAGTGGAGACACTGGTTGGAGGGGGCGGAACATCTGTTCATTGTGTGGACCGACCACAAGAACCTGGAATATCTCCACACCACCAAGCGTCTCAATTCCAGGCAAACTAGGTGGGCGCTGCTTTTCACCCGGTTTAAATTCTCCCTCTCCTACCGACTGGGATCCAAGAATATCAGGCCGGATGCCCTGTCACGCCACTATCGCCCTGCGGCTACAACCTCAGATCCCMAGACCATCCTTCCCACCATGTGCCTGGCAACGGCACTCAGCTTGGGAATAGGGAAGCAGGTCCGTGAGGCGCAGCGTTCCCAGCCGAACCCCAGGGTGTCCCAGATAACCGGATTTGTTTGTTCTGACGCTGTCCGCTCCTCTGTCCTGGACTGGGCCACTCCTCCAGGCTTGTCTGCCACGCGGGCTCCCGTCGGACCCTGGCATTTGTACAGCAAAACTTTTGGTGGCCGACCAAGTTCCCGGACGTCTCRGTGTTCGTTGCTGCCTGCACGGTCTGTTTGCAGAACAAGACTCATCGGCAAGCTCCGGCTGGTCTCCTTCAACCACTGCCTGTCCCTCACCGTCCCTGGTCTCACATATTCCTGGACTTCGTCACGGGTCTTTCCCCYTCTGATGGCAAAAACTACCGCCATCCTGACAGTAGTGGACCGGTTTTCTAAAGCCGCCCACTTAATTCCCCTCTCCTAGCTACCCTCCACCAAAGAGAGGGCCCAGCTCATGGTGCAGCACGTCATCCGGATCCATGGACTCCCTCAGTTCTCGTACCAGTTCTGGAAGGCATTTTGCACGCTCATTGGGTCATCGGCCAGCCTGTCCTCTGGGTTCCACCCTCCGTCCAACGGCCAGTCGGAGCGAGCCAATCAAGACCTGGAGACGACTCTTCGCTGCCCCACCACCTGGAGCCTGCAACTCGAGTGGGTTGAAAATGCAAACTTGCCCCCCGTATAATCGGCCCTTTCTCCATTTCCAAAATTATTAGCCCCTCTGCTGTTCGTCTTCTGTTGCCCRGTACCCTCCGGATACATCCCACTTTTCATGTGTCTAGGARTAAACCTGTGTCTCACAGCCCATTGTCTCCTGTTCCTAGGCCCAACCCTCTCCCCCGTCTCATCGTCGGCCAACTGGCATACATGGTGAGGCGCCTCCTGACGGTTTGATTGCTGGGCAGGGGATTCCAGTACCTGGTTGACTGGGAGGATTATGGTCTGGAGGAGAGGTGCTGAGGCCTCATTGCTGGGTTCCCAACGCCAGCACCCCGGTCAACCTGGTATGCGCCCAGGTAAGACGCCAGGTGGCGCTCCTAGAGGGGGTGGGGGGGGGTAATGCCACACCCTGATCTGTTTCACCTGTCGTTGTGCTTGTCTCCGTCCCCTTCCAAGTGTCGCCTA
>NC_036840.1:19538900-19723900 GCF_002910315.2 Salvelinus sp. IW2-2015 | reverse complement strand
TTTTATTGCATGACATAAGTATTTGATACATCAGAAAAGCAGAACTTAATATTTGGTACAGAAACCTTTGTTTGCAATTACAGAGATCATACGTTTCCTGTAGTTCTTGACCAGGTTTGCACACACTGCAGCAGGGATTTTTGGCCCACTCCTCCATACAGACCTTCTCCAGATCCTTCAGGTTCGTGCTCGCTGGGCAATACGGAATTTCAGCTCCCTCCAAGATTTTCTATTGGATTCAGGTCTGGAACTGGCTAGACCACTCCAGAACCTTGAGATGCTTCTTACGGAGCCACTCCTTAGTTGCCCTGGCTGTGTGTTTCGGGTCGTTGTCATGCTGGAAGACCCAGCCACGACCCATCTTCAATGCTCTTACTGAGGGAAGGAGGTTTTGGCCAAGATCTCGCGATACATGGCCCCATCCATCCTCCCCTCAATACGGTGCAGTCGTCCTGTCCCCTTTGCAGAAAAGCAGCCCCAAAGAATGATGTTTCCACCTCCATGCTGTCACGTTTGGGATGGGTTCTTGGGGTTGTACTCATCCTTCTTCTTCCTCCAAACACAGCGAGTGGAGTTTAGACCAAAAAGTTATATTTTTGTCTCATCAGACCACATGACCTTCTCCCATCCTCCTCTGGATCATCCAGATGGTCATTGGCAAACTTCAGACGGGCCTGGACATGCGCTGACTTGAGCAGGGGGACCTTGCGTGCGCTGCAGGATTTTAATCCATGACGGCGTAGTGTGTTACTAATGGTTTTCTTTGAGACTGTGGTCCCAGCTCTCTTCAGGTCATTGACCAGGTCCTGCCGTGTAGTTCTGGCTGATCCCTCACCTTCCTCATGATCATTGATGCCCCACGAGGTGATATCTTGCATGGAGCCCCAGACCGAGGGTGATTGACCGTCATCTTGAACTTCTTCCATTTTCTAATAATTGCGCCAACAGTTGTTGCCTTCTCACCAAGCTGCTTGCCTATTGTCCCGTAGCCCATCCCAGCCTTGTGCAGGTCTACAATTTTATCCCTTATGTCCTTACACAGCTCTCTTGTCTTGGCCATTGTGGAGAGGTTGGAGTCTGTTTGATTGAGCGTGTGGACAGGTGTCTTTTATACAGGTAACGAGTTCAAACAGGTGCAGTTAATACAGGTAATGAGTGGAGAACAGGAGGGCTTCTTAAAGAAAAACTAACAGGTCTGTGAGAGCCGAATTCTTACTGTTGGTAGGTGATCAAATACTATGTTCATGCAATAAAATGAAAATTAATTACTTAAAAATCATACAATGTGATTTTCTGGATTTTTGTTTTAGATTCCGTCTCTCACAGTTGAAGGTGTACCTATGATAAAAATTACAGACCTCTACATGCTTTGTAAGTAGGAAAACCTGCAAAATCGGCAGTGTATCAAATACTTGTTCTCCCCACTGTATATCATACAGGTCCCTGACTTTCGAGCATTTCCCCTGTCTCACCTCCTCCGTTCGCTTCCAGTGAACAATAGAGATCGCATGGCCTGGGTCTGGTGCTAGCTTTACGCATGTACAGTATATGGATAGGACCAAGGATATCCGCATTTTTTATTCATGTTTTTTTTTAAATACAATAAATACACATACAAACGACAGCATACAGACACACACAAACACCCACATCACCACTGCCTATACCCACCTGCTCACACCCTCATCTCCAGTGCCTGTATCACTCTCCACTCCATGGCCTCAAACTGCACCATTTTGTTTCTCTCCATCACCCATGCACACTTTCAACATTTAGATAATTAAGCATTTGATCTTTCCTTTGTGATTTCCAGTTTTGAAGTACTGTATATCTTTTTTCAAGATGATTGACGAGAAAAATAACATCCAACCCATTGAGTATTTCACTTCACCCTCATATGCTATGTTTTGAAATATGCAGACTGTCACGCCCTGACCATAGATTGCTTTGTATGTTTCTATGTTTTGTTTGGTCAGGGTGTGATGTGGGTGGGCATTCTATGTTGTATGTCTAGGTTGTCTATTTCTGTGTTTGACCTGGTGTGGTTCCCAATCAGAGGCAGCTGTCTATCGTTGTCTCTGATTGGGAGCTATACTTAGGTAGCCTGTTTTCCATTGTGTGTTGTGGGTGATTGTTTTCTGTTTGTGCGTATTGCTTGCAGAACTGTTTCGTTTTCGTTCTCGCTCTTTATTATTTTTTTGTCATTTCAGTGTTCAGTTTATTTTGTTTATTAAAATGAACACGTACCACGCTGCACCTTGGTCCTCCTCTCKTTCCACCAACAAGAATCGTTACACAGACAGATGAATTAAAAGTACGTTGATATTGTAATACTTCTGACAGCCAACTTTCTAACTGTGCACATAACTTTTGGACATTATAGCATTCCCAGAAGGCATGGATTATTGAGTCATTGTAAGTTTTACATTCAAGACAGGACTCTGCCGTTGTGCTGTATAATTTGTGAGTTTTGTCTGCGTAATCAATTCCATACATTAGTTTAAACTGGAGTAAGCATACATTTCAGTTAACTGTAATTTCATTAGTTATGTTCCAACATTCCCTCCACCTTGTGCCAACATCAGTTATTTTTATGTATTGTTTCCAGTAGCGATTGTTAGTTGAATAGGCTCTCTGCAAGGTTTTATATCTTACCTATTATATTAATATTATTTTCTGACTCAAATAGGGTTCCCTCAAGATTACTCTGATGTCCACAAGATTTGAAATAGGAATTTCTTGATATAAAACTTTTAAGTTGCTTAGATTTTAAATATCTACATTGGTCAGTCCAAAATTCCTTCTTAATTCTGTGAAATATATGTATTTCCTATTACCAAGTCATTTACGGTTTCTATGCCTTTGTATTCCACATAGACAAATGTATCATTGAATTCTCAAAGGCTATCCAAGGATTGTTCCATAGGGTTGTGCTTTTCGTGAGTGATATTGGTTACTGTAGAGTACGTTTCATTTTCTTCTATATTGTTATAGTGTTCTTAACTATGAAGTTGTTAATGTTCTTAGATTTATCCTTAGAAACTAGACGAGTTAAACAATTCTCGGGATGAGTATCCTCATCTTCAATATATACCCATTGTTCCTCTTTAATGCATTTAACTATATGTCGCAAGTAAACACACTCGGTGACGAGATGTAAAACGTAATTTTTTACTCTAGGAGTTTTATTTGCGAATATAGAGTCCGTTATGACCAAGTATACTCTTCGGTGGGGTAATTAATATTACAGAGAATAAATATTCAAACTTTCGGAGCCATGCCATTCTGAAGAGGTTTATTCTACCTGTAAGATTAATGGGAATATTGTTCCATTTAATTAGATCTGCTTTCATATTGTTGAGTAATGGGATAAAGTTATCTTTCGTTTTTCAAATACTCCACAAATTTCTTGTTAACAAATTATAGTTTTGGCAAGTTGGTTAGGACATCTGCTTTGTGCATGACACAAGTAATTTTTCCAACAATTGTTTACAGACAGATTATTTCACTTATAATTCACTGTATTACAATTCCAGTGGGTCAGAAGATTACATACACTAAGTTGACTGTGCCTTTAAACAGCTCTGAAAATTCCAGAAAATTATGTCATGGCTTTAGAAGCTTCTGATAGGTTAATTTACATTTTTGAGTCAATTGGAGGTGTACCTGTGGATGCTCAAGTCCTACCTTCAAACTCAGTGCCTCTTTGCTTGACATCATGGGAAAATCTAAAGAAATCCACCAAGACTTCAGAAAATAAATTGTAGACCTCCACAAGTTTGGTTCATCATTGGGAGCAATTTCCAAACGTCTGAAGGTACAATGTTCATCTATACAAACAATAGTACGGGAGCTGTGCCGAACAGTCATTGGCTACCTATTCCCACAAGGTCGTGAAGATGGGGTCGTTGACTGATTCTTGGTCGGCTCCTTGAGCGACACTGTCTTGTAGGAGGTGAGTGTAGGAGCTGGATGAGGTCCTCCGCGGAGTCAGCCTGGTGGAGTCTGGGGGAACTGAGCGCGAAAGGAGATCTGCGACCACATTGTCCCTGCCCGGCGTAAACTGCAGCTTAAAGTTATACTCCATGAGGCGGTCTCACCAGCGGTACATGCGGAGGGGCTTGTGACCCGACCTGGAGGTAGACGTCAAGGCTATGAGGGCTGGTGGTCGGTGCGCAGTGTGAAAGAATGTCCGTAGAGGTAAATGTACCACAGGTCACAGGTCCAGACGCATGCTAGTGCCTCCCTCTCTCCAACGGAGTACTTCTGTTTGGTGGGCCTCAATGCGCCAGATGTGAAAGCCACTGACTTCGCAACACCATCCTGAAGCTGAGAGTGGACGGCTCCCACTGCAGTGGCTGATGCGTCACAAGTGACCAGAGTTGGGCTGTTGAGGTTAAAGAGAAGAAGCCTTTCCTGCACGAATGAGCTTGAGGTTCTTTCAATGAACTGGTCCCTGATCATTTAATCTCGAAGATAACCAAACTGACTGCGCTAGCCCTTTACGATTGCTGACGTACTCGGTCACTGACTCACCCACTTGCCGTGAGCGATGCCGAAAATGTTTCTTTGTGAAATGTCCATCCAAAAGTTCAACAGCTGCATCATGTGTGTGCTTCCCCGAGCGTTTGGAAGATGTGCAGGCTCTCGGCGCTAAGACAGTGAAGAATGGCCCTTTTTCTCCCAGGGCTAACCACATCCTGTCTGGTAGACGTGTCAAACGACAACTTCCATCTGTCCCATGGGATTGTTGGTTTGCCCGCATGAGGCAAGAACTGCTCCGATGGAGGTAGGGATAATGCAGAAATACTTTCAGCAATCCTCGTTTGCCAAATGTTATGTTAAAAAACAAACAAAAAACCCCACTTGTTCTTAGTTGAAGCGGACGTTTATCTCAACAAGTAGCATCTCAAAATACAACGGAAATAGAAGCACCAAATCACCTAGTCATTTCCAATGAAAAAACATAAACAAAAAACTGTCCAATCATGGATGCTATACTAGCCAATCAATGATGAACACAACACAACGGAACCTGTGTGTGCTTGAGCTGCCGCGGTCCTCCTAGTTTGGTACCCTCTGAGCCGACGTGGGGCGCGATTGTATGTCCCCATAGTATGTTATACCGAGTGACCGACTGAAAGGGTACGTGCAGTTATGAATAAAACGACTGTTCCCTGAAGGAGGGAACGAGGTATGACATATTTTGGCTAAGCACCGCCAGGGCGCTTGGGTTCGCTGAAGAGCGGTACTGAATTGAGGAAATAGAGGAGCCCTGGTATTATAGCTATGAAGACGGGGCTGCCGAGGGTGGGCTCGGCCTCCGTTGGGCATGATTTCAGTTTGCTTCACACGAATAGGATTGGACGTTGAGACCCCATAGTATGTTATACCTCGTTCCCTTCTCCAGGGAAACATAGTTCCATGCATAACTGTACGTCATGTGGACTTTACCTTGTTTTGACAGTCAGGAGGCTCTCTGTCCCTGAGGTGGAATTTGGGACTAACACTGGGTTAGTTTGAGAACAAGTGATATAAATTAAAGGGAATTATTCACAGACAGAGAGAGAGAGAGAAACAGAGACAGACAGTATCCCACTACTACTGTGCTCCGTCTGAAAACCGTGTTAGTATCAATTAGAATGTGTTTAGCTGTCGAGCATCAGTTTTGAATTTGAGATCATTAGGAATAAGATTGTATAGACAGATCGTAGATTCACATTCCTACTCAGCTGCTTTGTGGACACAGGCGCTGTGGCCTCATTTATAAACGTTGCATATGTACAAAATATACCCCAAAACATGGGTGCGGCTTATTTAAAAACTGAACGTGACGTGAGAATGTGCTTAACTTCCCGCTAACTTTAGACCATGCATACGCAGTTTCTAGTGGTTGAAGTATTGCATTGCAAGCAGGCAAATAGCCTAGTATTTCAACCTGGTCTCAGAGCATTTCCTATTAATCTGTACACTCCATTTAGTATGTTATGTTACATTTCGTATGGTATTAATTTGTGGATGTCATCATCCATTTCTTATATGTTACAAATAGCAATCCGTATATGTTCCGAATTGCAATTGGTACAATATGTTATGAATTTGCAGTACATATACGTTACGAATTCCGTTACGAATAATGTTAGCTAGGCTAGCAGTTAGGGATTAAGGTTATGAGTTAGGTAACCTTAACCTAACATGCTAAGTAGTTGCAAAGTAGCTAAAAAGTATTTGCTAAAATGCTGAAGTTGTCCATGATGAGATTCGAACACTCAACCTTTTGGTTGCTAGACGTTCACATTATACACCCACCCACCCTCCTTTTGTTGTTGCCAACCTCTTAAGGATACGCCCCTTTTTTTCAAATTTTTARCTAAAATGACATACCCAAATCTAACTGCCTGTAGCTCAGGCCCTGAAGCAAGGATATGCATATTCTTGGTACCAGTTGAAAGGAAACACTTAAGTTCATGGAAATGTGAAAGGAATGTAGTAGAATATAACACAATAGATCTTGTAAAAGATAATACAAAGAAAAAAACAACCGTTCTTTTGTATTTTTTTTGTACTATCATCTTTGAAATGCAAGAGAAAGGCCATAATGTATTATTCCAGCCCAGGTGCAATTTAGATTTTGTCCACTAGACGGCAGCAGTGTATGTGCAAAGTTTTAGACTGTTCCCAAGAACCATTGCATTTCTGTTAAACATGTATCAAGACTGCCCAAATGTGCCTAATATGTTTATTAATAACTTTCATGTTATAAATTATGCACTCTCCTCAAATAGCATGGAATTCTTTCACTGTAATAGCTACTGTAAAATGGACAGTGCTGTTAGATTAACAAGAATTTAAGATTTGTATGAGACCATGCTGGGTATTTTGTGCAAATGGGGGGGATATGACACACTTATGAAAATAAAAAAAGTAAATATAAGATGCAATCATTTGCCGCTAGTGAGAAGAGCGAAGATAAACATGTTTGCGTTCTAAAATGGTTAGAAATAAGCTTATATTTCCTATTTCATTTCCATGATCACCTTTTCTGACTGTGATGGTTTCCTACTTGCGAAGTACCCAACAATGCCAACAATGTCCCAGCTCTCATTTAAATTGGACCCACGTTAGTGGTAAATCAATCAATTATTTCAAGTATTTTGCTCTGTGTTTTTTTTTTTTTTTTTTTTTTTTCTCAATGTGTCAAGTAGTTCTCTTTTTGTTTTCTCTTAATCTGGTTAGGTGCAATTGTGTCGCCAGAACCAGCTGGCTGCAGGGACTCTTTAGGTTAATCTCCTTGCAGGTTAGGGCTTTGTGCGGGAAGGTTTGGGCATATAAATCTCTATTTTTGTACATGCAGTCTTTTCAGAAATGGCACATAGATATTTAGTGTGAAATGTGCACATAGATATTTAGTGTCAAATGTGCACAAAAGGTTACAAGTTCAGTAAAGAGATATAGACTTGATAGGATWTCATGGGATTGCCAAAACAAAGTTGTGACAGGTTAGGTGATAGTGTGTCCAAGTGGTCTAAGGCGCTCCAATCTCTTTGGGGGCGTGGGTTTCGAATTCCACTGCTGTCAGGGTCCGCTTTTGATCATAGTGGGAGAACTAAATGGAACAGTTGGTAAACACTGGTATAAGTTGTTTGAGCCAAAAGGCAACTCGAGCCCGCAACTGTTAAAAGGTCAACATATTATTTTAGAGAGGTGGTCCAACTGTCAGTCAGTGGCTGTTGTTGACCAGTTGCATTCTGGGTATAGACCTTCTGAAGCAGAGTCACTGTGCATTGGCCAAAGAGTCAACTTATGACATGTAGTACACAACATACCCCCTGGACAGGGGACTGTGTGTATACTGTACTTCAGTGGAGGGTGCTGAGGGGAGGATGGCACCTAGTAAATGGCTGGAATGGAGTCAATTGAATGGTATCTACCACATGGAAACCATGTTTGATACCATTCCAGCCATTATGAGCCATCCTCCTCAGCAACCTTCACTGCTGTACTTGTACATCAACTCTGCCTCATGCTCCAGAAACAGTAAACTCCAGCCCCACATGGCATTCTGGCTCAGACAAGGCTTACTAATACGTACACACACACAAAKATAATGAGGGACAGTTGAGGTGGTAGATGTACATGAACACTTTTATTGCAATAGCTCTATTGAAAGCAAAAAAGTTGGATAAATATAAACACTATGCTCCAAATTCCTCCGCTAGGACTTCACCCCCATCCCTCCTGAAGTGAGAACGAAAAAAAAGTCACCTTGGGGCGCAATTAACATGAAAAAAATACTATCATATTTAAATAATTTCTCTTTTTATTTTAACACCTTTTTTTCCCCGTAAGGACATACGTTGCAGAGAAATATAATGCACATATGAGGATTAACACCTCCACCGTATGAAGAACTGTCTGTTCCATAAAGCTAAATGACAATGCCATTAAATTCTGAAAGAAAACACAGGTAGCAATGAAAATGACATCGTCATGGTTGCCATCAATCAACAGCATTCAAAATGGTTATTTTGTAATACTACACAGCAGCAAATAAAATAGTAAGTTACAAAACATTAGGCAGAGGATATTTTTTTTCCTTTTCTTTTTTTTAATACAAAACTGCTAAATGTCTACATCCTCAAACTCTTCAAAACTTTACCCCACTGTCTCCGTTTAGCTTAAAAATGATTTTAAACCCCGTCTTTAAGAGTTCCATCAAAAGTATCAACACAACACCCAAAAGACTATGGAGATTTAACTTCTGCTCTTTCTATAAAGTAGATTAAAAATAAAAAAAATACTGTTGCACATTTATTTATGCAGTACCGTTTAGTTCCTCTGTAATATATTATGTAGTTATTAGATTTCCCCCCATTATTTCCTAAAAGGGTTTGTTATTATTGTTAACTCAAAACGCTACGGCTCTGTTCCAACATCCACACTAGCATACTACTTAGTATGCACACTAGTAGCTAGTCGCACACTACTGAGAATGCATGTCCAATACATCGCTAGTAAGGAGTGTGGGACCCGACCATATTGGCCTATAATATATCATCAACAGAACAAAGTAGAATCATCCACCAAATAGTACAGAACTGAACAAGGCTGATATGAGTGAGTATCGATAATCAAGACAATTTTTTATTTAATTGATTAAGTAAAACTTCTTAAAATCACAGAAAGTCTTGCCAAATAAAGCGTTCGTATTATTCAAATCTAATAGCTCAAAGCCGAACAGCGCTGCAGCGTAACCAAATATAAATAAAATCACAGTACAGCCTTTAAAAATGTGTTCCAACCACAGAATTAGAATGAGGATTCTAGTTCTATGGTTTCAGCCTTGGGTAGATATAGTAACAGTTCCTTTTCCATAACATACATTAACAGTAGGTTCTGTGCACCGCAACTGTACCATATAAGACATTGGTTGTACCAAATGGGATCTGACGGGTTGTTGAAAGTTTTTTTTTTTTTTTTGCTGGGGGGTCAACCTTTTCCACAGTCCATTATTCTGCACCAACAAATATATCATCATCATCATCTTCATACTTTAGTTAACACCGACAAGACGTACCATGATACTTTTGAGCCCTTCTAATCCCCCCACCCCCTTTCCTAACAAGCATCAAGCTCTTTTTTTCTTTTTCACTGACATTTTGGTTCAGTCATCATCAAATGACTAAGAGATCTAGAAAAAGAGGGAAGGGAAAGAGGGGGAAGGGAGCGAGGGAATAATCAGGTGAGCGAATAAAATTAACACTCCAGTCACGCGATCGATAGTGTGACTAACATCTTCTCCCTCTGTCCCCCCCACATTCCTCCCACCGACACCCATAGAGTGGGTTAACTATATAAAAGGCCGACAGAAATTGCACAGAAAAATACACAACAGTACTCCAGCAGAACTCACTGCTTCCAGCCTTTCAGAAGGGAGACAGGAGGGTACATTTTTTTTAGGGATAGGGATATATATATATATATTTTTTTTTTTAAAGGCATGGCACACGAGTCAAAATACTGAAATGAAAGAAAATTAAGAGGACAACCCACAGCGTTCTTTCAGTTAGGATGGTAACATGATCACTCCTCTGTTAAGTGGCGCACTGACACGTTTTTTCCCCCCTAACGGATTCCAAGCAACGTATTAGACAACGTATTTTACCTTACTTGTACCTCATCTCTTGCATMTAACCCTTTGTTGTAGCTACACTTCCCAGCGCTAACCCTAAAGTAACGTCGTCAAATCCTGAAAACCTCTCTGAACTGGTTCTTGTGGATCCCAGTTTAGGCCGAGAATAGACCCTCACTCCCCTGCGCTCTCCCTCACTACGGCCAGCCTACATGCTTGGCAATGTGAGGGGTCTAACGTGCGTAACCAGGGAAGTTAGGGGCTGGCAGAGGCGTGTGTCCGTGTGTGTGCATGTTGCACCTTGGGGGGGGGGGGGTAGAGTCAGGTTACTGGAACCTCTAACGTCACCCCAACCCCGTGTGTCACCCAGCACACTTACTGATGGATTAGTGGAGTCACAGCAACAGGGGGCATCGTGTGTGTGGTCAGTCARTGTAYCCAGGGCCGTAACTACATGAGGACACAGCGGTCCGGACCTCAATTCTTTTTCTAATAAAAATAATCTATTATGGGTCAACATCTGAATATTACTTTCAGCATTGATCAAAGCTCAGAACGCTTACATTCTTGATCTGACTGCTTTAAATCACGCCGGCTTCTTTGCGAACGAGTTGGAACCAGGAACCGTGGTTTGTTCGTTGTGTTCGCCTGCGTCCCCTGGATTTGCCTCCCGGATTTTCCTTTTTAGCAGCACATTCACCACTCTCTCAAACGGCTAACTTTGCCCGCTTGTGGCACAGGCCGAGGGCCAGCTAGAAGGATGAAGTAAGAAGATCATGTTAAACGAAGCCTACCTCAACAGGAGCAAATAAATAGGTTAAGATCTCACAATAACTTTGCTTTACAGAGAGTAGGCTACTGAGACAGACAGTGGTGTGGCAACTCAGTGTTAAGGTTGAGGCAGGCTGCAATGGAAGCAGAGGAGAAGGAGTGGTTCCCAAACTTGGGTCTGGGCCCCCCTGAGAAAATCTGTACTAATCTTTTAAAACAGGTTAGGAACTTAAAATATGTTTCAATATGAACATCTCCACATGACCCATCTTCCCTATAGGCCGACATTACATTCGAATRGAAATGCAAACAATACAGTACACTGAAAATGACATACGTTTTCATTTATATTGGTAGCCGTTTACCCCTGGAGTTTATAGTTTACCCATTACCCACTTTTTTTTTTTTACCACTACATCACTGATATTAATACAGAATCATAATATTCTAATAATTCATGTGCATGTGATAATACGATCTGTGTGCTCCTTTGATGTCCGTTTGTGCAGCGCTTGATTAGTAATGCCTAGGGATACAAACGTTAATGCCATGTCATTTGAGAAGAGAGACGTGTAAAAATGGGATTTTATGCAATTCATCACACAAACGGACTCAACAGTCGCTATGTGTCAGTTTGAATCATTCCTCCCATTTCCCCCCTTTCAGGGATATGACATTACAATTGTATAGCTAATATATGTTTGTAGATCGACTGAGGTGAATGAATGAACCTACAGCGGCCACGGTGATAATGGCAGAGGTCAGTTTTGCTGTTCTACAAATAGCTTTTTTTTTTTTTATTGTATAGAAATGCAGTAAATGAGCTTCAACCTCCCCCCCCAAAAACAATCCAGACCTCACAAAAACCTTGGTTARGGCCTTGACTGTAGCCTAAAGAGCACAGACAAGCGAAAGTGTGTATGTGTATATATCTCCATCCATCTGTGAGCCAGACCTGTGCTAATAAGGCCCTTAAGTGGAAATAAAATACTTGCGTCTTTTATGGAAAATATTGGGACTATCGTCGAGTCCAGTACCATTTTCTGCTAATAGAAAAATACTAAATAAACCATGTTAGAATAACAAATGCACTATGTGGCTTTAAATACATGTAGCAGTTTCTCAGTGAGAAGATGAGTAAACTCTAAGATAAGAGTAATACTTAAGAGTAAACTCTACTGACCAGTCTCAACCCTGTCTAAGAGTTGTATTATTATTTGGCTATTATTATTATTATTAACTTACAGCGATACCATGTTTGAGCGAAGCTCCCTTTTTTGCGCTGTAGATCAGAAATAATGTTTTTATATCTAAAGTCATTTAACGATGAGAGAGAGCAGCCTCAAAACCAGCCACTGACGAAACAAAATCGGGAAAAAATATATATAAAAAAAAAGATACTAAAACGCAAGCGCCTTCAGTCTTCATCTTCTGCTGTCTTCGTGATGTTGTGGTTCAAAGGGGGCGTGACCTTGTGGGCCAGCCTTGGGGTCGAGTTTGAAGGGTGGTGGCGGAGGGCCAGCTTTGGGGTCGAGGTCAAAGGGTGGTAGTGGAGGGATTTAGTTAGTTTCTGTGGTGCACCCCTCTATCTCAGATCAGATCCCTCCATCCAGCTTCATTCTGTAGAGAGAGAGAGCATCAGTTAACCTCACCAAAAAAGTTGGTAAAGAAGCATGTCCCTTCGTGGCCCACACACATTCTGGCAGTGGATTAGGCTGGGCTCTGGCTGTGCATATCCCCTGTATCTAAAGCGTGTGCGTATATCCCCCCTGTGTGCGTGCGTGTGTGTTTTAAGGCTGGCCTCAGTTGACCCTGAGCAGGGCTTTGATAGGGGCTTTGTCCTGTTAGAACAATGGCCGCTGGGTCACAATACAGTTGCTTTGAGAGAGGGCTTCAGCTGTGGTCGGGCTGGAGCGACAGGAATGCTGGCTAACGCTTTCTATCTGTCTGTTAGGGGGGGATGGAGAAAGGAGTGGGAGGAGATGGGGACAGAAAGAGCGAGAGAGAGAGGAAGGGAAGGAGAGATGGGGGAAACAGAGAGATAGAGGATGAGAGAGCGATAGAGAAGATGTGGAGAGGGGTCTTAGGGACCTTTTTACGGCAGTTTACTTAGACCATAAGAATATGCTCAGGCTCCAACCACTGCTGGACACTACTGTACAACAGCCTCAACTGACCCCATGTGGCAATGAAGCTCCAGCCTACTTCCGCCGAGTCCGATGAACTTGTCGATACCATTTTTAAGTTGCTGCGTACAGTATGAAGGAAACAAGATGTCATTTCACAACTCAGTTCTAACTAGGATTAGAGTAATGATGAAGTCTACATGCTAGCTGTTCCCATAGACTTCCAGTCATTGCAGTTGCTAACTAGTGTTAGTGTAAACACTAGAGAGCATACTTCCTTTTTTAAGTTGCAAGCAGACATAAAAATGGTATCCACGAGTTCATCTCTGGGGAAGTAGATAAAGAGCTTCATTGCCAAAATCCCAAACTATCCCTTTAAGAAAAATACTTACATCCAGTCCAAATCCATGTTAAGTCTACTTACCTCAACTTTGAATTTGTGTATATCTTTTTTTATTTAACCTTTAACTAGGAAAGCCAGTTAAGAACAAATTCTTATTTACAATGATAGCCTACCAAAAAGGAAAATGGGGGCCTGGGATTAAAAATAAATACAATATATAGGACAAAACACACATCACAACGAGAGACAACACTACTACATAGCAAGGCAGCAACACAACACAGCATGGTAGCAACACAACATGACAACAACATGGTAGCAACAACACATGGCAGCAGCACAACATGGTACAAACATTATTGCTCACAGACAACAGCACCAAGGGCAAGAAGGTAGAGACAACAATACATCACACGAAGCAGCCACAACTGTCAGTAAAAGTGTCCATGATTGAGTCGTTGAATAAAGAGATAAAGCTGAGATTAAACTGTCCCGTTTGAGTGTTTGTTGCAGCTCGTTCCAGTCGCTAGCTGCAGCGAACTGAAAAGACGAACGACCCAGGGATGTGCGCTTTCGGGACCTTTAACAGAATGTGACCGGCAGAACGGGTGTTGTACGTGGAGGATGAAGGCTGCAGTAGATATCTCAGATAGGGGGGCGTGAGGCCTAAGAGGGTTTTATAAATAAGCATCAACAAGTYGGTCTTGCGACAGGTATACAGAGATGACCAGTTTACAGAGGAGTATAGAGTGCAGTGATGTATCCTATAAGGTGCATTGGTTGCAAATAACATCTAGCCGCTCCAGAGCACCATTACCTGCCGATCTATAAATTAAGTCCCCGTAATCTAGCATGGGTAGGATGGTCATCTGAATCCGGGTTAATTTGGCAGCTAGGGTTAAAGAGGAGCGATTAGAATAGAGGAAACCAAGTCTAGATTTAACTTTAGCCTGCAGCTTTGATATGTGCTGAGAGAAGGACAGTGCACCGTCTAGTCATACTCCCAAGTACCTGTACGAGGTGACTACTTCAAGCTCAAACCCTCAGAGGTAGTAATCACACTGGTGGGGAGAGGGGCATTCTTCTTACCAAACCACATGACCTTGTTCTGAACACCTCCAAATAAGTTCAAGGGTAAAGAAAGCTTGTTGGACACTAAGAAAGCTTTGTTATAGAGCATTTAACACAAAATCCAGGGAGGGGTCAGCTGAGTATAAGAATATCACCTGCATATAAATGGATGAGAGCTTTCTACTGCCTTAGCTGTTGTTGATGTAAATTGAGAAGACGTGGGGCCTAGGATTGAGCCTTGAGGTACTCCCTTGGTGACAGACAGTGGCTGAGACAGCAGATTTTCTGACTTTATACACTGCACTCTTTGAGAGGTATTTAGCAAACCAGGCCAAAGACCCCTCAGGAGACACCAATACTCACAAGAATGGAATGGTCTACTGTATCAAAAGCTTTGGCCAAGTCAATAAAAATAGCCGCATAATATTGCTTAGAATCAAGGGCAATGGTGATATCATTTAAGGTTGCAGTGACACATCCATAACCTGTGCAGAAACCAGATTGCATACCCGAGAGAATACTAGAAATCAAGAAAGCCAGTCAGTTGATTACTGACAAGTTTTTCCAACACTTTTGATAAACAGGGCAAAATAGAAATGGGCCTATTATGGGAGGACAAAAAAAGCCGATAGCGATTAAATTAAAAAATAATAATATATACAATGTTACAACAATACTGAATGAACAATGAACACTTATTTTAACTTAATATAATACATAAATAAAATATATTTAGTCTCAAATAAATAATGAAACATGTTCAATTCGGTTTAAATACTGCAAAAAGTGTTGGAGAAGTAAAAGTGCAATATGTGCCATGTAAAAAAGCTAACGTATAAGTTCCTTGCTCAGAACATATGAAAGCTGGTGATTCAATATTCCCAGTTCCTCAATATTCCCAGTTAAGAAGTTTTAGGTTGTAGTTATTGTAGGAATTATGCATTGCCAGCCCCATTGCTAAGAGCTGCTGGCAAACGCAGTGAAGTGCTGTTTGGATGAATGCTTAAGAGCCTGCTGCTGCCTACCACCGCTCAGTCAGACTGCTCTATCAAATCATAGACTTAATTATAATAAATACAGAAATACAAACCTTAGGTCATTAATATGGTCAAATCCGAACACTATCATTTAGAAAACAAAACGTTTATTCTTTCAGTAAAATACGGAACCGTTACGTATTTTATCGAACGGGTGGCAACCCTAAGTCTAAATATTGCTGTTACATTGCACAACCTTCAATGTTATGTCATAATTATGTAAAATTCTGGCAAATTAGTTCACAATGAGCCAGGCGGCAAGAGAAGTGACACATTTTCCCAAGTTAATATTGCCTGCTAAGGTAATTTTTTTAAAACTAAATATTCTGTGTATTGATTTAAKTTCTTTATGATAGGGGGCAGCATTTTCATTTTTGGATGAATTGCATGCCCATAGTGAACTGCCTCCTACTCTGTCCCAGATGCTAATATATGCATATTATTATTACTATTTGATATAAAACACTCTGAAGTTTCTAAAACTGTTTGAATGATGTCTGTGAGTATAACAGAACTCATATGGCAGGAAAATTCCTGAGAAAGAATCCAAACAGGAAGTGAGAATTCTGAGACTGGTCAATGTTCAACTCATCGCCTATTCAATTCCCTGTAAGATATGGATCTGTTTGCACTTCCTACGCCTTCCACTAGATGTCAACAGTCTGTAGAACGTGGTATGAAGCCTCTAGTGTGATGTGGGGCCGGATGGGAGGTGTTTCAGTCATTGGTCTGGCAGAATGCCAGTTCCTGGTCATGCGCGTTCCAAACGATATCGTCTTGCTTTCCATAAAAGGACTTGGAACGTTATTGGATAGTTATGATAACAACATCCTGAAGATTGATTCTCTACTTAGTTTGACCAGTTTATTCGACCTGTTATATAACTTTTTGAAGTTTGTCCGAGTTCGCCTGCATCTGCGCGAGCATTTGGGCATGTGCACTAAACATGCTAGCAAAAGTAGCTACTTAGACATAAGTAATGGACATTATCAAACAAAACAACGATTTATTGTGGAACTAGGATTCCTGGGAGTGCATTCTGATGATGATCAAAGGTAAGGGAATATTTATGATGTAATTTCGTATTTGTTGACTCCAACATGGTGGAGAAATGTTGTTATATCTGAGCTCCGTCTCAGATTATTGCATGGTGTGCTTTTTRCGTAAAGTTTTTTTGAAATCTGACACAGCCGTTGCATTAAGAACGAGTGTATCTTTAATTCTATGTAAAACATGTATCTTTCATCAAAGTTTATGATGAGTATTTCTGTTACTTGACGTGGCTCTCTGCAATTTCTCCGGATATTTTGGAGGCATTTCTGAACATGGCGCCAATGTAAACCGAGATTTGTGGATATAAACATGCACATTATCGAACAAAACATACATGTATTGTGTAACATGATGTCCTATGAGTGTCATCTGATGAAGATCATCCAAGGTTAGTGATTCATTTTAGCTATATTTCTGCTTAATATTTTTTTTTAAGTCCAAGTGTGCGACAGTGGTGATCAAGCTGATTCTATACCATTTTCCAGAGGCCAGTTCATGAAGGAAGACTTGCTCATTAAAGCATTTTTTTTTAACAAGCGTCTGACAAATCAGGACAGGTCGTTTCAATGAGCAGCCATTACGATCACAGGCTGTAAAACAGTGATAACTAAAGGTCATTACAGAAAACACCAGACTGATACCTATCAGGATTATTTGTGAGGATAGCATCAAGGAGAGTAGCCTTTTCTGGATGTTTGGAGTCATACCTTGTGGGATTGGTAATAATCTGAAAAAGATTTAGAGAGTCCCATTGCTTTAGGATTTGGTCAGATGGTTTAAGCATGTCCCAGTTTAGGTCACCAAGTAGGACAAATTCAGACTTAGTGTTAGGGGCCAGGAGAGAGCTTAGGGCAGGTAGGGTACAGTGCTGATGGAGGACGCTAGCACCCAGCAACAGTCAACAAAGAGCTATTTGAAAATGTAATGCTTAAAACCAGCAAATCAAATTGTTTGGGGACAGACTTGGTGGATACAACCGAGCACTGAAAGTGATCCTTGGTAAAAAATTGCCACTCCCCCATCTTTGGAAGATCTGTCTTGCCAAAAAAGGTTATAACCAGAAAGGTTAACATCAGTATTCAAAACATTCTTCCTTAACCACGTCTCAGTAATGACCAAAACATCATTAGCTGTGAACCCACACTTTCAATTGATCCATTTTAGGTAATAAGCTTCTTGTGTTAACGTGCAGAAAACCCAGGCTTCTACAAGAGCAGAAATCAGTGAAGCAGATATCAGAGCACAAGTTAGAATTGGGGCTAGCATCAGTAGATGGGCCAGAGTGTACATGCACATTTCCAGAAATCATCAACAGTAATACAATCAAGGCACGCAATAGGACACCGGAGAGCTCTGCAGTGCTGATTTATGACATCTGCATGTGCATCAGATGGCAACAAGATCATATTGTACAGCAATTCCATCAGGTAACATGAATACAAAGCCGGCGAGAGGTGGTTAGAATAGGATGGGAGGCCAAAAGTCTGTGTAAACAAAATAGAGTCAAAGTCCCGAGTGTGGGAACAAAGTCTGTCCCACGGTTGGGTAAAGAAAGTTTGCTGACTACAACGTATGCAGGAGTCATGAGGCAAATAGCAAAATGCACAAGAAATACATTTAATATAAAACGACTGGAGGCGAGCGGAAGCTCGGGAGAGGGGTGAGTGTGGTGGCGGGGGGAGACAGGCCAGGGCAGACGGTGAACAGATCACCAGGTGGAATGCAAGCAGCAGTGCAGCAGGCAATGGGAGTAGGTGTCACACCCACTTGGGAGAAGCTTTTATTTCTGGAGGCAGATTTCTTTTAGAAAATGCCAGTGGTCTTTGAACAGCAGGAGAGGGATTCAGAGGATGCTTCAAAGACTCCTGCCACTTGCTGGGTGCAAAGGCCTCGACACCTTTCACTTCACACCTTAGTGCCAARTGAATTTGTATCTGGTCTGTCCTTGCAAGCCTGGGAGCCTTAACTCAGCATTCAGTTCCCATAAAATAAATAATTGTAATGTACTTTATTTTTCTTCTTGGCTTTCAAAATAGCATCAGACCAACCACTACTCACTCAGTTCCAGGTTGGATGGTGTCCTCAGTTTGTTTGCTAGAATTGGGCCCAACGTGAACATCACACCATCATTTGAGACTAATATATGAGAAATCAGTGCACAAATTCAGGTAGGTCCATCCCCGTTTTCTTTCTGGTCAGGTCTGGATTTGGTTCTGCGGTAAAAGGTAAACTGTCAATCAGTTTACAGGTTAAGTGTCCCTGATTAGCCAATAGCCAAGGATCTCCTGTATACCACCCCTACCTTGTCACAACACAACTGATTGGCTAAAATGCATTAAGGAAAGAAATTCTGTTCATTGAAATGCATTCCAGGTGACTACCTCGCGAAGCTGGTTGAGAGAATGCCAAGAGTGTGCAAAGCTGTCATCAAGGCAAAGGGTGGCTACTTTGAAGAATCTCAAATATATTTTGATCTGTTTAACACTTTTTTGGGTTACTAAATGATTCCATATGTGTTATTTCATAGTTTTGATGTCTTCACTATTATTCTACAATGTAGAAAATAGTTAAAAGAAAAACCCTTGAATGAGTAGCTGTGTCCAAACTTTTGACTGGTACTGTGTGCACACACACACACACCTCCCCTAATGTTAGCCCCGTCACTAAAAGGTSCTCAAAAGGTCAAATGGCCACCAACGCTACTGTCCCAGGATAAGCAGAGAAGGCCGACTGCTGGACTGAAAAGGAAGGAGAAAGAGTGCGAAAGAGGGCGCGAGATTGACCTGAGAAGACTGCTGATGCCAGAAGGAGCAGGAAGAGAAGGAATTAACCTAGCTACATTGGAGACTAATCAATCCCACTTGAAAACCAATTAGATTACTCGGCTTCACCACCCTTCCTTCTCTTCCTCCCACTCCGTTTGCTCCTCTTTCTCCCGACCATCTCTAGTTTAGGGACTTTGGGTCAGTTCCATCCAACGGGTCAAGTCCAATAGATAAAATGCCATAATTAAACGATGGGAGTCGAAATAGGCTTAGTGGTAATGCCATTCACCCATGTCAACACAGTCTCGCACACATTTGTATTATACTTTTTGGAGTTACATACAGGTAAAAACAAACGTGTACTATGTTGTGTCTAGTCGGAGCGACCAGGCTGCCCATGTGGCTTCTCAACACTCAGTACCTTGCCTCCCCCTCATCTCCTCTGAAATGGAGAGTGCAATCCTTCCACTTGGCCTAAGGATCTGTGTGTGTGTGTGTGTGGCCTAAAAGGTCCATCAGTCTATCCCAGACACACSCATGACAAGGTGGTCATGGCCAAATGCTGGGTGATAGATAAATGGGTGAGGGGTGGCACACACACAAACTACAGGAAGGAAAAACTTGAGTGATGCAACACACAAGAACATTTTAACGTAAATAACAATACTATATTATACTGGCTGACAAGGAATAACCTTCCAAGCCAGACCATTATGTAGAGTTAGAATCAGAATGGAATTCTATGTTTGGAAGTCAGAATATTTTACAATTGACATCACAATTCTGTAATGGAACCCATAGAGGAACTGTCTCTCTCCCGGAAACAGAACATGACAGTAACTATCCCATTGTCACCTTTAGATCTGGGGTTTAGTATATTAGGATCCCCATTAGCTACAACACATGGAGCAGCTACTCTTCCTGGGATCCACATAAAACGTACAAATACATAAAAGTACAGAACAGTTAAACAAGAAAAACAWAYGATATTACATTAAAATACAAAATAAAAATAGGGCTGAGGTCTAGTGGAAGGGTAGAGGTGCTAAGGGGTAGGGATGGGCATAGGGCCTCCCGAGTGGCACAGCGGTCCAAGACACGGCATCGCAGTGCTAGAGGAGTTACTACAGATCCGGGTTCGAACCCGGCTGTGTTGGAGCCAGCCGCGACCGGGAGACCCATGAGGCGGCGCACAATTGGCCCAGCGTCATCCGGATTAGGGGAGGGTTTGGCCAGCTGGGATGTACTTGTCCCATCGCGCTCTAGCGACTCCTTGTGGCGGCCGGGCGCATGCARGCCGACTTTGGTCACCAGCTGTACGGTGTTTCCTCCGACACATTGGTGCGGCTGMCTTCCGGGTTAAGTGAGCAGTGTGTCAAGAAGCAGTGTGGCTTGGCAGGGTCGGGTTTCGGAGGACGCATGGCTCTCSACCACCGCCTCTCCCGAGTTTGGACGGGAGTTGCAGCGATGGGACAAGACTAACTACCAGTTGGATATCACGAAATTGAGAAAAAGGGGTAAAAAGCACGCGTAATCGAGTACTCAAATGGACGTCAAAACTAACACGGGAAAAAAATACTGTAGAACTATTTGGTGGAATGTGCTTTATGGCTGCCTGAATGGGCAAGTACAATTTGGTCCCGAAAACTGACATTTTGTCTTTAAGACATTGCTAATTTGCTTTGACTTRAGTGTTCCATTTGTACATGTGCATTTGCGGGGCACAACAAAAAATGTATAAAGCCAAGCATCACAGTTCTTTTCCCTTAATTCCCTTTCTCCTCCATGTCTCACTCACTCAATTGCGTTATGACCACTCCCTCTACACATGTGCCGAGTGCACACACAAGCTCTCGTTAGGCCTACAGAAATATATGCCTATAAAAATGTTTCTAACTGATGGGATACACAAGCAAAATTTATTGCCAAATGATGACAGTTTTATCACCAATTCAAACTGGACTGGCTGATTGAAAATGGGTAAATATGTGTATTCCAACAACGAGCTGCAGTTTTGTAATAATTGCGTCCTGTCTATTTTCCGCTTAAGCTACTTTGCGAACTGCTAGTGCCATTTAGAATCGGTTAGCCTAGGCCAGGGCTATTCAACTGGTGGCCCGCGGGAGAGATCGAGCCCATTGATTAATTTAGAATGACCCTTGGATAAATTCTGAACCGCAAAAATCCGATGTTTAGTGCCAAAAGGAGATCCTGTAGTCCCGCCCATTAAGTACTGCCAATCAATATCACCCAACATACCACTTACAGCCAATCACAGCTTTTAACAGGGGTAGAGGGTCTGTTTGCCCAACTATTGGCTTTTCCGCCACAGATGATATCACTACACTGCCTGATACACTCGGGCTCCCGAGRGGCGCAGCTGTCGAAGGCACTGCATCTCAGTGCAAGAGGTGTCACTGCAGTCCCTGGTTCGATTCCAGGCTGCATCACAACAMGTCGTGATTGGGAATCCCATAGGGCGGTGCACAATTGGTTACATCTGGGTTTGGCCGGTGTAGGCTGTCATTGTAAATCGGGATTTGTTCTTAACTGACTTGCCTTGTTATATAATGGTTACATTTATAAAAATATATAATATTAATCACCAGTGTGCGCTTCTAGGGTACTAATCAGGATACTAGATTTCCCTTGGTAAAAAAGAAAACAAAGCACACAAAAAAATGTAAATTAAAAAATTWAACTAAATGTGACTCTGGGCGACAACATAAGGCAGATTTTTTTCCAACATTAGGACTGTTTTCRTCAAGAAATTCAGTCCACTTTATGATTTGTTTCCTTTGCTTCCTTTTCTTCCTAGTTGCGATACTGGTATCGTGACAACACTCTCCTAGAAAGTACACACAGGAAAATGTGGRGCCGGACATCTGACCAGCAACACATTAATTTACCTGTATATTTGAGAAATTTACCAGWCCCATATGCAGTGGGTGCGTAACCTGATTAGTGTGTCCGGCAACAGTGCTCAGAATGACAGAAATCACATTTCGATAARGGTAARTCAAATGAACAGAACATGCAAGTCAAATTACACATCAAATTTGATTTGTCACATTTGTCGAATACAACAGGTGTAGGTAGACCTTACCGCGAAATGCTTACTTACAAGCCCTTAACTCTATTTCTTGAAGTGCATTGTTGGTTAAGAAAATATTTACTAAATCAAGTAAAAAATTAAAAGTAACAATAAAATTACATAACAGTAACGAGGCTATAAATAGGGGGTACCAGTACAGAGTCAATGTGCGTGGGTACAGGTTAGTCGAGGTAGTTTGTACATTGGGTTGAGGTAAAGTGACTATGCATAGATAATAAACAGTGAGTAGCAGCAGTGTAAAAAACAAAAGGGGGGGGGGGTCAATGTAAATAGTTCGGGTGGGATCAATTGAGGTGGAGGGTCTGTCATGGTCTGGGCGCGGTGTGTTCACAGCATCATTGGACTGAGCTTGTTGTCATTGCGGGCAATCTCAATGCTGTGCGTTACAGGGAAGACATCTCCTCCTCATGTGGTACCCTTCCTGCAGGCTCATCCTGACATGACCTCCAGCATGACAATGCCACCAGCCATACTGCAGCGCTCTGTGTGTGATTTCCTGCAACACCGGAATGTCAGTGTTCTGCCATGGCCAGCGAGAGCCTGGATCTCAATCCCATTGAGCACGTCTGGGACCTGTTGGATCAGAGGGTGAGGGCTAGGGCCATTCTCCTAGAAATGTCCGGGAACTTGCAGGTGCCTGTGGGTGGAGTGGGGTAACATCTCACAGCAAGAACTGCCAAATCGGGTGCAGTCCATGAGGAGGAGATGCACTGCAGTACTTAATGCAGCTGGTGGCCACACCAGATACTGACTGTTACTTTTGATTTTGATCCCCCCTTTGTTCAGGGACACATTATTCCATTTCTGTTAGTCACATGTTTGTGGAACTTGTTCAGTTTGTGTCTCAGTTGATATATCTTATGTTTATAGAAATATTTACATGTTAAGTTTGCTGAAAGAAACGCAGTTGACAGTGGAAGTTTCTTTTTTTGCTGAGTTTAGGTCCTGGATGGGAGGAAGCTTGGTCCCAGTGATMTATTAGCCCGTACGCACTACCCTCTGTAGCGCCTTACAGTCGGATGCCGAGCAGTTGCCATACCAGGCGGTGATGCAACCGGTCWGGATGCTCTCGATAGTGCAGCTGTAGAACGTTTTGAGGCTCTGGGGACCCATGCTAAATATTTTCAGTCTCCCGAGGGGAAAAAGGTGTTGTCGTGCCCTCTTCACGACTGTCTTGGTGTGTTTGAACCATGATAGCTTGTTGGTGATGTAGACACCAAGGAACTTGAAACTCTCGACCCGCTCCACTACAGCCCCATCGATGTTAATGGGGGCCTGTTCGGCCCTCCTTTTCCTGTAGTTCACGATCATCTCCTTTGTCTTGCTCACATTGAGGGAGAGGTTGTTGTCCTGGCACCACACGGCCAGGTCTCTGACCTCCGCCCTATAGGCTGTCTCGTCGTTGATCAGGCCTACCACTGTTGTGTCGTCAGCAAACTTAATGAAGGTGTTGGAGTTATGCTTGGCCACGCAGTCGTGGGTCAACAGGAAGTACAGGAGGGGACTAGGCACGCACCCGAGGGGCCCCTGTGTTGAGGAGCAGCATGGCAGATGTGTTGTTGCCTACCCTTGCCACCTGGGTACAGCCCGTCAGGAAGTCCAGGATTCAGTTGCAGAGGGATGTGTTTAGTTCCAGGGTCCTTAGCTTAGTGATGAGCTTTGTGGGCACTATGGTGTTGAATGCTGAGCTGTAGTCAATGAACAGCATTCTCACATAGGTGTTCCTTTGGTCCACGTGGGAAAGGGCAGTGTGGAATGCCATTGAGATTGCGTACTCTTGTTACAAGACAAGTAAGAGACCGCAAATTCACTAGCCTACGTCAATCTACTATCCACCATAGTAGAAAAGTACATTTTCCTCATCTATGGCCATAATATTGGGTCAAATTACATCCATTAGACTTATGATTCATTATAGCTAAATCAATTAATGTATTAAATGAATAGTTAAGTTCCAAAACAACAAAAACAAATTTCTGAAGATTATACTTTGTAATAGTCTACACACCATAAATAGAATGAATTTTACACAGCATACTATGATTCCCAGAGCGCATTTCAACTCCCAGGGTGCAATGCTTCACCCAGGGCTGCCAGCTGGCTCCTGGTAACAAGTCCAGACAAACAAAGTAACTTTAGTCTAAATATATTGCTGTTATTTCAAAGTTATGAGTACATTTCACATTACTTTCAGGTTGCAATATCATTGTCACTCAAAAATCATTTGAATTTAGTWGCTAGTAGAATAACGTTACAATGCAAATGTGTGTAAAATAGTTTTTAAATATACATTTTGCAACTATACCTCCCTTGCGCTGCACTGTTTTGGAACACCTTTCGCATAGTTGTTTTGGTGGGCTGGCCCTCATCTGCTCTGTAAGCAAAGCATTCCCATAGTTCGCTTCTGGAGCCAGTTTTGTGGAGGCATGACGTTTTCATTAGAAGAAGCCATGCTGTCAGCATTCTCTCCCCTCCTGCTTTCTTCTCAAAAGTGGCTTGCTTTGTGTGAACTGCATGCGCAAGTAGCCTAGCTCGCTTTCTAGTGCCCCCTTGAGGAGATCCAGACAGATTACTAGACAGACTGGATCCTCTCAATCTGTACGACGTGAGACAAATTTGACAGAAGTACCAAAAGTAACAAATTCCAGTACAGAACRGTTTCATGTTCTAGTATCAAAAAAGTACTGAAGTTTCAGTATATCGTGCAGCAATACTAGGGACACTGAACAATTCAATTATAGTGAACAAATAGGTGCGCAGTGAGCACACTACGACCTTAACAGCATTAGCCAACTTCTGTCCTTCTATGGTCATACAAACAGCACTAAGCTTTGGCGTTGCGGGGGATATTTACACTCAAGGCACATGATTACTCAACCAAATTCYTATTAGTCACCTCACATCCTCCTCCTAAGTGGATAGGAGGGAAGGTTTACTCTCCGGCAAGGCCTATTAGTCAGTCATCTAACGTCCCAGAGAAAACATTTAGCACAGCACAGGCACACAAGGGTTTCCGTCGGCCAAAAGCCGGCAATTACAGCTGATCAACAACAAAAAATGAAAAGCCTGCCAAATTGACCGGCCTAACATTTTTTTGTAAAATAACGCTTTTTAATTAATTGATTGAAATAGCAGTCATTATAAATACAGTATATTCAGTATATTCGGTTCATTTGCATAATTTTGTGGAATTAAATTGCCGTCTGTATTTATGTTAGTTATTGGATAAATAACGACTATCACACACGCACAGCATCCTCAGCTGGAGTAAAACGTGTTTTTATAAGCCCATTCATTGCGCAACAATTCTAAAATGCTAACAATTTTGGTGCATGTTTAAAAACTATTTTTTATATCTCAACTGATAATTGAAGCACGCCTCCCATTCACCAGTCAAGTGCAAGCAACAGTAGGCTATCAGATTGACCTCTTTACAATGTGAGCCAGTATGCATTTTTTAAAACCTAGTTAATGGTTTGAAACCTGAATGTTTTACTTCATATTATGAGGCATGTCTTACCTTGTTTCAAAGTAGCCTACAGGCAAAATCTGACCATAGAAACACGGAGGCAATTATTTTTCAAATCAATTTCTCCTGCAATTTCTACCGATCTGTGTTCCAGTTACGATTGCCATATGCTCATTTCCGTGGAACAGTTCTAAATAATAAAGTTTGTTTTCAAAATCACTGTCACGTGGTTATTATAAAATTCTGAATTCAAATGATAAAAATCTAAAAGATTACATTAAACTAACGCAAGAGCACCAGCCTCTGCCATATGGACACATTGATGATACACGTGAGCTATTGGCGGCTAAAGAAATGAGTGCAGAGATAGGCCTACTGCTGCATTGGCCCATAGTTGACAATAAAAGTTATAGCCTAAGTAAAAATACAAAGCCGACAAAAAAAAAAAAGTTAAAAATGATAAGATCCAGTTCTTTCAAATCGCATTCATCTCTATACTGAGCCTGTTTTACCTCCATTTCTATCTATCGGTCTTGAGCTATTGCTAGTTAAGTGCAACATTGTTTCAAATCAAATGGGTCTGGCCTGAAGCTTTGCACTAGCGAACTTGCAACATTGTATCAACTAGCCTATTCTGGGCTATCAGACAACTGATTTTGCCCAAAGGAAAATAGTAGTTATTTCACACAGATGCTTGGTGATTATCAGGAGAAAAATAGTTGGAAAGATTTGTAAGGAACTATTATCATTCGTAATGGATGTAAAAAAAATATATATATTATAATTTACAAAAAAAACTGACTTTGTCTGACTATGTGATGTGAAGAAAGAAAATTACTGAGAAGCTCAGCTTATTAGTTGTGGATGTGGTGAGTTAAGAACCAGAAACCCCCAAATGGGCACTTCCCTATATTTGCCCACAGAAGGCCAGGTACTTCTATGCATGCGTGCGCGCTCCGTTAACATAAACAGGACAGAGAAACCAGACACTTGCTCATACGGAGCACTCAAAACAAATGAAAGAAGAAAAAAATMCTAAATTTTTGTTTCCTCACAAGTGTAGCAGGTTGTGAACCGTAAATAAGACATGCAGTGAAATAATGTAACGGTGATTAACCCTTTGACACGTACAATCACAAGGGTGGGATCATTCTACAGTGATCCCTGCAGCGTGTGCTCAAACAGGTGCGATTAGAACGTCCAGTTACGATTGACGCAACAGTCAGCGTTAGACCTGGACACCATTTTGCACAAACACATTCTTTACAAAGCTGTCCTCAATGTGAGCAGTTTATTTTTGGATGCAATGTTAAGACATCCATAGAAGACAGCATAACAATTCTCATCCACACCGGAAGATGTAGGCTACATTGGTCGTAAATAACTCTCAGCTGACAAACCATAATATGAATTATAAATTACTATTTACAATTCACATCACGGGTGACCTCACCAGTGATAGAAATTATTTAGTAAAACACTTTCTAGAAAAATCGAAAGTAATCCGACGATAGGTAGTTTGTGCGAGCAGCCATGTTTGTTTTTTCCCGCATCAACCAAAGACAGTTACAAGAGGAGTTGGGTCTGTTTGCAGTATGCATATTGAAGGGGGTGTGTTGTCTACCATCATTCACTTCCCGGAAGTTTACCAGAAAGGCGAGTGAACAATCCCTTCACCTCGTTTTGTTATAATATCTTTGGTCTGACAGACGTTTACATGACAACCAGAATGCATTGTATGATGTCAACAAACATGGCACCACAAAACTGGCAATTAGCTTAGCATTAGCTTATCATAAATCAGTKAAAAAAAAAATCTAAAAATGTTATGCAGAAACTGTAATGATAACCTAATAAGGCACTTTGATAGGAATGAAAATTATTAGTAGTAGTGAAGGCAATGCGGGGGCCACCTGGGGAAATGTGCCAGGGAGGAAAAAGTTTGCGCTTGCGCTGCTCAGTAATGCCGCAAACGTAAAAAATGTCCTCAACAGTAAAATGGGATACTTCTATGAATTAACTAGGCACACCAATTCAAAACTGACGTTCAAAAATAGAACTTCAAACATCTCCTTCACATTGTTCATCAGGCTGTTGATTGTGGCCTGTAGAATGATGTTCCACTCTTCAATGGCTGTGCAAAGTTGCTGGATATTGGCGGGAATTGGAACGCACTGTCTTACACGTCGATCCAGAACATCCCAAACATGCTCAATGGGTGGCATGTCTGGTGAGTATGCAGGCCATGGAAGAACCTGGACATTTTCAGCTTCCTGGAATTGTGTACAGATCCTTGCGACATGGAGCTGTGCATTAGCATGCTGAAACATGAGGTGATGGTGGCGGATGAACGGCACGACAATGGGCCTCAGGATCTCACCACGGTATCTCTGTGCATTCAAAATGACCATTGATAAAAATGCAATTGTGTTCATTGTACATAGTATATGCCTGCCCATATACCATAACCCCACCACATGGCTCTCTGATGTCAATGTTGTGAACAGCAAACCGTTCGCCCACACAACGCCATACACGTGGCATGCGGTCGTGATCCCGGTTGGATGCACTGCCAAATTATCTAAAACAACGTTGGAGGCAGCTTATGGTAGAGAAATTAACAATCAATTATCTGGCAACAGCTGTGGTGGACATTCCTACAGTCAGCATGCCAATTGCACGCTCCCTCAAAACTTGACATCTGTGGCATTGTGTTGTGACAAAACTGCACATTTTAGTGGCCATTAATTGTCCCCAGCACAAGGTGCACCTGTGTAATGATCATGCTGTTTGATATGCCACACCTGTCAAGTGGATGGATTATCTTGACAAAGCAAAAATGCTCACTAACAGGGATGTACATACATTTGTGCACAAAATCGGAGAGAAATTAGCGTTTTGTGCATTACATTTCTGGGATCTTTTATTTCAGCTCAACAAACATGGGACCAAAACTTTACATGTTGCGCTTATATTTTTGTCAGAGTAATTTGAATTGACAAGTTGAAACATAGCCTATAGATAATTAGCAGGTAGCATGCCTTGGTCTGAGGCCAGCGTGGGTTGTACAGCTATTTTCACCTTCCAACAGGACAACGACTCTAAGCACACAGCCAAGACAACGCAGGAGTGGCTTCGGGACAGGTCTCTGAATATCCTTGCGTAGCCCAGCCAGTGCCCGGACTTTAACCCAATCAAACATCTCTGGAGAGACCTGAAAAATAGCTGTGCAGCAACGCTCCCCATTCAACCTAACAAAGCTTGAGAGGATCTGCAGAGAAGAATGGGAGAAACTCCCCAAATACAGGTGTGCCAAACTTGTAGCGTCACACCCAAGACTCGAGGCTGTAATCGCTGCCAAAAGGTTCTTCAACAAAAGAATCCTGAGTCAAGGGTCTTAATACTTACGGAAAGTGATATTTCAGTTTGCAAAAATTAAACTGTTTTTGCTTTGTCATTATGGTGTGTGTGTAGATTGAGGGTGGGGGGAAAAAACATTTATTCCATTTAAGATTAAAGCTGTAAATTAAAAAAATGTGGAATAAGTCAAGGGGTCTGAATACTTTCCGGATGCACGGTACATCAGCGGAGGCTGCTGCAGGGAGGACAGCTCATAATAATGGCTGCAACGGCGCAAATGGATTGGCATCTCCGGTAATATGGGCCATATTTCATTAACAGTTTAGGCTAGAGGTGTTTTCTTTGCTGTTAAGCTGCAAGCATGCCTGTTGCGTTTTTACCCTCTGACATTGAGGCTGCAAAAAAAAAAAACTATTATTGAAATGAAACTACCACGAAAATGCACATATGAACATTATAACTGACACGCAGATCGGTAGAAATTGTATGATAATTTGTATACTTCCCTAAACTCAAAAGATGCAGATGAAGTCATAAAATAATTGCCACCAGCTTCCTATTGTCGGATTTTCAAGCAAGGTACGACATGCCTCATATGTAGTAAAATATTAATCTTTCAAACAATTAAGTATGTTTTCAAAATGCATACCGCCTCCAGCTCACATTGTAAAGTGATCGGTGATGCGCCGATAACCTGCCTACCGTAGTTTTTCTCCTCCCGGTCAATTTGGCTGGCAACAAATGTATTTATTAGCTTTTCATTTGTGTGTGTGTGTGTGTGGGGGGCAAAATCCGGCAATTTGCAGTTAACGGAAACCCTGGTCTTGAGTTTAATTTATTCAGACCCTTTACTCAGTTGAAGCACCTTCGGCAGCGATTGTAGCTTTGAGTCTTCGTGGGTATTATGCCACAAGCTTGGCACACCTGTATTTGGAGAGTTTCTCCCATTCTTCTCTGACGATCGTCTCAAGCTCTCTCATGTTGGATGGGGAGCGTTGCTACTATTTTTAGGTCTCTTCAGAGCTGTCCGGGCACTGGCTGGGCCACTCAAGGACATTGAGACTTGTCTCGAAGGCACTCCTGCATTGTCTTGGCTGTGTGCTTAGGGTCGTTGTCCTGTTGGAAGGTTCAACCTTCCAGTCTGAAGTCCTGAGCGCTCTGGAGCAGGTTTTCATCAAGGATCTCTGTARTTTGCTCCGTTCATCTTTGCCTCGATCCGGACAAGTCTCCCAGTCCCTTCCGCTGAAAAATATCCCCACAGCACAATGCTGCCACCACCATGCTTCACCGTAGGGATGGTGCCAGGTTTCCTCCAGATGTGACGTTTGGCATTCAGGTCAAAGAGTTCAATCTTGGTTTCATCAGACCAGAGAATCTTGTTCATCATTGTCTTTCGGTGCCTTTTGGCAAACTCCAAGCGGGCTGTCATGTGCCTTTTACTGAGGAGTGGCTTCCGTCTGGGTACTCTACCATAAAGGCCTGATTGGTGGAGTGCTGCAGAGATGGTTGTCCTTCTGGAAGGTTCTCCCATCTCCACAGGAACCCTGGAGCTCTGTCAGAGAGACCATCGGGTTCTTGGTCACTGTCCTGACCAGGGCCTTGCTCCCCCGATTGCTCAGTTTTGCCGGGCGGCCAGCTATAGGAAGAGTCTTGGTGGTTCCAAACTTCTTCCATGTAAGAATGATGGAGGCCACCGTGTTCTTGGGGACCTTCAATGCTGTAGAAATGTTTTGGTACCCTTCCCTAGATCTGTGCTTCGTCACAATCTCTCGGAGATCTTCGGACAATTCCTTCGACCTCATGGTTTGGTTTTTGCTCTGACATGCACTGTCAACTGTGGGACCTTATATAGACAGGTGTGTGCCTTTCCAAATCWTGTTTTATCAATTGAATTTACCACAGGTAGACTCCAATCAAGTTGTAGAAACATCTCAAAGATGATCGATGGAAACAGGATGCACCGGAGCTCAATTTCGAGTCTCATAGCAAAGGGTCTGAATACTTATGTTAAAAAAGGTATCAGTTTTTTATTTTTAATACAGTGCAAAAATGTTGTCATTATGGGGTATTGTGTGTAGATTACTGAGGATATTCTTTTTATTTAATCCATTTTAGATTAAGGCTGTAACGTAACAAAATGTGGAAAAATGAAAGGGGTCTGAATACTTTCTGAAAGCACTATATTATTTCCTCCCATTCCTCCAGCCAAATAACAGGTAGGCCTTTAACAATATGAGCAAATTAGCCATTTTATGCACTATTATATACACTAAATAGTGTGAAGTTAAAATCAAATGTGTTATATTAAGTAGAAGTGTGAATTTCAGTGACAGGTTTTTGGAGAAAGTTTAGCAAACGTGACCAAGCGTCCGGGGGATGGGGCGAACAGGATGCTAGGCCACTTTTTTCCCCCACCGTGGTATTGTGATACTACTCGGTAACGTGATACTTGGCCTGGTATCATTTTGGTATCGTGACAAGCCTACTGTGATCATTGGCGGCTAAATAACCTCAGCTGGCACACGGAACTCAGAGATGGTCAATGGGGTTTTCTAATGATCAATTTGCCTTCTAAAATTATAAACTTGAATTAGCTAACACAACGTGCCATTGGAACACATGAGCGATGGTTGCTGAGTGGGCCTCTAGATATTCCCAAAAAAGTACAAATCTYCCGTTTCCAGCTACAATAGTCATTTACAACATTAACAATGTCTACACAATATTTCTGATCAATTTGAGGTTATTTTAATGGGGGGGGAAACAAGGACATTTCTAAGCGACCCCAAACTTTTTAACGGTAGTACGTACACACACACACACACACACACACACACACACACACACACGATGTGACGAACAGTGTCAGAGGGGTCCGTTTTTTCATCTTTTCTCAAATACTATTAGTCCATTAGGGGCAGCAGTGTAGCCTAGTGGTTAGAGCGTTGGACTAGTAACCGAAAGGTTGCAAGATCGAATCCCAGAGCTGACAAGGTACAAAATCTGTCGTTCTGCCCCTAAACAAGGCAGTTAACCCACTAGGCCATCATTGAAAATAAGAATTTGTTCTTAACTGACTTGCCTAGTTAAATAAAGGTAAAGAAAATTAATAATAAACACCCCAGATTTTTAAAATGCTACACAGTCGCTACATTCCCATTCGTTTTTATTGCAGCCTCGTTTGAATGCTGTGGTTACACAAAATGTGTTGAAATCAAATCTTGTGCTTATTGAGGTGGAATGAGCCAGACTTACATCGTCATTCATAACAACTTATTACAGAGCGACTTATTATACAGCGATAAGGAAATGAATGAGCTCGTCCCAATAAAACGTCAACCTGCAATTAATGAGACAGGTATATAGCCCACGAAAACACAAAAATTGATTTGACCTAACATCTTGTATTTTCCTCAGTGTTTGAGAGCAAGTTTAGGTTCTTCGACACACACACACAGGGGTCCAGTTGCCTGTGCCTGGGTAGTGTCCTGCTTTAGGGCCAGTGTACATTCTGTAGTGCACTACATAGGGAATAGGGTGCCATTTGGGGACGCAGCCTACACATACTTACTGCTAGGCCCAGCTCATAAATAAGTGTCAGTCTGAAAATAAAGCAGTAAATATAGATGGAGGAGGTATTGGAAAGGGCAGCTAGCGAACACTCAACAGCAGCTAGCTGATACACCGCTCTGCGAAACTTAACTCAGCCCCATACTACCAGTAACAAGTATACTCAGTCACACTCTGAAGGGGACCTATGGATGTGGGATAGGAATGGGCAGCAGCCAGCTAACGCCCTCTACCCTCTCTAAGCTAAAAAACAGTAGCTAGCTAAAACTCTCGCTACTCTGTACTCAACGGGACCATAACCAAGCTCCAAATAACTCCATGCTCCAGACAACCAGTAGGCTACACTCACACGTTCACACTCTGGAGCCTATGGATGTCACAGGGATAGGAAAGGGCAGCAGCAAGCACAACGCTCTTTCAACCATGCTCCACACACACAACCCTCCATATACTCTCACTCTGAAGCCAGGGTCGTGTTCAGTATATCACACATAGCAAATCGAAAAGTTAAGTCTGTGCTGTTATCAGACAACTTTGAATAGTACATTCTGCCCATGTTCCCGTTTCAAAAAGTTTCACMACGGCGTTCCCTAATGAACAGGACCTAGTAGCCCACTAACTTCCCTGTCTCACTCCATTTCAAAACATTTTCTCATGGAGGAAGAAATGGAAAGGGTACTGAAAGAGACTCAGGTGTGCCTGGCTGCTCAGGGCAGGTCACAGGAAGTGCATTCCTGTGTGATGATGCGTTTCCTGTGCCTCTTGCCGTGCTGCTGAGACACGCTGGGCCAATTAGAGCACATCAAAGACCATCCGCATGACTCACACACAACAGCGGAAAACACTTCAGTGAACACACCCTTCATCAGAAAAGACTGTTTTTTCCCTGTGGAAAACCAAAAACACGCATACCCACAAACAGTATTGTTTCTCCTATGGGAGCATGACCTCACTAAGGGGGGCAGAAATGTGTCAATGCAAGACACACACCTCGGGAGAAAACACAGACACACCACACGTGAACACACACAACTGCAGGTCAAGGTTTCTCCATATTACCTTGGTACTGTTTGACCCACTGGCCAGCCTCAGGGTCAATGAACTTATACCCCTTTGTCCATTTCAGCCCCAGCTCAACAGTTAACATATGAGTCAGCCTGTGGTTGCATGAACCTATTGAGTCAAACTACCAAGCACCAATCACCCCGGATGAAATTGCTCATTGTCTAGGATTTGTTTGTTTCATTAGATGGCTCATAGGATATGTTGTAGAAAAAAATATATAGGTTAAAGGCTCAAAAGAAAGATGCTTGTCTCACTTAACACCGGATAGACTGCACTTAACACGCGCACACACACACACGCACGCAAGCACTGTGTGTGAACACATGTTTACTAGGCTGACACCTCATGCTTCTTTCCTAATGGGCTGTCAAACCAACCCAATCTTGTCTGTACTGTAGTAGGCATGTACTGTACTAACGGTACACTAATGTTCTGGGGCCGGATTCACAAAACACTACTTACGAAAAAGTAAGAAGTTTAAGGGGGGGAAAAAATACAAGTTCACAAGATAGTTTGTAAGTGCAATTCCTCAAAATGTTCTTAGGAACTTTGCAAATAGCTTTCCTAAAAACTTTGTAAATATCTCCTTTGGTGGCATTGACATTAGTGGCTTGAAACCATAAATAAGCCTGTGACAGGGATGATAGGATTTTGCCCACTATAATAAAGTGTTGATAAATGTAATACATTTGAAGCATCTGCTTTATGTCTCGAGAATATATATATATATWTTTTTTTAGTTGGCTCGCAAACCATTTATACACAAAAACAACATGTTATTTTTCACACATTATAGCCATCAGACTAGCTATATCAAAAATAAAGATAACCAAGGGAAGCTTCAGCAAACAAGTGCTTGTAGTGATGCTGGAGGAAATAGCAGCCAGAAAAAGGTTGCTGTTGGGGAGACTTGATAACTGCGGGGTCACTGCAGAGACCAAAAAGAGAGGATGGCCGAGTCGGTCTCTGCCGTCGGGGGTATGGCAAGGGASAGTTCATGGTTACAAAAGTATCCATTCATCACAAGACAAMGGTTTAGCTGTCCTAAAGTTACAAATCTCTTAAGATCGTATCGTACCCCCCATTTTTGCCTAAAATAACATACCCAAATCTAACTGCCTGTAGCTAAGGACCTGAAGCAAGGATATGCATATTCTTGATACCATTTGAAAGGAAACACTGAAGTTTGTGGAAATGTGACATTAATGTAGGAGAATAACACATTAGATCTGGTAAAAGACAAAGAAAAAACGTGTTTTCAAAAAAAAATTAACTATGAAATGCAAGAGAAAGGCCATTATATGACTAAGGAGTCTAGGAGCAATTTAGATTTTGGCCACTAGATGGCAGCAATGTGCAAAGTTCTTGACTGATCCAATGAACCATTGCATTACTGTTCAAAATGTTGTATCAAGACTGCCCAAATGTGCCGAATTGGTTTATTGATACATTTTCAAGTACATAACTGTACACTCTCCTCAAACAATAGCATGGCATTCGTTCACTGTAATACCTAATGTAAATTGGACAGTGCAGTTAGATTAACAAGAATTTAAGCTACAGGATCGGGGCACCGATCTGGTAGATGTTTTTAAGTACATTTCCAAGAAGAATTCATAAAACATTAGAATAATTGAGGAATGCCAGGTGTAAGTAGACAGACAAAAATAAACAATTCAATTGTTGCCAGTAACAGTTCGTCACTAACCCTCTTGATAACATGAAAACACTAGCAGCTCTACCAGCTTTGCTAGGGCGAGTAAAATGTTCAGAGGCGTTCTCTCATTGTGCCTGGAAATAGCTAGCTAGTAAGCTAGCCAACTTTAGCCAGTTGGCTTGGGTGCTTGACCGCCATTGTGAGGTCAGAATGCTCAGATCAACCCTACTCCTCAGCCAGTCCTGAATTGTTACGAGTACCACTTCAGCGTGGCGGTGGCACCCCCAGCCCCCACGGTGGCACCCACACTGCTCAAATCATAAGCAAATGCAACCTTTTTTAGCCTAATAATTACCTTGGTTGAAGACTGCCTCAGCAGGAATGGTAGACTATAGACTGTTACGGGTACTTGGAAATTGGCTGCTCTTCCTTAGCTAACTAGAAATATGTTTAAAATGTACAATCAGGGCTCTCCCTAGGATTTTCTGACAAGGCGGTGCTGATGTAGGCCTAAAGTTGGGTCAGTCAACTTCCCCCTCAGGAAGTTGGAGCATTTTGCATTTTTGAATGCCATTTCCTGAAACAGAGTCTATATCAAACAATGTAGACAACACAGAAGTCTTGTGTTGAATCCTAAATTAAATTGAGGTAGTCGTCTCAATGACACCTTCACATTTTTCTAGGTTAAAATGTAGGGGTATTGATTATTAGGTGTCTTTATGTCAATAGTCTAGTGAAAATGGCTTCTTAACTTTGTTTGTGGATTACTGGATTAGGGCGATATAGCCAAAATATAAATCACAGTATTTTTCCAATTTTGGGTGGTATTTTATGTTTTTCAATGATAAAATTGTAAAATTTGCTTTATGAGTAGTGCGTGACCCTAGAGTGGGAACACATACAGTACCAGTCTAAAGTTGACACCTACTCAAAGGTTTTTATTTTTACTATATTGTAGAATAAAAAGTGAAGACATCAAAAATATGAAATAACACATGGAATCATGTAGTAACCAAAAAAGTGTTAAACAAAAATATATTTGAGATTCTTTAAAGTAGCCACCTTTTGCCTTGACAGCTTTGCACACTCTTGGCATTCTCTCAACCAGCTTCACCTGGAATGCTTTTCCAACAGTCTTTTATTTAACTAGGCAAGTCAGTTAAGAACAAATTCTTATTTACAGCCTAGGAACAGTGGGTTAACTGCCTTGTTCAGGGGCAGAACGACAGATTGTCAGCTCGGGGACTCGATCTAGCAACCTTTCGGTTACTGGCCCAACGCTCTAACCACTAGGCTACCTGCCGCCTTGAAGGAGTTCCCACATATGCTGAGCACTTGTTGGCTGCTTTTTCTTCACTCTGCGGTACAACTCATCCCAAACCATCTCAATTGGGTTGAGGTTGGGTGATTGTGGAGGCCAGGCAATCTGATGCAGCAGTCCATCACTCTCCTTCTTGGTCAAATAGCCTTTACACAGCCTGGAGGTCCATATATGTTGAAAAACAAATGATAGTGGGACTAAGCGCAAGGGGCGGCAGGTAGCCTCGTGGCTAGAGCGTTGGGCCAGAACATATTTGGATTTGTTTAATACTTGTTTGGTTACTTCATGATTCCATATGTGTTTTTCCATAGTTTTGATGTCTTCACTATTATTCTAGAATGTATAAAATAGTAAAAATAAAGAAACTCTGGAATGAGTAGGTGTCCAAACTTTTGACTGGTACTGTACATTCTAAGTGACTTCAATGGGTTGCTCTACTTTGACTGTTTGCTACTGTTCAATTAAACTTCAACCCCTCCCCCAAAAATCTTTATTTCCTGCACTCATTTGAGATCATTTCCACACTGCCACGTAGGGCTGCAAGATATGGAGGGGAAATAAGGCTTGTTTTTAACCAAGTGTTGCGATTTGCCTTGCGATTTAGATCAAAACACTTATGTGAACCGTTGGAATCACAAGAAAATAATGATTATTCTAATTCTATAGTTAGAAGATAATAGTGGGCACTTTGAATACAGTGTTTGACATGACAACGAATGAAAATGCCAGGGAGGAGTTATTGTGACAGGGTAGGAACCAAAGAGTTGGTCATCGTTTCCTAGGGCACCCTATAATCTTTGGCTTCATTAAATATTTTCTCTTAGTTACTTCATGTAGCTAACAGTCATGCTTCGCCTATTCCTCTGATTTAGAAGATAAGGTTGTAAAAACAATATGCTGATTTAGGCTGATTTAGGCCAAACCATCACTGGTATCAGGCTGTATAGCTAGCTACGTTTGCGCCGACTCAGTACTTTTATTAGCTAGCTAGCCAGCTAACTAGCGATTAGCATTAGCGGTTAACACGACTTAGCCACAACTTGCTAAGACAAACTAGCTGTTTGCAGATGTAAGAAACACAAACGAATTGTGTAATTATAGAACGCTTGTGGATTTATATTAAGAAGCTAAGTGGAAACAGCATCGCAGTCATCAACATTGCTGCATGTGCTGCATTAACCACGCAGACTGAATGCAAGTGTCTCGTGGTCGAGCAACAACAAACGCGCTCCTCAAGTGACAGGGGGCGGGGCTAGGTCTGTGGAAAGTGGCATAGAGAGAGATGACTCAAGTAGCAGAGTAAACTATAACAATTGACTTCATGCAAGGCGTATCACATTTAGAAAACCAAACATTTAAATACTGTTATAGAAGCTAAAGTAAAAACCCAAACTGGTCCATGCATCAATACCGGTATATATTAAAATACGGTACACCAAGGGCTGTGGCAGTCAMAAAATTTTGTCAGCCGGTGACGGTCAAGCAAATAACTGCCGGTCTCAACTGACTCAGACCTTTGGAACATCTACATTTTAAAAAGTATAATAAATCCATATAATATAGCCTACACCATCACAATAAATCCATTATTCATTTAAGACAGGTCTAAAGAAATATGAAAAAAATGTAGTCTATTTCAGAAGAACAGATTAGCATACTCTGAGTTGTCCTTATGTTAGGCCCGGATCTGGCTATGCCATATTGGCTGTGTTAATTTAGCAGCAGTTAATTTAGCAGACAAGATTTGCATTGAATTCCGTGGGACTCTTTTATAGTATGAAGAACACAATTGGACATAGCTGAATGAAATATATTTTCTCCAAACAATTTCAGGGAGTGCGCACATACGACTATTCTGTGTTGAGCGGTTAACAAAGAAACATGTCAATCCACTATCCCTCAAAGTACAAAAGTTAACGTATTCTATTGGTCAACTTGTACTTCTGAGTGAGAATTACAAATGGGGGATAGTAGGATGGGACAGATGTGGAATGCGATAGATCCCAAATTAATACAACCACTAATATAAAAAAAAAAACATTTTAAAAATCAATGAGGCTGATGCAACAGATTAGAACGTTTAGCTTAAAATGTTGATAAACTATTTGGCTATTTATTCACATTAAAAGTGCATTTACGGTCACTTTTGAGAATGTTGTTTTCCTGCTAATTGTGCAGCAATGCGCACATGGCAGTAGGCTATAAACACGAATATTCCGTGACCGTAAATGAGATCATGCATGTAATGCATCATTAATGTGCATTTTTAATGGTGAAAATGATCTTCTCCAAATTCACACACCGCCTACGTATGCCAGTTAAGCTCTACACCCGTTGTAAAATTGATGGTGTTTAATTTTTTCTCCTTGCCCAAGTCCTCTGATTGGCTTAGCTCCAACTTCAGACGGTTGAGTCAAAAACCAATGTGCCAACTAGAAGTCTATTTTTGCATATTTTACATTCGTGTCTCATACCAGCGTACTTTGAACTCAAAATGTGTGCAAGTTTGCAGGTCTGCAGAGCGTCTAGTGCTCATTCTGAACGCTCAGTGTGAAACACTGAATTTAGGAAGGGACAATCTGTCAACCTTTGAATTTACAAAACGCTCTGAGCGCCCTCTGACACTCGAGTGAATTTACAAAGCACCCTTAAAATGTAACACCTTGGATGATTTTAACTCATGACTGATGCATCTACAGCATGATACAGGAATGCTGCTGATTCATAAAAAAATTCAATACAAAAGTGTGTGCAGAGTATAGGGCTGGGAATTGCCAGGGACCTCGCAATACGATATTATCATGATGCTTTGGTGCCGATACGATATGCATTGCATTCTCACGATTCTGTGTATTGCGGTTCAATACTGTGATTCTATGTTGCAAACATATTGCTCATTATATGTCTGCTGCAGTTGGAAAAGAGAGCATGAGAAAATGTGTTTTGATCAGTCATGGAAATAAAAAAAGTGCCGAAAACAAAATCGGCTCTCTATTTCAAAAGGAAGATGGAGAACAAACTATTAAGCAAAAATACTGGAGTGTTGGTGCAGGTACAGCCAACTAGTGCAAAAATAATATTGCGATGGTCAAATTATTTTCCGATATGCAACTATCGATTACCCCCCAATCACTGGTAGAGTACAGTAGGGGAGAATCCCTCTCCTCATTATCACCTTTTACACTGCAGGGCAAGCATGCCTCCCTGCATGSCAACAGACACAACTGGAGGGCTACACACACAGACACAAACACAGAACTCCTACAAGCACACTGAACACAGAGCAGATGTAAGCACACAGACACACTTATGAGCATTAGGCTAATATACACAGACCCCCCATACACACACAAACCCCACCTCATCCCCCACCAAAACACTCCCTCCGTCACTCACCCGTGAACGTGGCAGTCATCCCATCTGACTTGGTGAAGTCTATACTGGCATAGGCGCCGTTGTTCTCTGCTACCGGCACAGTCACATTACCAGCTGAGGGGGCGTTGGGGGTCGGCCCGGTTCCCCCCTGCTGCTGCTGGGATATGGGGAGTGTGTTAGATTCCTGGTCCTCTCTCAGCTCCATGGCAATGTAGTTGAGGCCGTTCTGATACCCCACAGACACATTTCTGCACATATGTCCTCCAGGAGGGCCCCCAGAGGAGGCTGAGTCCATGCCCAGATCAGAGGGCCCTGGCTGGGCAGGGAAACCGGCCAAATCCACCCCTATCCCCTCCACACARATCCACACGCTGTCAAAGGAGCCAGAGCTGGCCCACTTGGAGCCCTCGGCCAGGAGAGCGCCGTTGAGGGCCGAGGGGTTGGCTGAGCCCGAGGGGGGATTGGTGCCTGTGCTAGAGCTTGTGGTTCTGCCTCCTCCGGGAGTGGAGGAGAAGGTTTCAGAGCTGTGTCTGCGTCGCCCCTGGGGGTCAGCACGTACCACTTTGGGGGGCTCAGGCTGGGGGCTGGAGGATAAGGGAGGAGTGATGGGGTGGGGGAGTAAGGTAGGGGGGTACCGGCCCTCCATCACACACAGGTGCTGCAGCATGGCTGTGGGGCTACTCTGTGACCCCCTCGACCCCTCACCCGTGCTAAGGTTGAAGGTCATATCTGTGTAGTCATCTGTTCCCGTCCGCCAGTGAGCGCCAGAAGATCCAGGAGCTCCGCTCAGGGAGGAATTGGCGGTCAGGGGTCGAATGTAGCTGGGTGGGTTCCATGGGGCCACCAGAGAGGGTCTGGGGGACTGGTTCTTAGTCAGGCGGCAACCATCATCACCCCCACCCTCTACACTCATATAGTCCTGGTTCTGGGGAGGGGAGTGACGCTGCTCGACGGAYCCCATCGAGGGTGAGACGTACTGGTCAGCGAGAGGGCAGGATGTGGGGGGTCCGTAGGGATCCCCAAACTCGATGTTGATGTACTCGCCGGGGCTGGAGGGTCCCTCGGCAGCAGCTGGCTCACTAACCCTCAGCGACCCGTGGAAGCTGTGGCGGCCCAGGGGGAGGCGGTTGGGCCGAACCACAGTCGTTCGCCGGTCACCGCGAGCTGCTTGGTGGTGGGCCCCGTAGGGCGGGGGGTGGTGGGCGTGAGGGGTGTCTGACCCCCCACTACTGAAACCCTTTGTCGTAACGCCAGTGACCTGGGAGTAGACGGGTTTAGCCGGGGAGCTCATAGGCACGTATTCCTCATGCTCCCATTTTCTCTGTTCACCATCTCTGGCGACYGGGGCCTTGTAGGAGCGAGGCAGGGAGAAGTAGGGACTGTATGATTTAGGGGTACCCTCAGGGTTGCTCAGTGTGTAGTATCCACCCTCGTTGGAGAGCTTCCGTCCTCCTGTCGCGTTCCCTCCTCTTCCACTGCTGTACGACATGTCCATGTACTCTCCAGTCTCAGGCCGCTCCACTATACTACCAGAACTACCGACACCAAGACCCATGTTACTGCTACTGCTACGGGGACTTGGGGAGGCCTGGACTGGGGAAGAGGAGCTCGGTCCCCCTGGTAGCATCATCATGTAGCCCTGGGGGTCCGTAGGCTGGTGGGGTTGGAGCTGGTGGGCCGAGCGTGGGGCCAGTGCTGGGCTAGAGGCCTGGGGGGAGTGGGAGGGCTGAGGGTGGGGAGGGTGTGAGAGAGAGTGGTGATGGGGATGAGAATGGGAGCTAGGTTGCATAGGCATGTAATCCGGGGTGTCACGGGGTGAGGCTGCCACCCCACACAACATGGGCATATAGCCACTGTCCTCCTTGGCCGAGGAGGAGGGGTAGGAGGAGAGAGGGGGTCTGCCCTGGCTGTGCTCGGAGCAGGAGCTGTAGTCAGAGCGGAGGGAGGAAGAGGGGGAGGAAGGCTGGTTGCTGCTGCGGCCCAGAGACAGAGCCTCTTCCACAGACACCAACTCGTCCTGTGAGGTGGTGGTCTGGGTCATCTTTTGGTACACAGCCACGCCGCTGCTACCGCCGGCAACACCACCCTGACTCCCGGGCCGCGTGAACGAGTGTGTCCGCCGCCTCAGAGACCGGTCTTCGTCCGTCGACGTGCTCTCGTCCCGGTGGGGGGCCTCAGCGCCGCCAGAGCTACTCACGCCGCCCGCTCCAAACACCTCGCGGTGCCAGCCCATGGCCATGTAGTCACTCAGGCAGTTCTCTTCTCTGATTGGTGGGGTGTTTCCCAGCGAATCGGGTGTGTTGCTACGGACTCGGAAGTAGCGAAAGTCTCCGGGGCTTGAGCCGTACTCGTCTGAGGAGTTGAAGCCTCCGTCAGAGGGGGATCCGCATATGGACGAGCTGGAGGGCCGGGTGAGGGTGTCAGAGACTGAGCCGTGACCGCTGCTGCTGGACACACTGACGGGGGAGGTGGTGGAGGAGAAGTGGGAGACGGGGAGCGAGGCGGAGCGGGTGTGGCAGTTGGAGCCCGGTAGCGCCCTGACGTAGCGCCCTCCTCCCCCGGTGTTCCCTGCCCCTCCCCCACCCTCCTGGCGCCCTAGGTGTATCCGGGCGGTGTTCAGGTGGATCAGGCTGCCGGTAACAGACCGGAATGGCCGGTTCATCGTCCCTTCGCCTTCACTCGACGTCCTGAAGCGGTAGCCACTGGCACCGGAGCTCTTACTCGATGGTGGCGTACCGACCGCCGACTCGGTCCGGGAGCGGCGCTGGAGACCCGTCTGGCTCGGCGGCAGGTTGCCTAGGTGACGGCGGGTGGTGATGAACGCCATGGGGTTGGAGCCCGATGATTGGCTTTTACTCCTGGGGCGGATCTCTGCGAAGGCCTTCAGAGCCTTCATGGTCTCTAAGATGGTCTCGTGCATGTTCTGAGCCACTACAGAGTCATCTACCTGCATCCATATCTCCCCTGGTCCTATGGAGGACGACCGACCCACCTCGATGAAGAAGAAGCTTTCTGAGTGTCCACATCGTCTGATGTTCATTAACTGGAGGTTAACATACGGTGTCTCAGAGTTTAGTTTGACCAGATGGATCGTTTTAGAAGAGAGGCATAAACGATACACACCTGTGAGGTTCTTGGTCTGACCCAGCCCTTTGGGTTTCACGTTCACCTGCCACACCTCTTTGAAAACCGTACCTGGTGTGACTGTACCATAGCCATCATCCAACTCGTCAGAGTCTAGATGCCCCTTTTTCCCCTCACTCATCAGTTCACTCAGGGCTACATACCAGTCCTCTTGCTCCTGCTCGTTTTCAGCCACAATGGCAAAGTACTCATCCTTAGTGTAGAGGGCTATGAGGTGTTTGTTCTTGGAATCTGCTCTTTTGTTGACGGTGAAGCACTGATACAGATAGATCACCCGTTTCGGGGCTGCTGCTGAAGACCGGAGGCTACTGCGGAATTTTTTATCGCTGTCATAGTACTCCAGCCGGCTGAGGCCTAGGTGGCTCGCCACCCTCAGAACGAAAAACCTCTTGTGTCCGTGCTTCTGTTTCCGTAGGTAGCCACACTTCCGAATGTCGTCCATGACCCCTGAGGCAGCGACGCTAACGTTAGCATTCGCAGCCAATTGAATCGCAGCCGACGCCGCGTTCACCGATGCAGCGAGTGCGTGGTGGCTAGCAGAGGGGTCCTCATGTACCAGGTTCAAAGACGACAACGAGGCTTTCCTTACCGGGGACCCAGGGATGTTTTCACCAGAGAGAGTATGCTGCTGTTGCTGTGTCGCCGCCTGATAGTGGTGCAACAGCGGGCGTTGTTCTTTGGGCAGCGAGCTCAAAGAATAGTGATGGTGGCTGTGGTGGTTGGAGGGCGGCAATTGCTGATGAAAACGAGCTCCACTGCCACCACAGATATTCAATAACGGGGAAGGGGGTTCCCCAATTGAGGTGTAGCCGTTGGCTGCCGTAGCCGCTGGTGTCGTCCCGATGCCCCTCTGTTGCGTCTCCACCAACAACATAGCGGCTTTGTTTTCTTGGTAATTCATAAAATTGGCCATTTATATAACACAACCAAAGGTCACTTTACCTAAGCAGTGCTGTGGACCTAGACCCCATTCTTGTTTAGGAGACGGGCTCCGGCTGGCGCTGCTGTATTGTGGTGGCGCGATGGTTAGCTACAATCAAAGCAAAAATGTCAGATTGTTAAGTTAAAAACGACCGGTCCAGGCCTCTTCGCGAAAAACAGGTATCCAATATGGGGTTTTATGAAATAAAGCCGCCCCTGTGCAACATGCCCACGTTTCTATAATCGTAAGACTCCAAGCTAGCTAGCTAGCAACCTGTCCCCTTCTCCCTCTCTACATATCTCTACAGAGCGGAGCACAAACAACACGTGACTGGTGCGTCAGCCATAAGTAGGCGAAATAATGAGCCAGACGGGGCTTCTCATTGGAAGTTCAGCGAGATTGACAGGAACTGACAGGCAAACGAGACAATTGTTTTGTGTCATTCGTGTTTACGTCAATACGGTGGACCAATGAGACATCGCACATATTTTCATTAGTTAAAGAGAGGTATTCGAGATGATTGACAGCTGACTGGCCAATGATTATAGGTACAGTGATAGGCGTTCGTTGATGCTATCCCTTTCATTGGACAATATTGTTGATTGACCACTGTTTTGATTTGGCACGAAGGTGTATTTTTATTTAACTAGGCAAGTCAGTTAAGAACAAATTCTTATTTACAATGACTGCCTAGGAACACTGGGTTAACTGCCTTGATCAGGGGCAGAATTGTCAGCGCTGGGATTCGAGCCACCAACCTTTTGGTTACTGGCTCAACGCTCTAACCACTAGGCTACTTGCCACCCCAAAATCTTTGCAAGGCCTTGGGAAAAATGTGCCCCAAAACAACCCCTTGCCTCTTTCCCATGTGGTGTACTTTACAGATTCCAAAGAAGTGGGCTCCAGTAAAACCATTGGAATGGTTGGAGATATTACCAAACTGATAGCACCTATCCGAATATTTCAGATCTGCAAAATTGGAAGGGCCAGGTGTCACAGTCAGGGGCCACAGTAATTATTTATGGTGTTGTTTGTAGAATCTGTTGACAATTTGTGTTTTCTTTTTGCAATCATCTTGTTAGTTAGCTTGCTGTAGAATGATTAGTGGTGTGAATCATGACTCAGCATGCCTATGTTTTGTTGTTGCCGCTTGGCGCTTGTGCAAAAATGTACCTGTGACCTGCTGTCTGGTCAAGCTCCAGAGAGACAGAGATGGGTGTAAAGTATAATAATGAGTTATTCATTCTTTCCAAACTTTATTTTAATCACTATAGTATCATGATCTTTTCACATTCATTATTTGACATGGGACATCCCTGGATTGGACTAGTCCCCCCCGATCTTTGTTTATTTAATTTAACCTTTATTTAACTAGGCAAGTCAGTTAAGAACAAATTCTTATTTACAATGACGGCCTACCCAACGTGGATTTATCAAGCTATACTGGCCATTGAAGGAGTGGAAACTTTTAATAGTCATTGTTATGTGTTTGTCAGTACTTTTGTACTGGCATTACAACAGACAGTTTGAGCGTCCTCTACTGTTTTCCTTAGTACATTACAGAAGGTCTGCCCATTGTGCTGTAAATGGTATGCCGTCTGATAATAATGGGACCACCATAATATGTTGTAATATTCCTGATTAAGCAATGTGCCAGAGAAAAACGCAGTTGGGTGTGCTGTAGTTACATCTATAGTGATGTATTGTAGTTTTTTGGTTATTTTATGTAAAAATGCATGGACATAGAACTAAAATGGAATAGTGAATAGTAAAAGTGCTTACCTACTTTGCATGCTTACACATATAATGCTATAGGCTATCGCCTTTCCTCCCCCCCTCACCAATCCCCCTTCAATTCCCTCCATCCTTTCCCTCTACCCCTCCCCCTCAACCACCATTCAACTCCAGATTACATAATTCATCCCAAAATGACTGTTCTCTAGTCTCCTTCCTATTCTGCATGCCATACAGTGCATTCGGATAGTATTCAGACCCTTTGACATTTTTCACATTCACAGCCTTATTCTAAAATTGATTAAATTATGTTTTTCCCTAAATAATTCACACACAATACCCCATAATGACAAGGCGAAAACAGTTTATTTAAAAATGCTTTGCAAATGTATTATAAATAAAATGTAAGAAAACGTATTTACATAAGTATTCAGACACGTTTGCTATGAGACTCGAAATTTAGCTCAGGTGCATCTTGTATGCATTCATCATTCTTGAGACGTTTCTACAACTTGATTGGAGTCAACCTGTGGTCAATTCAATTGATTGAACATGATTCGGAAAGGCACACACCTGTCTATATAAGGTCCCACAGTTGACAGTGCATGTCAGAGCAAAAACCAAGCCATGAGGTCAAAGGAATTGTCCGTAGAGCTTCGAGACAAGATTGTGTCTAGGCAGAGATCTGGGTAACAGATGTCTGCAGCATTGTAGGTCCCAAAGAACACAGTGGCCTCCATTAGTCTTAAATMAAAGAAGTTTGGAACCACCAAGAGCCTTCCTTGAGCTGGCCGCCCGGCCAAACTGAGCAATCGGGGGAGAAGGGCCTTGGTCAGGGAGGTGACCAAGAACCCGATGGTCACTCTGACAGAGCTCCAGAGTTCCTCTATGGAGATGGAAGAATATTCCAGAAGGACAACCATATTTGCAGCACTCCACCAATCAGGTCTTTATGGTAGAGTTGCCAGACGGAAGCCACTCCTCAGTAAAAGGCGCATGACAGCCCGCTTGGAGTTTGCCGAATGGCACCTAAAGGACTCTCAGACCATGAGAAACAAGATTCTCTGGTCTGATGAAACCAAGATTGAACTCTTTGTCCTGAATGCCAAGCATCACATCTGAAGGAAACCTGGCACCATCCCTACGGTGAAGCAAGGTGGTGGCAGCATCATGCTGTGGGGATGTATGTCAGCGGCAGGGACTGGGAGACCAGTCAGGATCGAGGGAAAGATGAGTGGAGCAAAGTCCAGGGAGATCCTTGATGAAAACCTGCTCCAGAGTGCTCAGGACCTCAGACTGGGGCGAAGGTTCACCTTCCAATAGAACTTACAACCCTCGGCACACAGCCAAGACAACGCAGGAGTGGCTTCAGGACAAGTCTCTGAATGTCCTTGAGTGGGCCAGCCAGAGCCCGATTGAACATCTCTGGAGAGACCTGAAAATAGCTGTGCAGCGACGCTCCCCATCCAACCTGACAGAGCTTGAGAGGATCTGCAGAGAAGAATGGGAAGAACTTCCCAAATACAGGTGTGCCAAGCTTGTAGAGTCATACCCACGAAGACTCAAGGCTGTAAACGCTGCCAAAGGTGCTTCAACAAAGTACTGAATAAAGTGTCTGAATACTTATGTAAATGTAATATCTCCGTTTTTTATTTTTAATAAATCTTCAAATATTTATAAAAAGCTGTTTTTGCTTTGTCATTATGGGGTATTGTGTGTAGTTTGATGAGGGGGGGAAAACAATTGAATCCATTTTATAATAAGGCTGTAACGTAACAAAATGCAGAAAAAGTCAAAGAGACTGAATACTTTTCGAATGCACTGTATATCCATATACAGACATACTGTGCAATACATGCATTACTGTGTTTAACCAGTATGTCTTACAGAACTTTATCATTAATAATAATCATTTATGGACAGCTATATGCAGGCTTTTGTTCTAGCCTGACACTAATACACTCAATATGACTAACTAGGGTCCAGACTGAAGTGATCTGTTGATTAAAGTCCACAATAAATATTTTTAAACCGATCTGGTTAGTGCTGGACAAGAACAAAAACCTGCAAACCATAGTATTTATGCTCATCCTGATGTACTGTAAATGGTGTTTTAGTCTGTTGATACATATTCCCAACATAGCAGACCAGTGAAGTGTTGTAATATAATCTGTCTGTAGTGCTGGACTGGGAAAAATCTCTGCAAACTCAGACAGTAGCCCCCATGTACAGTAAATGGTGCTTTAGACGGATACTTATCCCCAGCAGACTAGTAGTGTTATCATATACTCTGTGTAGTGCTGTTGAAAAAAAATCTGCTAACCCAGATTATACTGTAGGCGAAATTATACTTTAGTCTGATACATATTCCCAGGCAGCAGTGTGTTCTAATATAACCTTAATCTGTCTGTGGCTCTATCTATGATTAAGTTTATAAATGGTGCAGAGGGACTATAATCTGGGTTTGCTGTTTTTTGTTCCTGTCCAGTAGTAGAATCTGATAACACTGAAATGTTAATGTAGTCTGATACATATTCCCAGGCAGCATATAATCTGTGTGTGGGTCTATCTATGAGCAGGTTTATAACTGGGCCTGTAGTGTGATTATAATATGCTAAAGGATGACCCAGCCCTCCTACACATTATGTCCTTCTAGGAGCAGGCAGACTTCCCCGGCCGCAGGTAGTAGAGCAGTAGATAATTCATAGATTTATACTGAATAAAAATATAAACGCAACATGCAACAATTTCAAAGATTTTACTGAGTTACAGTTCATAGTCAATTGAAATAAATTCATTAGGACCTAATCTATGGATTTCACATGACTGGGCATACAGATAATAATCTGTTGGTCACAGATACCTTTAAAAATATGGGCCTCACAATGGGCCTCAGGATCTCGTCACGGTATCTGTGTGCATTCAAATTGCCATCAATAAATTGCAATTGTGTTCATTGTACATGTGGTCTACAGGTGGACGTACTGCAAATGTTTTTTTTTAACTACGTTGGAGGAAGATTATGGTAGAGAAATTAACATTAAATTCTCTGGCAACAGCTCTGGTGGACATTCTTGCAGTCACCATGCCAATTGCACGCTCCCTCAAAACTTCAGACATCTGTGGCATTGTGTTGTGTGACAAAACCGCACATTTTAGAGTGAGCTTTTATTGTCAACAGCACAAGGTGCACCTGTGTAATGTTCATGTTGTTTAATCAGCTTGTTGATATGCCACACCTGTCAGGTCCATGGACTATTTTGGCAAATGAGAAATGCTCACTAACAGATAAATACTATTTTTATGCATATGGAACATTTCGGGGATCTTTCATTTCTGCTCATCAAACATGGGCCCAACACTTTACATGTTGCGTTTATATTTTTGTTTAGTGTAGATAGACATAGCATCATTGTACCTGTCCCATTATGGCACATGTGAGAGCATGAGCAGCGCCGTTGAGGCCATCTTCATTTTGAAATAGTACATTTTCTTCTTCTACTACTTCTATGAGTTGGCAAACAAACTGAAAGGGTGCATACTGCCATTTAGAGTGTGTTGTTTGAACAGGTATAAAGCCAAGTTTGGCGATTTACTGCCACCTAGTTATGGAATGTTTGCTCACGAGTATAATTCATTGGCTGATCCCTAATGATGATCAAGATGTACTCATGTGATCCTTCCTTAACCCATGGGAAGTCCCACCCAGTTGACTAGTTCAAAATGGTGAAAGTCCTCAATGGCACTGTCCATGCTAAAACAGGCTTTTGGGCACTTGAGTCCTATATCTATCTCTATGAGATAATCCCAGTCCCAGTTGCATTCTGGGTTACCATCTGCTGCTTTTGCTCCCTCTGCCACCAGGGGGAGTGCTGTAGTTTGATTAAACCCTGAGACATGTACTGATACATAGGGACAGACAGTAAGCCTACAGATACAGGGGTTGCCTGTAACCAATGATACATATATTTTTCATAACCCTTTCATTGAGATTTAGGTTTTATCTGCCCCATCTTTTATCTAATTTGAGATCCATTCAGAACCCCGCAGATATATATTTGTGATCGAGGAAAAATGGTTTATTATAACAGTCAGATATCATTCGATCATGGGAGTAGGTAGAATGTGCACTCTAAGTACAGATACAAGTTTTCATAATTGATGTAAGCAATTAGGTTTTACTTGCTCCTCTGTGTATCTAATTTGAATGCCATTCAGAATACCAAAGCTACAGTATTTGTGATATTGGGAAATATGTTTATTGAAAGACGGCACACTGTTACAATCATTTAACTATATGGCCATACTGTAGGCATATGTACTGTTTGTCTGAGTCACCACATATGGGTCATGAAAGTGCATTATTGTGAGTAAAATGACCAGTAGTGACTAGTCTATTATGAAGCCATGAAAATAGTATCTAATGCAAGCCATGCTAACAAGTTACAGTACACAATCATAGATGAATACAATCAATACTGGTACACAAAACAAAAAACTATAATTCTGATAAAAATGAGTAGAGGGAATGTTTGTGCTTCAGAGTGTATGATTGTGCATCAGATAACTCTTACAAGTAAGCTTTGATGGATTTTCTCTCACGTAAAAAAAAGTGTCTATGATGAATGCAATAATTGTTAGTCGCTCTGGATAAGACCTTCTGCTAAATTACGTAAATGTGTCTCTGTGAGCACAATGTTCATAGCAGCAACCTCTTGGCCCCATAAATAAAATAAAAATTAAAAACACTTTTGTGAATCATTCAACTGATGTACTGTACATGTTACAGTACCTTTTCCCTTATTTGGGGACTTGGTCTTTACACCTGTAGCTACCCACCAATGGAACCTCTGCTGTTCGAAATCCAGGAGCGTTTTCCTGGAAGACTGAGCTGTACATAAAAGAACATCATTATAACATACGATAAAACTAAAGAAAGCAAAGCTTGCGTTTCAGTAAGTCAGCAGACGGACAAAGTCTGCAAACGGACAAAGTGTGCTTCCTTTGAAAGTTTGTCATGTTCCCTGTGTCCAATCGTGTCAGACTTTCATTAGGGCACAATGAGAGGATGAGGGGGGAAGTAGGAGAAGAAAGAAGGGAGCGGGAGGATGAGGCTTTGAATTAAGTGTTCATCTCCTGAAAGATCCAATCCGTGGTTTTCTGAGTAATACGGTCCTACTGAGTCCTATTAATAGTCCCTGGCTAATGTGACTCATCATCCTACCATCCTGCAAGGTGCTTCTTATTTAAAACAAGCTGCAGTAACCTCTGCACAGCACACAACTTTGCCCCATGCCCGAGACAGTTCCAGGGCTTGTGCAATGCATGACTAGACACTTGCCCTTTTTGAAGAGTCACCAAAAACGTGCATACACAAGCTGGTCACTAGACCCTCTCTGCTGTTCCCCTTTCAAAGTTGACCATGGAGAAATAGTGAGGATATGTGGCTCAAAACGGACACAGAATCATTTTATTTTTTAAGTAGTCAATTGGTGACCAATTGGTCAAACCCAAGTTCCATTGGTTCAAAATGGAGTCAAAATAAGCCTTTGCATAATGCCCGTCTTTCTGGCTAGGGTCAAAGGTCGGTCTTGGTGCATCATGACGTTGTCATCGTCCACCATAGTGATCTGAGCCACTATGGAGATCTTCTTCACGGCCTTCTGGAGGAGCCGCTTGAAGTCCTTGTTGATCTCCTGGGCAGACCTGAAAGACAAGAGAAGAGTTTTACATAAATGTTCCCAACACAAGAACAGAGTCTAGTAAGAGTGCTTTTAGTTTGCTGCTCCATCATCTTGGAACGTTTTGTAGAAGGACCTGAAATAATAAATAATGCTATGCAACTGAATGTCTAGAATTAGAACAAGATTCAACATTCTACAACTTCTAAATAACTCTAGAAATACATGGCTCTACTAGGGGCTATTCAAATCTAAGCCTGGAGGTCTGACTGGCAGCAACACTGCTGCTGGTTTTCATTCAGGGATGGAACTTAACCTCTCTTGGGTAGGGGGCAGTATTATTTTCACGTCCGGATGAAAAGCGTGCCCAAAGTAAACTGCCTGTTACTCAGGCCCAGAAGCTAGGATATGTAGATTGGTAGATTTGGATAGAAAACACTCTAACGTTTCTAAAAACTGTTAAAATGATGTCTGAGTATAACAGAACTGATATGGCAGGCGAAACCCAGAGGACAAACCATCCAAAATAATAATAATTTTCAGCCTCCCACTGTTTCCGATGGCTTTCATGTTTATTATGAGGCGAAGTCCTCCCAGATTGCAGTTCCTAGGGCTTCCACTAGATGTCAACAGTCTTTAGAAAGAGTATCAGGCTGGTTTTTGGAAAAATGAGCTAGAAGTTGTAGTTTTTCTCAGTGGCTCCCATTTTGGCTGTAGTGTTTCCATGCATGTGGGTGAAAGCGCGTTCTTTGTTATTTATCTCCGGTAATGAACATACTATTCTCCGTCTTAAATTGTATCGTTTATTTACGTATTAGGGTACCTGAGGTTTGATTATAAACATTGTTTGACTTGTTTGGATAAGTTTATTGGTAGCGTTTGGGATTCATTTTGTATGCATTTTGAAGGAGGGAAACCGGTGGATTATTGAATGAAGCGCGCCACCAAACCTTAGTTTTTATGGATATAAAGGACTTTATCAAACAAAAGGACCATTTGTGATGTAACTGGGACCTTTTGGAGTGCCAACAGAAGAAGATCTTCAAAGGTAAGGCATTTCTTATATTGCTATTTCTGACTTTCGTGTCGCACCTGCTTGGTTGGAAAATGTTTTTCATGTTTTTGTATGCGGGGCGCTGTCCTCAGGTAATCGCATGGTGTGCTTTCACCGTAAAGCCTTTTTGAAATCTGACACAGAGGCTGGATTAACAAGAAGTTAAGCTTTATTTTGATGTATAATACTTGTATTTTCATGAATGTTAAATATTTATATTTCTGTAATTTGAAATTCGCGCTCTGCAATTTCACCGGATGTTGGGCAGGTGGGACGGTAAGAAGTTAAGGATTTTGGGTACTGCTCAGTCGGACTTATAGACCACAAGTTTTACAAGTCCGGGTCCTAAATCTGTGCCCTGCGATATTTGAAAAGACAATTTTCTACTAGCCTCGGGCTAGTGGGGTAGCTTAATTTCCATCCCTGTCTTCATCCTTCCCCAACCAGGGGAGTGGACACAATGGTCAATCCATGACAATTAATCAACGAACTACCAGGGAGAATCAACTCTGCTGAAGAGACATGGTATTGGCAGCAAGACAAAGGAGCTGATCGTGAACTACAGGGAAAGGCGGGCCGAACAGGCCCCCATTCTCATCGACGGGGCTGTAGTGGAGCAGTTCGAGAGTTTCAAGTTCCTTGGTGTCCACATCACCAACAAATTATCATGGTCCAAACATACCAAGACAGTCTTGAAGAGGGCACGACAAAACCTTTTCCCCCTCAGGAGACTGAAAATATTTGGCATGGCCCCCCATTTTCTCAAAAGGTTCTACAGCTGCACCATCGAGAGCATCCTGACCGGTTGCATCACCGCCTGTTATGGCAACTGCTCGGCATCTGACCGCAAGGCGCTACAGAGGGAAGTACGAATGGCCCAGTACATCACTGGGGCCAAGCTTCCTGCCATCCAGGACCTATATAATAGGTGGTGTCAAAGGAAAGCCCATAAAATTGTCAGAGACTCCAGTCACCCAGGTTATAGACTTTTCTCTGCTACCGCACGGCAAGCGGAACCAGAATGCCAAGTCTAGGACCTAAAGGCTCCTCAACAGCTTCTACCCCCAAGCCATTAGACTGCTGAACAATTCATAAAAATCTCCCCTAAACAATTGACATCCCCCTCTACACTGCTGCTATTCGCTGTTTGTTTGTTACCTATGCATAGTCACTTCACCCCCACCTACATGTACAGATTACCTCAACTAGCCTGTACACCCGCACACTGACATGGTACTGGTGTACAGTCATGGCCAAAAGTTTTGAGAATGACACAAATATTAATTTTCACAAAGTCTGCTGCCTCAGTTTGTATGATGGCAATTTGCATATACTCCAGAATGTAATGAAGAGTGATCAGATGAATTGCAATTAACTGCAAAGTCCCTCTTTGCCATGCAAATTAACTGAATCCCCCAAAAAACATTTCCACTGCATTTCAGGCCTGCCACAAAAGGACAAGCTGACATCATGTCAGTGATTCTCTCGTTAACACAGGTGTGAGTGTTGACGAGGACAAGGCTGGAGATCACTCTGTCATGCTGATTGAGTTTGAATAACAGACTGGAAGCTTCAAAAGGAGGATGGTGCTTGGAATCATTGTTCTTCCTCTGTCAACCATGGTTACCTGCAAGGAAACACGTGCCGTCATCATTGCTTTTCGCAAAAAGGGCTTCACAGGCAAGGATATTGCTGCCAGTAAGATTGCACCTAAATCAACCATTTATTGGATCATCAAGAACTTCAAGGAGAGCGGTTCAATTGTTGTGAAGAAGGCTTCAGGGCGCCCAAGAAAGTCCAGCAAGCGCCAGGACCGTCTCCTAAAGTTGATTCAGCTGCGGGATCGGGGCACCACCAGTACAGAGCTTGCTCAGGAATGGCAGCAGGCAGGTGTGAGTGCATCTGCACGCACAGTGAGGCGAAGACTTTGAGGATGGCCTGGTGTCAAGACGGGCAGCAAAGAAGCCACTTCTCTCCAGGAAAAACATCAGGGACAGACTGATATTCTGCAAAAGGTACATGGATTGGACTGCTGAGGACTGGGGTAAATCCCCTTTCCGATTGTTTGGGGCATCCGGAAAAAAGCTTGTCCGGAGAAGACAAGGTGAGCGCTACCATCAGTCCTGTGTCATGCCAACAGTAAAGCATCCTGAGACCATTCATGTGTGGGGTTGCTTCTCAGCCAAGGGAGAATGGTACCAACACATCCTCCGAGAGCAACTTCTCCCAACCATCCAGGAACAGTTTGGTGACGAACAATGCCTTTTCCAGCCTGATGGAGCACCTTGCCATAAGGCAAAAGTGATAACTAAGCGGCTCGGGAAACAAAACACCGATATTTTGGGTCCATGGCCAGGAAACTCCCCAGACCTTAATCCCATTGAGAACTTGTGGTCAATCCTCAAGAGGCGGGTGGACAAACAAAAACCCACAAATTCTGACAAACTCCAAACATTGATTATGCAAGAATGGGRTGCCATCAGTCAGGATGTGGCCCAGAAGTTAATTGACAGCATGCCAGGGCGGATTGCAGAGGTCTTGAAAAAGAAGGTTCAACACTGCAAATATTGACTCTTGCATCAACTTCATGTAATTGTCAATAAAAGCCTTTGACACTTATGAAATGCTTGTAATTATACTTCAGTATTCCATAGTAACATCTGACAAAAATATCTAAAGGCACTGAGGCAGCAGACTTTGTGAAAAAAWMTTTTTGGTCATTCTCAAAACTTTTGGCCACGACTGTACAGTACAAACAACATATGTAGGATTCCACACATACAGTAGGGAGCATTATTGGCAGCTGATATAAAATGCTATAAGACCCTATAGTACGTGCTTCATATTAGGGCCTGGACGATACCAGTATCGCAATATTTTTTCCATGGCAAAAATGAACACGAAGCAGATCTAACTATTTTGTCCTTTAAAAACCTGTTCTATGTCAAATATTGTTTGCTATAGCTTGGAAAATAAATKAAATGTGACTCGGGAGGTCTTTTGGTAGGTCGTCATTTTGTTCTTAACTGACTTGCCTAGTTAAATAAAAGGTTACACACACACACACCACACTGACCAAAAAGTTATTTTGTTGGCATTTACTTGTGTCCCCATTACCAGTAAAACATCATCAAATCCTCTCTTTCACTTATTGCTGTGCTGTTTCGTTGTTCATTTGTTTAGTCGTTTCATTCTGAACCAGGATTTTTATGGAACACCGTTTGGGTCTTTGCGTGTCAAATAACACTATTTGACGTTTCAAATAAGTTTGTTGACCAATCAGGGCCTGAATATGACAGCACGTCACATAATAATTTAACGCGTTCATACTTTTTTTTAACACATTGATTACACTATCACTCGTGTTTCATATGTCACTACGATTCATCGATACGTATGCTATGATGCTGGTAACGTTGTCTCGCGCACCTACAGTGCTGGTCATAAAAAAAGCTAGCTAGCTCATGGATGGAAACAATGCTCTTCCCCAAAAACATAGCAAAACGACATTATGTTTCAGTAGCTATAGTTAGCTAGCTAAAAATATAGCTAGGTGTCATCATCTAAAATAACCCTAATTTATAAGACAGTTCTTATTTGATTAATGGTGGTCGGACCCATCTATGTGAAGCTAGCCACAATACTGGACTTTACGGTTAGCCTTCAAAATAAAAGTATGGCATGATTCTACTATTTGTATTCATTTGCATCACTCAATGACATAATTTTATTTTGAAGGCAAACAGCAAATTCCACTATTGGGCCTAATCCTGATTGTGGCTAGCTTCACAACACAACCCGGTCTGATCGAACCTCACTAGTCAGATGAAGCTAGCTGGCTGCTTATAACGTTAGCTTTGGGCAACAGGGTTAAGTAGCTGGCTAGCTATTTATTTTCATGAACTGAAGTTCAATTTCAATAGGCGAACAATAAGTGGATACCTAGCTAATACTTACTCACAAGGATTTCTATATCATTGCTAAGAATAATGAAAATGACTGCAGTTTCTACTGGTCATTGTTTTCAGGCTGGTTGTATTGGCGTTAGCTTGGTACCAAGCTAAAGTTAGCTACCCCAGAAGTTCCGGTCGAGCAAATTATGCTTTATCACCAACGCGGTATTGTAAACACATCGTTCGTGTCCAGGGTTTGCTTGTTTGCATACTTTTTTGTACAGCTTTGACAGTGCTACTGTATCTTTTTTGACGCGCAAAGACCCAAATGGCGTTCCACAGTATGTATGTCATGAAGCTAATAGCAGTGACGCATTTACAGTGTAATTCCGGTAGGGCAACATCTGAAAAATAGTGCACGTGGTAGTGTGTACGAGTGCTCGACCAGTCGACGAAGCCAACATCACCCACGACAGAGAACAGTTGATTGTCAAGGGCAATGAATTCCATTATCTTGGCTTTAATAGATTTCGCCTTTGAGTTGTCTCACTGAAATCCACACAGCAGACATTGTGTGGGCTAGGTTATGAATGCTGTGTTGCACGTGTAGCGCAAAATTTTAAGTGGCGTCATTAGGTCATGTACCTACGTTATATAGGTATGCACGGTAGCTTTGACATCGGTTTTTAACATCGGCGTTAAACTAGACATCAGCCAATACCGATGTTGCCATTTTTAGCTAATATTGTCCGATTCCGATATGTTCACCAATATATCGTGCATCCCTAGTGACTACCTCAAGCGCTAAACCCTCAGAGGTAGAAATCGCACCTGTGGGGAGAGGGGCATTCTTCTTAACAAACCACATGACCTTTGTTTTGGAGGTGTTCAGAACAAGGTTAAGGTAGAGAAACCTTGTTGGACACTAAGAAGGCTTTGTTGTAGAGCATTTAACACAAAATCAGGGGAGGGACCAGCTGAGTATAAGACTATCATCTGCATATAAATGGATGAGAGAGCTTCCTACTGCCTGAGCTTTGTTGTTGATGTAAATTGAGAGGAGCGTGGGGCCTAGGATTGAGCCGTGGGGTACTCCCTTGGCGACAGGCAGTGGCTGAGACAGTAGTTTCTGACTTTATACACGGCACTCTGAGGTAGTTAGCAAACCAGCCCAAAGACCCCTCAGGAGACACCAATTCTCCTTCTCCCACAAGAATGGAATGTCTACCATATCAAAAGCTTTGGCCAAGTCAATAAAAATAGCAGCACAACATTGCTTAGAATCAACGGCAATGGTGACATCATTGAGGACATTCAAGGTCGCAGTGACACATCCATAACCCGAGCGGAAACCTGACTGCATACCAGAGAGAATACTATAGACACCAAGAAAGTCAGTCAGTTGATTATTTTACAAGTTTTTCACACTTTTGATAAACAGGGCAAAATAGAACTAGGCCTATAACTGTTAGGATCAGCTTGATCTCCCCCTTTAAATAAAGGACGAACCAGGTCTGCCTTCCAAGCAATGGGAACCTCCCCAGAAAGGAGAGAGAGGTTAAAAAGGTTGGAGATGGGCTTGGCGATTGATAGGGGCAGCAACCTTAAAGGGTCTAAACCATCTGACTCGTGTTTTTTGGGGGGTAAAGTTTAAGGAGCTTCTTTAGCACCTTGGACTCAGTGACTGCCTGAAACTTTGTAGCGGGGCAGGGGGAAAAAAGAGGGAGAAGCATCGGGGATAGTAGCATTAGAAGGGGTGGGAGATGAGGAAATGTTGGATGGGCAAGGAGGCATAGCTGAGTCAAATAGGAATCCTGACTTAATGAAGCGGTGATTGAAGAGCTCAGCCATGTGCTTCTTGTCAGTAACAAACAAATCATCAACATTAAGGGACATGAGCAGCTGTGAGGAGGGTTTATTCTCCAGGTCTTTAACTGTTTTCTAGAACTTCTTGGGGATAGATCCACAGAGAGAGAATTGCTCCTTAAAGTAACTAACTTTGGCCTTCTGGATAGCCTGAGTGCACTTATTTCTCATTTGCCTGAACGAGAGACAGTAAGCCGGAGCTTGCGGCTATATATATATTAATATAGATATATATATATATATATATATATATATATATATATATATATATATATATATCAGTGGATGCTTGTGACTTGAAAAATTGATGATGGGAGACCCACGGTATAAGTGCTGAATGCACAGAGATGTCAGTGTGTTTCAAAAATCGTCAAAAGAGTAACTATTTTAACCTAAAGCATTTAATAAAAGACATTTATATTACAATATTATGGGGAATGGGAATAAGAGGTTCCACATGTGTATCACAGCAGTGATTCAATGATGTGTGAGGCATGAGTTGAGGTGTTCAGAGGCTTGACTTCAGTGCAGGACAGAATGTCTGGGAAGACAAAAAAAACAATAACACAACACAATTAGACCAAGCACGGAGCAAAATCATTGATGTGTAATAATGTGATTGTGTATGTGATTGACTCTACATAGAGTAATGAGAGAAAATGATAGGGTACACAGGGCTTGGAGAGGAAACATTCAATGTTTGAGGCATTGAGTTTATTATTTTTAAAGGGACAGTGCACATTAAACAACTGTCAGTAAAAGTGCCGGTTTAGCCAGCCGGCTAATTTCAACCGCAGTCCTTGGGCAGGTTATTAAAAACAATTACAAATAGACAATCATTGAGCAGTGAGCACACGCAGAGCAACATAGGACAAGCAAGACATAGCATACAGACAGAGCAACATAGGACAAGCAAGACGTTGCATACAGACAGAGCAACATAGAACAAAAAGCAGCAAGACAAAATTCATAAAAGCAACAAAGTGTTTCCACACCTCACAAGCTACAGACAACAGACACCATGGAAAGCGGCAACACACAGCTAGGATTATATTCACAAAACTGATTGACTTTACCATGTCTTCATGCATTTTGTGAAAGTGTGATATGTGGTGCAGTTATGTGTGTCTGATGGCAGTGTATTCCAGACATGGAAAGCTCTCACAGAGAAAGCGGATTTACTAAAGGTGCTTTTCCTTAAGGGATCTATACAGTCACCTCTCATGGCAGACCTTGTGGATCTGCTGCCATATGTTTGGGTTTTCTGTTAAACAAAAATACTGAGTGGAGGGGGAGCCAGGCCATTTAGGATCTTGAATACAAGACATGCGTCGGTGTATTGCACAAGATTTGCCCAACTCAGGAGCTCATGCGTTCTGAGGCTGTAATAGTGATGATGGCTATTGGGCTTCCTATCAAGCACTTTGAGAGCCTGTTTGTAGACAGACTGAATAGGTTTTAATGTTGTACAGCAAGCTTGGGTCCAACTAGTCAAGCAGTATGTTAAGTGGGGGAGTATCATAGATTTGAAGTACAGTTTTGCTACCTCTGTAGTCAAACAATTTCGGAAATTAGCGGAAATCTCGGAAATTAGCTAGGTTGAATTTAAAAGTGGATGAGCGGGCACATGAGACATGGCTTCAGTTCATGTCAGGACAGAGTTGACACTGGTAGCAGAGTGGACTGGTCATCACCTCTTAAAATCAGGGAACAGGAGGGGACTTTGCTGGAAATACAAATAGCAGATACATTCCATTACAGCTGCGCCATCGTAGGTTTGAAGAAGCTTCTCCGTGAAGTTAAACACAGAGTTGGCATCTCGCCCACGTGACACATCCAAGTAGCCCAAGAAACGTTCCGGAATAAAGCCCTGATCATCCACATACCTGACCATAACAGACAACTGCAAGCAGACTGGTGGCACCATAGGTCCCAGAGCGGGGGGCCATTTTTACCCCCTGGGGCCCAGAGTTTTTCCTAATCTGTTAACCTAACCAGGAAAACTCTGGATCCTATAAGGTATGACAGTGATTAATCAGTTGTAAAACGTTTTTATAAGGTGTCACGCCCTGACCTTAGTTTTCTATGTTTTCTGTATTATTTTGGTCAAGTCAGGGTGTGACGAGGGTGGGTATGTGTGTTTTTGGCTTGTCTAGGGTTTTTGTTTATCTATGGGGATTTTGTATGTCTAGGTCATGTAGGTCTATGGTGGACTGAATTGGTTCCCAATCAGAGGCAGCTGTTTATCGTTGTCTCTGATTGGGGATCCTATTTAGGTTGCCATTTCCATTTTGGGTTTGTGGGTAGTTGTCTATGTTTAGTTGCATGTCAGCACTAGTTGTTTATAGCGGCACATTAATTTTGTTGTTTTGTTAGTTTGTTTAAGTGTTCTTCGTTTATTAAAAGAAGAATGTATTCCAATCACGCTGCGCCTTGGTCTCTTCACTACGACGAACGTGACATAAGGGTTATGATGGGACCAGTTTTTCCCAATCAAGTCCAATGTTTTTAAAACGGAAGAAAAAAAACTCCTGGTCCTGGGCGGATGAAAACCCTGTCAAACTGCATCAACCTTACCTGACCAAATGGACAGCGCACATAGGCTGTATGCATCTCCATGAGGTTGAAGAAATTGTCCGTAGAGCTCAGAGACATGATTGTGTCGAGGCACAGATCTGGGGAAGGGTAACAAAACATTTCTGCAGCATTGAAGATCCCCAGTTTGGAACCACAAACTCTTCCTAGAGCCGGCCGCCCGGCCAAACTGAGCAATCAGGCGAGAAGGGCCTTGGTCAGGGAGGTGACCAAGAACCCGATGGTCACTCTGACAGAGCTCTACAGTTCCTCTGTGAAGATGGGAGAATGTTCCAGAAGGACAACCATCTCTGCAGCACTCCACCAATCAGGCCTTTATGGTAGAGTGGCCAGACAGAAGCAACTACTCAGAGGAAGGGGAGGACCATCCTACTCAGTGAAATTTCATAACAATAGTAACAATAAGATAAGATAAAACTATCCTAAGATAAAAAAAGTATCCTAAGATAAAACTGTATTAAATATATTCCTGTCACCAAATAATTGATTAAAATACACTGTTTTGCAATGAAGGTAACTTCAACAGCACTGTCATGGTGTAGCCGGAGGACAGCTAGCTTCTGTCCTCCTCTGGCCACATTGACTTAAATACAAAACCTAGGAGGCTGGTAGGCCTCACCCCCTTCTATAGACATACAGGCGGCTTGATGAAAGGCTCCTGTTAACCAGCTATACTGTTGTACCAGTTGGTATTGAACGCACGCACCGTTTCATCCTTCTTCATGAAACTGATCTTAGACAGAGGTCGACCCTCACTTTTAATTCGCAATTAATTTTAATTCTCAATGTTGATTACCAACAACGATGAGACGGCCTACAGGGAGGAGGTGAGGGCCCTCGGAGTGTGGTGTCAGGAAAATAACCTCACACTCAACGTCAACAAAACAAAGGAGATGATRGTGGACTTCAGGAAACAGCAGAGGGAGCACCCCCCTATCCACATCGACGGGACAGTAGTGGAGAGGGTAGTAGGTTTTAAGTTCCTCGGCMTACACATCACGGACAAACTGAATTGGTCCACCCGCACAGACAGCGTTGTGCGCCTCTTCAACTTCAGGAGCCTCATGAGGCTGAAGAAATTCGGCTTGTCACCAAAAGCACTCACAAACATCTACAGATGCACAATCGAGAGCATCCTGTCGGGCTGTATCACCGCCTGGTACGGCAACTGCTCCGCCCACAACCGGAAGGCTCTCCAGAGGGTAGTGAGGTCTGCACAACGCATCACCGGGGGCAAACTACCTGCCCTCCAGYACACCTACACCACCCGATGTCACAGGAAGGCCATAAAGATCATCAAGGACAACAACCACCCGAGCCACTGCCTGTTCACCCCGCTATCATCCAGAAGGCGAGGTCAGTACAGGTGCATCAAAGCTGGGACTGAGAGACTGAATAACAGCTTCTATCTCAAGGCCATCAGACTGTTAAACGGCCACCACTAACATTGAGTGGTTGCTGCCAACATACTGACTCAACACCAGCTCACTTTAATAATGGAAATTGATGGGAATTGATCAAAAATGTATCACTAGCCACTTTAAACAATGCCACTTAATATAATGTATATGTATATACTGTACTCTATATCATCTACTGCATCTTGCCATCTTTATGTAATACATGTATCACTAGCCACTTTAAACTATGCCACTTTTATGTTTACATACCATACATTACTCATCTCATATGTATATACTGTACTCGATACCATCTACTGCATCTTGCCTATGCCGTTCTGTACCATCACTTATTCATATATCTTTATGTACATATTCTTTATCCCTTTACACTTGTGTATAAGGTAGTAGTTGTGGAACTGTTAGGTTAGATTACTCGTTGGTTATTACTGCATTGTCAGAACTAGAAGCACAAGCATTTCGCTACACTCACATTAACATCTGCTAACCATGTGTATGTGACAAATAAAATTTGATTTGATTTGATAAATGGTAATTATGACCACGACCAGGATGTCCTCCAACCAATCAACTTTTGCAGTATGAACTGACATGTTGTCCATCAATCATAGAATTAGGATCAGAGAATGAACCTAGTGAGTTGTATTGGGATTGTGCCACAGAGCATTATGGGGGTTCTATGTGTTGAGAAGCTTGGTGACATTGTTGGATAGAGATTAAGAGTGTGTAACCTTTATTTAACTAGGCAAGTCAGTTAAGAACAAATTCTTAATGACTGCCTACACCAGCCAAACAAGGATGACCCTGGGCAAATTGTACAGCGAGTTCAATCTTGGTTTCATCAGACCAGAGAATCTTGTTTATCATGGTCTGAGAGTCTTTAGGTGCCTTTTGGGGAACTCCAAGCGGGCTCTTGTGCCTTTTACTGAGTAGTTGCTTCTGTCTGGCCAGTCTACCATAAAGGCCTGATTGGTGGAGTGCTGCAGAGATGGTTGTCCTTCTGGAACGTTCTCCCATCTTCACAGAGGAACTGTAGAGCTCTGTCAGAGTGACCATCGGGTTCTTGGTCACCTCCCTGACCAAGGCCCTTCTCGCCTGATTGCTCAGTTTGGCCGGGGCGGCCGGCGCTAGGAAGAGTTTGTGGTTCGAAACTGGGGATCTTCAATGCTGCAGAAATGTTTTGCTACCCTTCCCCAGATCTGTGCCTCGACACAATCATGTCTCTGAGCTCTACGGACAATTCCTTCAACCTCATGGCTTGGTTTTTGCTCTGACATGGACCGTCAACTGTGGGACCTTTTTATATAGGCAAGTGTGTGCCTTTCCAAATCATGTTCAATCAATTGAATTTACCACAGGTGGACTCCAAGTTGTAGAAACATCTCATGGATGATCTCTGGAAACAGGATGCACCTGAACTCAATTTTGAGTCTCATAGCAAAGGGTCTGAATACGTATGTAAATAAGGTGTTTCTGTTTTTAATCTTTAATAAATTTGCAACCATTATAAAAACTATCTTCGCTTTGTCATTATGGGGTATTGTGTGTAGATTGCTGAGGATTTTTTTWATGTAATCTATTAGAATAAGGCTGTAACTTGTGTGTGTATTGATAGGCAGCGAGAGTCTTCCTGGATGACTCAGTATTGTCTGCCTCGAAGCGAGCATAGAATGTGTTAAGCTTGTCTGGGCGTGAGGCTTCGGTTGGCACCTAACAGCTTTGAATTCCAATCAGTATTCTCAAAAAGGTCCCGCAGTATTAGAGTCTGCCTCTTCTGTCCAGCGCCTCAATATTCTGTGTTGGCTCTCTTGAGTTGCTGCTTGTGGGCAGGGAATAGGAACTGGGAGACCTGATCTGATTGGCTGAAGTGGGGGTGGGAATGGCTTTGTATGCGTCACAGATGTTTGTATATAGATGGTTCAGCACGTTGTTTCCTCTCGTGGATACATGGTGATATTTTGGAAGTTTTTTATTTTAAACGTGCTTGGTTAAAAATCACCCAAGACAATAAAGACTGCCTCCGGGTGTTTGCTTGTGACAGTATGTAAACAGCTGTAATAACACACATGAATTCCCTCGGCAACAGCAGAGGGAGCACCCTCCTATCCACGGGACAGTAGCGGAGAAGGTGGAAAGTTTTGTTCCTCTGCGTTCACATCACGGACAAACTGAAATGGTCCACCCACACAGACAGTGTGGTGAAGGCGGTGTAACAGCGCCTCTTCAACCTCATGAGGCTGAAGAAATTTGTCTTGTCACCAAAATCACTCAAACTTTTACAGATGCACAATCGAGAGCATCCTGTCGGGCTGTATCACTGCCTGGTACCACCCCCTACAACCCACCTTTAGGGCATCCGCCACGGACCTAGGAGTGAGAGGGAGACATTACAGGTGTGTTTGTATGTGTATGTGTGTGTACCGGTGTCTTTATATGGCTTACGAAGGCAGCATCTGAGTGAGTAGTTTCTCAGGTCTTCTGTTTCTCTATATCTAGCTCCTCTGTCCTCCAGTTTAAAGGAATACTGCTCCAGCATCCGCAACATAGATTCTATGATGTTGGTCTTCCTGCCCTTGTTGATTTTTCTTAAACTGGAGACAGAAAGAGTATATAGTGTGTGAATGATGAGACTGAGTGAGGGAAAGAGTGAGAGAATGAGAGCATTTAAGGAATACAGTACAGGTTCAGTCAGTGACCCTAAGTTTATGAGTGAATAACAGAGACAGACTTGAAGGTAAGAAGTTCACCCTGATAAACGTATGTCATGGAAATACCAGTAGGGTTAAATCATATTGGTCAATATCAAGCAACGGATATACAGTGGAAAGAAAAAGTATGTGAACCCTTTGGAATTACCTGGATTTATGCAGAAATTGGTCATAACATTTGATCTGCTCTTCGTCTAAGTCACACAATAGACAAACAGTCTGCTTACACTAATAACACATAAAAAGTATACATTTTCATGTCTTTGTTGAACACACTGTGTAGGCTTGGAAAAGTTTGTGAACCCTTGGATTTAATAACTGGTTGACCCTCCTTTGGCAGCAATAACCTCAACCAAATGTTTTCTGTAGTCGCGGATCAGACCTGCACAATGGGGACAGGAGGAATTTTGGACCAACCATTCCTCTTTACGAAACTGTTTCAGTTCAGCAATATTCTTGGGATGTCTTGTGTGAACCACTCTCGAGGTCATGCCACAGCATCTCAATCAGGTTGAGGTCAGGACTGACTGGGCCACTCCAGAAGGCGTATTTTCTTCTGTTGAAGCCATTCTGTTGCTGATTTACTTCTGTGTTTTGGGTTGTTGTCCTGTTGCATCACCAAACTTCTGTTGAGCTTCAATTAGCAGTCAGCCTTACATTCTCCTGCAAAATGTCTTGATGAACTTGGGAATTCCTTCTTCCGATGATGGCAAGCTGTACAGGCCCTGAGGCAGTAAAGCAGCCCCAAACTATGATGCTCCCTCCACCATACTTAACAGTTGGGATGAGGTTGATGTTGCTATGCTGTGCCTCAACTTTAGTTTCATCTGTCCACATAATATTTTGCCCTGTAGCGCTGTGGAACATCCAGGTACTCTTTTGCGAACTTCAGACGTGCGGCAATGTTTTTTCGGACAGCAGTGGCTTCTTCCGTGGTGTCCTCCCATGAACACCATTCTTGTTTAGTGTTTTACGGATTGTAAACTCGTCAACAAAGATGTTAGCATGTTCCAGAGATTTACGTAAGTCTTTAGCTGACACTCTAGGATTCTTCTTAACCTCATTGAGCATTATGCGCTGTGCTCTTGCAGTCATCTTTGCAGGACGGCTACTCCTAGGGAGAGTAGCAACACGCTGAACTTTCTCCATTTTATAGACAATTTGTCTTACCGTGGACTGATGAACATCAAGGCTTTTAGAGATACTTTTGTAACCCTTATCAGCTTTATGCAAGTCAACAATTCTTAATCTTGGGTCTTCTGAGATCTCTTTTGTTCGAGGCATGGTTCACATCAGGCAATGCATCTTGTGAATAGCAAACTCAAATGTTGTGAGTGTTTATAGGGCAGCTGTAACCAACATCTCCAATCTCATCTCATTGATTGGACTCTACGTTAGCTGACTCCTCACTCCAATTGCTTTTGGAGAAGTAATTTGCCTAGGGGTTCACATACTTTTTCCAACCTACACTGTACTGTAGTGATATATTCAATATAGACAAGAAAAATACAATAATTTGTGTGTTATTAGTTTAAGCACACTGTTTGTCTATTGTTGTGAATTAGATGAAGATCAGATCAAATTTTATGACCAATTTATGCAGAAATCCCAGTAATTCCAAAGGATTCACATACTTTTTCTTGCCACTATACATTCATCATACAAAACATTAAGAACACCACCTTTTCCCCCCTCGGAACAGCCTCAATTCGTCGGGGCATGACACTACAAGGTGTCGAAAGCATTCCACGGGGAAGCTGGCCCATGTTGACATCAATGCTTCCCTGGCATGTTGACTCCAATGCTTCCCACAGTTGTGTCAAGTTGGCTGGATGTCCTTTGGGTGGTGGACCATCCTTGATGCATATGGGAAACTGTTGAGCGTGAAAAATCCGGCAGCGTTGTCGTTTTTGAAACAAACCGGTACGCCTAGCACATACAGCAGGTAGCCTAGTGGTTAGAGCATTGAGCAAGTAACTGGAAGGTTGCTGGATCGAATCCCCGAGCTGACAAAGTAAAAACCTGTTGTTCTGCCCKTGAGCAAGACAGTTAACCCACTGATCCCTGGGTGCTGATGTAACGGTTTTCGTCGTCTGAAGAAGAGTAGTCGGACCAAAGCGCAGCGTGGTAAGTGTTCATGTTTTTTATTTACACTGAACACTAAACAAAATAACAAGAGAATAAATGAAACCGAAACAGTCCTGTAAGGTGCAAAACACTAAACAGAAAATAACTACCTACAAAAACCATGTGGGAAAAAACTACCTAAGTATGGTTCCCAATCAGAGACAACGATAGACAGCTGTCCCTGATTAAGAACCATACCCGGCCAAAACAAAGAAATTCAAAAACATAGAAAAAAGAACATAGAATGCCCACCCAAATCACACCCTGACCAAACCAAAATAGAGACATAAAAAGCTCTCTACGGTCAGGGCGTGACAGCCGAAGACGTGGCTGTTGATTACGGCAGCCCCCCGCACCTCTGATTCAGAGGTGTTGGGTTAAATGCGGAAGACACATTTCAGTTGAATACATTCAGTTGGACAACTGACAAGGTATCCCCCGTTCAAAAGCACTTAAATCTTTTGACTTGCCCACATTGATTTGATTCACCCTCTGAATGGCACACATACACAATCCATGTCTCAATTCTCTCAAGGCTTAAAAATCCTCCTTTAACCCGTCTCCTCCAGTACACTGATTGAAGTGGATTTAACAAGAGACATCAATAAGGGATCATAGCTTTTCACCTGGATTCACCTGGTCAGTCAATGTCATGGAAAGAGCAATGTTGAGTTCACTTAGTGTATAACTTGTATCATTGCCTTATCTTGAAAACATGTTAATTTGATTCGGATTCATCTCTACATCTAATAAAGTACACATACATACCCAAGTCAAAGATCTCGTCGAAGCATGGCCGTCTGTCTGGCTGTTCCTTCCATCACTGTTTCATCAGCTGGATACACTCCATGGGGCGTAGTCAGGTTAGACCACTAGATGACACAGCGGAGGGGGCTTACGGATCTTCTGGATCAACTCTGGAGGGGCAGGGGGTAAAGATCAAAAGGACAACAGCCTGTATATTAAAGAAAAATACAGTAGCAACATGACTCTCGAGCACTGTTTCTTAATCCTGGTCCTGGGGACCTATAGGGGTGCACATTTATATTTTTCTCAATGCCACACACCTAACTCCACTCAGACCAAGTTCCAAAGGATTGATGATGTGTTGAATATTTCAATCAGGTGTGTAGGATTAGGGCAAAAACTAAAATGTACACCTCTTCGGGGGAACACTTCCTGTTACCTGTACTGGGGTACTCTGGGTAATGTACTTTTATCTGCAGCAGACTGCTCCAGCATGCAGAAGGTCGGCCCACTCATGACCACTTCCTGTTCCTTGTACAGGTGTACTCTGCGTAATGTAGTCTCTTACCTGCAGCAGACTGCCCCATGCATGCAGAAGGGCGGGCCCCTCATAACCCCTTCCTGGATGATGATGGCGAAGCTGCAGATGTCACCATGGAGACCGCCATAGAGACCGGGGAGGGGCCATCCACAACAGGTCTAGGAGGGATACGCACGCAGACTCACACAGGCATAGAGTTAGCACACACACGTGGCGGATGGTGGGAGGAGCTATGGGAGGATGGGCTCATTGTAATGTTATCAAACATATGGAAACCACATTGACTCTTTTCCATTAACTCCATTCCAGCGATTACAATGAGCCCGTCCTCCTATAGCCCCTCCCACCAGCCTCCTCTGACACACACACACACATATGCATAGAGAAACAAAGTACAAGTTACTGTATATTAACTTTTAAACATACAGAATCAGTCCACTCTGACCAGATGGAACTTAAGGCACTCAAGGTAAAACTCTCTACCCCTCTCCAGACCTACTCACCCTCTGCAGGCGGTTCTGGGTAGGGGAACCTTGCTGCCTCGTTGTATCCGTAGTCAGTGCTCTTCAGGACAAAACGTCCATCCACCACACAGTTCCTGCTTTTCAGACGACCATGAAACAAGTTCCTGTGGTGCGGGTACTTCATACCCTGGGGGAGAACATGGAGCATAGAACTCAGAGAACATAGAGAACACTGGTACATAGCATAGAACCCAGGCGTGCCCTCCCACCTTCCCCTTTGCACTTTAGACTCCTGCTCCTCCCGCTTTCCTTTTGGCTGAGCCACTTTCATATCTCTTGCCCTGCCTCCATCCCCTCTTACTTCTTCCTTTCCTCCTAATGCCTCCATCCCCCCTCCCTCTCCACCTCTCCTCACCTTAATAAGGTCCAGCAGTAGAGATGACTTGAACATCCAGTCCACCCTCCCCCATCTTCTTTTCCTCCCTCCCTCCTATCTTAAGGTCTAGCAGTAGTGATGACATCCAGTCCAGTTTTACATCATTGTTGAGCAATAGGTCTTCCATGCTACCCTGGTGCAGAACTCTGTCACGATGGCAAACACTCCACAGTTGTGGAAAAAAAACAGGAAAAGGTTAATGTTCTCATGACGCATGTCCTTCATCTGGGGAGATTAGAGGTAGGTATTGTATTATGGTGTCATATTTCAACAGCATTTATGACAGTGTAAAGTACAGCTAGCCTGTTCCCAGATCTGTTTGTGCCAAACAATGACTAACAAGGAGTGGCATGGTAGCACAAAACAGACTGGCACTTGAGTACAGTGTTGGGTTCACCTTGGGGTCATGATAGGGGCTGTACCAAATGTTTGATGTATTATAATAATTGATTATGCTTATGTTGTATTGATAGAAGGGGAAGGGTTATAAGACCCCTCCCCCTTACATTTATAGGGTCCTAGACTACAGATTAACAATATGTATTTGCATTATAAGGTTTAATATTGTTCCACAGCTATTTTCTAGTCTCTGCCTCTTATAAAGAAACGGTCTGAGAGATGTGTGACTGAGAAAGAGCCTCAAAGATAAGAGATGCAGAGACACAGAACTAAGATATATGACTGCAGGCATAATAAAACAACTCGGACCCTTTTCTATTATGCAGAACTTACTCGGAAACATGCGTGCTATGTTCCTGTTGTCAACTTCTGTCTGCAACTGCATTAATAAATGAATGATTGATTTAATTAAAGATACTGTCTGAATGCTAATTTCACCAATGAGCCAATGATTGACAAGGAACAAGGAACGAACCCCAACAACAGCAAGGACAGAAAACATCACTAATCACCAACTTGATGTGAAAATATACTTAGAAAACTATAGCCAAGGATATGAATAAACATTCCTTTAAAAAAAAATCTTAAGGAAACGCACCAGTTCAAACACGTCATAGACTGTTCTCCGGAGTGCCAAGTCTAGGTCCAAGAGACTTCTAAACAGCTTCAACCCCAAGCCATAAGACTCCTGAACATCTAATCTAATGGCTACACAGACTATTTGCACCCCCCCCCCCCCCACACCGCTGCTACTCTCTGTTATCATTTATGTATAGTCACTTTATTAACTCTACCTACATGTACATATTACCTCAACAGGTGCCCCCGCACATTTACTCTGTACCGGTACCCCCCTGTATATAGTCTCGCTATTGTTATTTTACTGCTGCTCTTTAATTACTTGTTACTTTTATTTCTTATTCTTATCCGTATTTTTTAAACTGCATTGTTGGTTAGGGGCTCGTATGTAAGCATTTCACTGTAAGGTCTACACCTGTTGTATTCAGCGCATGTGACTAATACAATTTTATTTTGGTATTAATGCTCCTGAATGTTCCATGAGGTAATCTCATAAGCCAGGCCCAGTCTAAACCAACATTAAATTGGGCCATAATAGTCAAGAATTTCCCCACTCAGATGTTCATCACAAACATGTTTTTAACTAACGCAGTTCATTATAACAAATCCAATCAATCATTTTAACAATCAAACAACCATTCTGCTCTTTCTTACTTCATAGAGGACGGAGTTATCGTAGGTGGCAGGTGATTGTCCAGAGAAGGGGACATGACGCATGCGCTGTGACAGGCTCCTCAGAGAGACTCCACTGGTCTTACTCTTACTGTCGTCTATACTCAGCTTCTGGAGCACAGCAGAAATAGGTTCAATCATGACTGCTAATACACCAGGGTCTTTCCACAAAAATAATGCAATTTGATATTTTAAGTAGAAATTGTACACCAATATTGAATTTTTAAAAGCCTGTTATATTAAATGAAGTGCCCTTTAATATAGACCACATGGAGAATTCAATAAATCCGATTTATAGATTCTTTTTATGTAAATGAAGGCTTGCTAAAGTGCAAAGATTCTGCATTTTGACATGTCCATCCATCAACCCTGTGTCACTTCTAGGAAGACCCAATTAATCCAAAAATGTCTCCAAGTTTCACCATCATTGTAAAGCCATAGTTACTTTGTTGCTTTGACAAACTCATTTTGGAAGATCATTGTTTTACGTAGTTAGTGATAAATGTAGGTCTGTTCCTCATTTTTAAGTCAACCCTGTTACGTGAACTGATTTCTGGTTTTATATCGTGAAACAAGTCCTTTTTAAATAGATTTCCAAAAGAAGATTTGAATATATAATATTCAAATCATAGCGCAAAAGCCGGTGAGCTGGCTCTACTATTTTTGGCCATTTTCTGGTGTTTTGTGGTAGAAAACTGAGCGGGTTGAGCATAACACGTCAACCCTCAGACATCCTAGAAATGTTTGAGCAATTACATTTTGTTGTTGCTTGCATTCAATTACCACTTCCTGTTGCACACATCAAGCTTCCATTCGCTCTGTCACAAGGGGTTGTATTGCTGATTTAAGATGAAATCGTCAACCCTGTAATTTTATTTGTCACTTAATAGGCCTTACTATAGTAATTTTTTCTTTTAACCTGTTGAGATGGGAAAATGTGTTTATGAAGTTGAACATGTGCTCTTTGACAGAATGTTAAAATGAAGTGAAATCAAAAGTTTGTCGACCAAGATACACTTCACAAAAAGGCACTGAATCGGTGGAACGATTCACCAGTATTCATCATTTCCCAACCGTGAGTGAATCGTCATAGACGCCCAGTAAAATAAGCCGACATGTTGTTTATGAGAGCATTTCACAATACTTTTTGGTTTGAGTTGGAGTCGAGTTGCTTGGCTGACCTTGTTGGTAAGCGGCGGTTTGATGAAAGTGCTGTCGTTGAGGGTGACCAGGATCTTGTTGGGACCCCGAAACAACCGGATATGGTTAATGCGTCGCCTAAGAAACAAGAGACCTGGAACGTGTTCGTAGTTCGTAATTTCAATCTGGAGTGCCAGAGTGTATTTGTAAATTCAGAGCGTTGTCAGATTGTCCCTTCGTAAATTCACAGCGTTTTAAATATACTTAAGTGTCAAAAGTATAAATAATTTCAAATTGCTTATAATAAGACTGCACAATTCTCTTGTTTAAAAAAATATGCTATTTACGGATAGCCAGGGGCACACTACAACACGCATACATCATTTACAAATGATCAGAGGCAGTAGGGATAACCATGGATGTTCTCTTGATAAGTGTGTGAATTGGACCACTTTCCTGTCCTGCTAAGCATTAAAAATGTAACAAGTACTTTTGGTTGTCAGGGAAAATGTATGGAGCAAAAGGTACATCATTTTCTTTAGGAATGTATTGAAGTAAAAGTAGTCAAAAATATAAATAGTAAAGGACAGATACCTAAAAAAATACTTACAGTTGAAGTCGGAAGTTTACATACACTTATGTTGGAGTTATTAAAACTCGTTTTTCAACCACTCCACAAATTTCTTGTTAAAAAATATAGTTTTTGCATGTCGGTTAGGACATCCACTGTGTGCATGACAAGTCATTTTTCCAACAATTGTTTACAGACAGATTATTTCACTTATAATTCACTGTATCACAATTCCAGTGGGTCAGAAGTTTACATACACTAAGTTGACTGTGCTTTTAAACAGGTCTAGGAGGGAAAATTCCAGAAAATTATGTCATAGCTTCAGAAGCTTCTGATAGGCTAATTTACAAAAATTTAGTCAATTGGAGGTGTACCTGTGGATGTATTTCAAGGCCTACTGTCAAACTCCGTGCCTCCTTGCTTGACGTCATGGGAAAATCAGAAGAAATCAGCCAAGACCTCAGAAAAAATTGTAGACCTCCACAAGTCTGGTTCATCCTTGGGAGCAATTTCCAAACGCCTGAAGGTACCAAGTTCATCTGTACAAACAATAGTACGCAAGTATAAACACCATGGGACCAAGCAGCCGTCATACCGCTCAGGAAGGAGACGCGTTCTGTCTCCTAGAGATGAACGTAACTTTGGTGCGAAAAGTGCAAATCAATCCCAGAACAACAGCAAAGGACCTTGTGAAGATGCTGGGGAAAGGTATAAAGTATCTATATCCACAGTAAAAGGAGTCCTATATCGACATAACCTGAAAGGCGCTCAGCAAGGAAGAAGCCACTGCTCCAAAACGCGCCATAAAAAAGCCAGACTATGGTTTGCAACTGCACATGTGGATAAAGATCATACTTTTTGGAGAAATGTCCTCTGGCCTGATGAAACAATATAAAACTGTTTGGCCATAATGACCATTGTTATGTTTGGGGGGGAAAGGGGAGAGGCTTGCAAGCCGAAGAACACCATCCCAACTGTGAAGCACGGGGGTGGCAGCATCATGTTGTGGGGGTGCTTTGCTGCAGGAGGGACTGGTGCACTTCACAAAATAGATGGCATCCTGAGGTAGGAAAATTGTGGATATATTGAAGCAACGTCTCAAGACATCAGTCAGGAAGTTAAAAGCTTGGTCGCAATTGGGTCTTCCAAATGGATAATGACCCAAAGCATACTTCCAAAGTTGGGGCAAAATGGGCTTAAGGACAACAAAGTCAAGGTATTGGAGGCCATCACAAAGTCCTGACCTCAATCCCATAGAAAATTTGTCGGCAGGACTGATAAAGCTGTGCGAGCAAGGAGGCCTACAAACCGGACTCATTACACACACGCTCTGTAGGAAGGAAATGGGCCAAAATTCACCTAACTTATTGTGGGAAGCTTGTGGAAGGCTACCCGAAACGTTTGACCCAAGTTAAACAATTTAAAGGCAATGCTGCCAAATACTAATTGAGTATATGTAAAATTCTGACCCACTGGGAATGTGATGAAAAAAATAAAAGCTGAAATATATAATTCTCTCTGCTATTATTCTGACATTTCACATTCTTAAAATTAAGTGGTGATCCTAACTGACCTAAGACAGGAACTTTTTACCAGGATTAAATGTCAGGAATTGTGAAAAACTGAGTTTAAATGTATTTGGCTAAGGTGTATGTAAACTTCTGACTTCAACTGGTTAGAACACCGACTCATTCAAGGGTTTTTCTTTGTATTTACTATAGTGAATAATAGTGAAGACATCAAAACTATGAAATAAAACATATGGAATCATGTAGTAACCCAAAAAAGTGTTAAACAAATCAAAATATATTTTCTATTTGAAATTCATCAAATAGCGACCCTTTGCCTTGAAGATAGCCTTGCACACTCTTGGCATTCTCTCAACCAGCTTTTTGAGGTAGTCACCTGGAATGCATTTCAATTAACAGGTTTGCCTTGTTAAAAGTATATTTGTGGGATTTCTTTCCTTCTTGGAGCCAATCAGTTGAGCCAATCAGTTATTTTGTGACAAGGTAGGGTGGGTAAACAGAATATCGACCTATTTGGGAAAAGACCAAGTCCATATTATGGCAAAAACAGCTCAAATAAGCAAAGAGAAATGACAGTCCATCAATACTTTAAGACGTGAAGGTCACTCAAAACGGAAAATTTCATGAACTTTGAAAGTTTCTTCAAGTGCAGTCGCAAAAAACCATCAAGCACTATGATGAAACTGGCTCTCATGAGACTGGCTCTCCTGAGGACCGCCACAGGAATGGAAGACCCAGAGTTACCTCTGCTACAGAGGAAAAGTTCATTAGAGTTACCAGCCTCAGATATTGCAGCCTAAATAAATGCTTCACAGAGTTCAAGTAACAGACACATCTCAACATCTGTTCAGAGCAGACTGTGTGAATCAGGCCTTCATGGTCGACTTGCTGCAAAGACACCACTACTAAAGTACATCAATAAGAAGAAGAGACTTGCTTGGGCCAAGAGACACGAGCAATGGACATTAGACCGGTGGAGATTTGTCCTTCGGTCTGGAGTCCAAATTTGAGATTTTTGGTTCCAACCTCCGTGTCTTTGTGAGACGCGGTGTGGGTGAACGGATGATCTCCGCGTGTATATTTCCCACCGTAAAGCATGGAGGAGGTGTTATGGTGTGGGGTTGCTTTGCTGGTGGCACTGTTGGTGATTTATTTAGAATTCAAGGCACACTTAACCAGCATGGCTACTACAGCATTCTGCAGCGATACGCCATCCCATCTGGTTTGCGCTTAGTGGGACTATCATTTGTTTTTCAACAGGACAATGACCCATCACACCTCCAGGCTGTGTAAGGTCTATTTTACTAAGAAGGAGAGTAATGGAGTGCTGCATCAGATGACCTGGCATCCACAATCCCCCGACCTCAACCTAATTGAGATGGTTTGGGATGAGTCGGACCGCAGAGTGAAGGAAAAGCAGCCAACAAGTGCTCAGCATATGTGGGAACTAGTTCAAGACTGTTGGAAAAGCATTCCAGGGTGAAGCTGGTTGAGAAAATGCCAAGGGTGTGCAGAGCTGTCATCAAGGCAAAGGGTGGCTATTTGAAGAACCTCAAATATAAAATATTTTTAGATTTGTTTAACCCTGTTATGGTTACTACGTGATTCCATATGTGTTATTTTCATATTTTTGATGTCTTCACTATTATTCTACAATGTAGAAAATAGTAAAAATAAAGAAAAACCCTTGAATGAGTAGGTGTTCTAAAACCTTTGACCGGTAGTGTATAAAAACAGGAAATGTTTTTACATTAGGCCTACCTATAACCTTTATCTTCAACCTTATTTTGCCCTTTGTAGGTAGTCCTACTCCCGCTGACCAGACACATCTGCCCAAGTAGTGTGGGGCCGAAGTTACTMTGTAGACTACAATAGTGGGACAAATCATGTATCTCAATCTCAACATAATAACCCTATTGTTCTACTGCTGGACTTTCTGGGACAGAGCACAGCCCCAAGCACATGATACGCAGGCTCTAACCTAACATTCCATCTTGATTCTCCATGTCCAGCCTGTCCATGGAGACATTCTGATTTATTCTGTATTTTACAACTCTGGAACTCTGTCTTTGAAACAGATAGAAAAGAGGAAACCGTCTGTACTCGGTTGCAACACTCACTGCTGAGTTCCAAACTGCCTCTGGGAGTAACATCAGCACAAGAACTGTTCTTCGGGAGCGTCATGAAATGGGTTTTCATGGCCGAGCAGCCGCACACAAGCCTAAGATCACCATGCACAGTGCCAAGTGTAGGCTGGAGTGGTGTAAAGCTCGCCGCCATTGGACTCTGGAGCAGTGGAAATACGTTCTCTGGAGTGATGAATCACGTCTCACCATCTGGCAGTTCGACGGACGAATCTGGGTTTGGCGGATGCCAGGAGAACGCTACCTGCCTGAACACATAGTGCCAACTGTCTTGTTTGGTAGAAGAGGGATATTGGTCTGTGGCTGTTTTTAGTGGTTTGGGCTAGGCCCCTTAGTTCCAGTGAAGGGAAATCTTAACGCTACAGCATACACTGACATTCCAGACCCTTTCTGTGGTTACAACTTAGTGGCAACAGTTTGGGGAAGGCCCTTTCCTGTCCAGCATGACAGTGCCCCCATGCACAAAATGAGGTCCATACAGAAATGGTTTGTCAAGATCTGTGTGGAAAAACTTTACTGGCCAGCACAGATCCCTGACCTCAACCCCATCGAACACCTTTGTGATGAATTGAAATGCCGACAGTGATGTTCCAACATCTAATGGAAAGCGTTCCCAGAAGAGTGGAGGCTGTTCTAACTCCATATTAATACCCATGATTTTGGAATGATATTTTGGAACGAGCAGGTGTCCACATACCTTTGGTCATGTAGTGTATCTTCTAGCCATATTAAGGGAAAGGGAAAGGGGGATTACCTAGTCAGTTCAACTGAAAGCCTTCAACTGAAATGTGTCTTCCGCATTTTACCCAACCCCTCTGATTGGAATGGTGTGTGTGTGTCAGTCAGTATAGCAGAATTAGGCTACAAAACATTGTAGGACACCAGGATGCGCTTAAACACTGACCTAAGGTCAGTGTTGTGTTTTCCTTTGTAATTTACACCTTCAGATATGGGAGTAAGTTGATCCTAGACCTGCTCCTATCTTTGGGCAACTTCTACCAACAGCATCCGGATTTTCAGTTATTCTTCTTGAAGCTAGAGGGCAGCACAAGATAGCAACTTCAGGGGTTCATTCTCATTGGGTAACAGTTCTACAATGGAGTTCCCATGTGGAACTCTGAGTATAGAGTTACATTCTGGAACTCTATAATGATAGAAAACAGATTCTGATTTTGCATGCGCTTTCCTCATTCACCCAGACTTACTTAACCAATTCACTGTGATAAGCTAGCTTGTACTATTTGGTGTTGGGAACAAACAACAAGATTTAAGTGAGTTTTGGGCTTGGCAAGCACTGTTTAACATAATCTGTAGCATCGGTTTCCTTATTCCCCTATCTCTTTCTTTGTCCCACCCCTCACTCACGCTCTCTCTTCTTCACCTCCTCTCTCTTACCAGTTCTCTCATTCTGAAAATGGCATCATCATGAATCTGTCACGTGACAGAGAGAATAAACTGTGTGAAAGACCAGTAGAGAGGGAAACAGATTGGCAGAAAAGAGTGATAAGAGTGAGTGAGTGTGGGAGAGGGAGAGAAAGAGAATGAAAGACAGAAAGCTGAACACCCGAGAAGTTGTATCCAAGTCCTTATTAAGGATGGTTGTGACATGCTCTCTTTTTCTCTCTCTCTCCCCCCTTCCCCTGACATTAGTAACAGCAGTAGTCTGCCAATACTAACAGGTCCAGATGTTAGTAGGGAGACTGACAACCAAGGGTCTGCGTCCCAAATGGCACCCTATTCCCTACGTATATAGTGCAGAACTTTTGACCAGGGCCCATAGGACTAATGTCAAAAGTAGTGCACGACACTCTTAGAACAAATAGTTTGAAAAGAGTTATTTGACTGTCCCCATAGGATAACCCTTTTTGATTCCAGGTAGAACCCCTTTTTGGTTCCAGGTAGAACCATTTTGGGTTCAATGTAGAACCCAAAACAGTAGAACCCAAAACAGTTCTACTTGGAACCAAAAGGGTTCTACCTAGAACCAACAAGGATTCTGATTTGCTTCTTCCAAAAATTAGAACAGGTCATGGTAGAAATAGTTTTAGTTACTTAGCACCGTGGTCCTGGAATTCTCTCCTGAACATTTTAAAATGTGATGATCTAGTTTCGTTGGTTGAGTTTAAACACTTGATCGATGATATATCATAGAAGAGTGTAATTGTTTTTAGGCCAGTTGTTTTTAGTCAAGATGTTTGTGTTTTTAATGTAATATATAATTGTTGTACTGTATGTGTGTTTATAGTTTTGTTTAATTTTGTGTTAGTGTATATAATTTGTTTTGTCTGAAACGTTGTTCCCCCTGCTGCTATTGGACCAGGTCTCTCTTGGAAAATACATATTATCTCAATGAGAAAAAACCTGTATAAATAAAGTTTTTATTTTAATTTTTTTAAAGGATTCTTCAAAGGGTTCTCCTATGGGGACAGCCGAAGATCCCTCTTAGGTTCTAGATAGCACCTTTTTTTCTAAGAGTGTTACTATTTTTATTCTTTATCTGCATCGTTGGGAAGGGCTCGTAAAACAAGCATTTCACGGTGAAGTCTACACCCGTTGTATTCGGCACATGTGACAAATAACATTTTATTTTATAACATCTTCGGTCAAAGGTTGTTCCCTACATAGGGAATAGGGAGCTATTTTAGAAGCAGACACAGGCTTATGCCCAGGTGATGACAGGTGGTCAGATAGTGATGCTGTAACTGGTCAGAAGTAGTGCGCTATATAGGGAATAGGGTGCCATTTGGGATGATATATTGAGCCACGTACTGTCAGTGATGGGTGGTTCCCAAAGACTGGCTATCTCCTAGTGAGACCATATTGAGACATCATCGCCCATTGTCCCTTGAGTCTTGTCTGATGCTGTCCACAACAGTCTGGCTCTCTTCTTAGGGAGGATGATGATAATGAACAATAATGAACAATAATAATAATAATGGCAATGACAGTCTGGACCTCAAAAATTGTAGATCAGAGAGTATTATTTTTGAGGATATTGTTTTATTGTAATGTGGGTTTATTGTAATGATTTTGATGAGCCAGGCCACACTTCCAAGACTTTGAGCTTGAACCACAGAGTTTAAAGGGGCAATCTGCGCTTTGTACATCCATTTTTGACTTTTAAATGAATGATACATACATACCCATTGATTCTTGAAGAATATAGCTTATAAATGCCTCAGGAGCTTAGTTCAACTGTCGTACTCCATCCAACCCCAAAATATAAGCTTGTTTTACTTATTGTTTGTAAACAACAAAATTGTAAACAAACACTGTATAGCCTCAAAACATGGTTAAAACTATCATTTTGATATCATGGATGGTCGGTCCTTGCATCCATAGCTCTGTCTGTGAATTTTAGTGGTTACATTTCTCCAGCCCCATGCCTCAGCCTTTTATCAAAACAGTGGTGGGGTAGCCACTTTGTTATTGTGTGAACTGCAGATTGCATTCAGAATAGCCTACAGGCTCAAGAAAACACATTAAAACAAATGTTGTGTTGTATGAATGGTTATAGTGATGTTTCGGTGCTAGACTTCTGAAGAAGTTTCTCGGTCAAAGAAGGATCTATTCTTCCCCCTCAAGGAAAACATTTTGGAGAGGATGAACGGGTAAACAAGTGCCCCTCCCTCTTTCTTTTTTTCTTCCTCTCTCCCTGTTTGTTTTACTTGGAGATGAGGGATGTGGGGGAGGGAGGAGAGGATCGGGTCAGTTGGAGTTGGTGATTACAAAACACTCTCGAAGGAAAGAAAACATGACATTGGCCTCAGCTGCAAAATAGCAAATGACATCACTGATATTTCATAAAGGCTTCTTTCTGCAGAATGTGTAATAAAATGCTAAAAACAATATTACGTGTGAATTGAATTTGAAGTATCATTGAATTCACAGAAATTGCAAATAAAAATGCAGTCATCTTTCTTGGGTGGTAAGTGTAATATCTCTCTCTCCCTCAACCATATTGGCTATTATGACAATGCGTTTGGATGTCCAGTGAACCCTTTTAATAGGCCTATACGTGGATAGATAATCACTGAAGCCTGTAAGTTTGAGTTTCCATAGCTGACAGATGTATTAGATTAAATATGTTTTATACACCAGATAGGTGCAGTGAAATGTGCTGTATTAACAAGGTCAGCCATTGTAGTTCAGCGGCCCTGGAGCAATTTTGGGTTAAGTGCCTTGCTCAAGGGTACATCGGCAGCTTGTCGACGCGCTAACCGCCAGACTAGCTGCTGCCCTGATAGGACTTCTGTCAAGACCGAACAAGGTTCTCGTATATGTGTGCTTAAAACACATTGCTTGCATCCCAAATGGCACTCTTTTCCCTAAATAGGGCACTACTTTTGACCAGAGCCCTATGGGCCCTGACCATTGGCCTACACGTATGTTCCCTGGCCAAAAGTTGTGCACTCTAAAGGGAATAGGGACCCATTTGAGACACATCAATTGACTCTTTCTATTTGTTGTGGTAGCAACCAACAGACCATCCCTATTCCCTAACTCATTTTGGCACTCAGAACCAAATGTGTCATCAGAGACTGTGGCTACATCCCAAATGCCACGATATTCCTTATGTAGTGCACTTCTTTTGACCAGGCCCCATAAGACTCTGGTCAAAAGTGGTGCGCTATAAAGGGAATAGGGTGCCATTTGGAATGCTGACTATCCCCTAACAACACAGTCATACATCACAGAGGTATTGCAGAGTTGAGTGTTGTTGAGTTCTCTTGAAGACAGTTTAGAGAGACAATCTCAAATCAAATCAGATTTGCGCCGAATACAATAGGTGTAGACCTTACCATGAAATGCTTACTTCCAAGCCCTTAACCAACACTGCAGTTCAAGAAATAGAGTTAAGAGTTAAGAAAATATTGACTAAATAAACTAAAGAAAAACACATAACAATAACGAGGCTATATACAGGGGGTACCAGTACCGAGTCAATGTGCGGGGGTACAGGTTAGTCGAGGTAATTTGTAAAGTGACTATGCATAGATAATACACAGCGAGTAGCAGCAGTGTAAAAACAAAGGGGGAGGGTGTAGATAGTCATGGGGGGGTAGATAGTCAGGGTGGCCATTTGATTAATTGTTCAGCAGTCTTATGGCTTGGGGGTAGAAGCTGTTAAGGAGCCTTTTGGTCCTAGACTTGGCACTCTGGTACCGCTTGCTGTGCGATGTGCAGAGAACAGTCTATGACTTGGATGACTAGAGTCTTTGACAATTTTTGGGTCTTCCTCTGACACCGCTTAGTATATAGGTCCTGGATGTCAGGAAGCTCTGCCCCAGTGATGTACTGGGCCGTACGCATTACCCTCTGTAGCGCCTTACGGTCAGATGCCGAGCAATTACCATACCAGGCGGTGATGCAACCGGTCAGGATGCTCTTATTGGTTTAGCTGTAGGATCTGGGGACCCATGCCAAATCTTTTCAGTCTCCAGAGGGGGAAAAGGTGTTGTTGTGCCCTCTTCACAACTGTCTTGGTGTGGATGATAGTTCGTTGGTGATGTGGACACCAAAGAACTTGAAACTCTCAACCCGCTCCACTTCAGCCCTGTCGATGTTAATGGGGGCCTGTTCGGGCCTCCTTTTCCTATAGTCCACGATCAGCTCCTTTGTCTTGCTCACATTGAGGGAGAGGTTGTTGTCAGCAAACTTAATGATGGTGTTGGAGTCGTGCTTAGCCACGCAGTCGTGGGTGAACAGGGAGTACAGGAGGGTACTAAGCACGCACCCCTGAGGGGTCCCAGTGTTGAGGATCAGCGTGGCGGATGTGTTGATGCCTACCCTTGAAAATAAAGGAGAGCCGCACACTGTAGGAGCTCAGATGCAAAAATGTCATATCCAGCGTTTCGACAGGCAAGCTGTCTTCTTCAGGGTGCCTACCCTTACCACCTGGGGGTGGCCTGTCATGAAGTCCAGGATCCAGTTGCAGAGGGAGGTGTTTAGTCCCAGGGTCCTTAGCTTAGTGATGATCTTTGTGGGCACTACGGTGTTGAAGTTGTAGTCAATGAACAGCATTCTCACATAGGTGTTCCTTTTGTCTAGGTGGGAAAGGGAGTGCAATTGAGATTGCATCATCTGTGGATCTGTTGGGGCGGTATGCAAATTGGAGTAGGTCTAGGGTTTCCGGCATTATGGTGTTGATGTGAGACATGACCAGCCTTTCAAAGCACTTCATGGCTACCGATGTGAGTCCTACAGGGCAGTAATCATTTAGGCAGGTTACCTTCACTTTCTTGGCCACATGGACTATGGTGGTCTGTTTGAAACATATAAGTATTCAGACTTGGTCAGGGAGAGGCTGAAAATGTCAGTGAATAGACTTGCCAGTTAGTCCAGGCATGCTTTGAGTACACGTCTTGATAATCCATCTGGCCCCGCGGCTTTGTGAATGTTGACCTGTTTAAAGGTCTTGCTCAGCTACGGAGAGCGTGATCACACATTTGTCTGGAACAGCTGGTGCTCTCATGCATGCTTCAGTGTTGCTTGCTTCGAAGCGAGCATAAAAGGCATTTAGCTCATCTGGTAGGTTCGTGTCACTGGGCAGCTCGCGGCTGGGTTTCCCTTTGTGGTCCGTAATATTTTTCAAGCCCTGCCACATCCGACGAGCATCAGAGGCGGTGTAGTAGGATTCAGTTTTAGTCCTGTATTGATGCTTCGCTTGTTTGATGGTTCGTCTGAAGGCATAGCGGGATTTCTTATAAACGTCCGAATTAGTGTCCTGCTCCTTTGAAAGCGGCAGCTCTAGCCTTTAGCTTGGTGCGGATGTTGCCTGTAATCCTTGGCTTCTGGTTGGGAAATGTACATACGGTCACTGTGGGGACGACGTCGTCAATACACTTATTGATGAAACCTGTGACTGAGGTGGTATACTTCTCAATGCCATTGGATGAATCCTGGATCATATTCCACTCTGTGCTAGCAAAACAATCTGGGGTTGAAAAAACAACATGGCTAAATATCATTCATTCAAAAGTCCCAAAATGGATGTAGCAATCCCAGATTGCCCCTTTAAATAAACAGACTGATTTAGAAGCAGGTCCGTGTCTCGCCACCAAAATTAACAAAAATCATGGTTTCTAATTGATATCAAATAAATAGACAGGCGGTTGGCTATTTATCATGTTTTTCAGCAGGGTACGTATAGCCCCGTCGGGGGTACGCCAAATAAAAATGTGATTCACTTTTTATTTTCAAACAGTCCGTTTATATTTTCCAACGGGGCTATACCTTTGGGTGAGGTTTTTTTCTCGCCTGAGTAGCCTCGTTTCACTGCCAAAAATCAAATTAAACCATCTAGTGTTCAGCGAAATAACAACACAATATCAAATACAGGTAGACCAGTAAAATAATTTACATCCAATCACATTAGATGGTTTAATTAAGACTACTTTCGAGTAGTAAGACATGTACAAAAGCAACAGATCCCATTAATAAGAAGGGGTTATATGGTGAGCTACCTAGTGGCTAGGACAGACAAGCCCCATACTATTGTGGAGGACTTAATTCGTCCTGCTGCCGCAGTTATCGCTGGGACAATGCTGGGGGAAAAGGTCAAAAGAACTATACAGACAATGACTTCATCAAACAACACTGTTTCACGACACATCAGTGACATGGCAGGAGATGTTTTGAAACAATTACTGCTTCGCATACAAGCCAGTGAATTCTATGCGCTACAGCTGGATGAGTCAACAGACGTGGCGGCCTGGCACAGCTCCTGGTATATGTCCGTTACGTTTATGGGTGGTCAATTAAGGAAGACATCCTCTTCTGCAAACAACTGGAAACCAGGACAACAGGAGAGGAAATTTTTAAAGTACTGGACAGCTTTGTGACATCAAATGGACTTTGGTGGTCAAGATGTGTTGGTATCTGTACTGATGGCACAAACGCCATGACAGGAAGACATGGTAACGCACGTGCAAGCAGTTGCTCCCGACACCACTTGGGTACACTGCAGCATCCACTGAGGGCTCTTGCTGCCAAATAGATGCCTGACAGCTTGAAAGACATTTTGAACACTCCGGTGACAATGGTTCACTTTGTTAAAGCAAGGCCCCTGAACTCTTGTGTATTTTCTGCACTATGCAATGATATGGGCAGGGACCATGTAACGCTTTTACAACATACAGAAGTGCGCTCGTTGTCAAGGGGCAAAGAATAAAAAATAAATTTTTTAATTGAGAGACAAGCTTAAAGTTTTCTTTACTGACCATCATTTTCACTTGTCTGACCACTTGCATGATGACTAGTTTCTCACACGTCTGGGTGATGTTTTTTCTCACCTGAATGATCTGAATCTAGGATTACAGGGACTCTCCGCAACTATATTCAATGTGCGGGCCAAAGTTGAGGCTATGATTAAGAAGTTGGAGCTCTTCTCTGTCTGCATTAAGAAGGACAACACACAGGTCTTTCCATCATTGTATAATTTTTTTGTGTGCAAATGAACTCAAGCTTACGGACAATGTCAAATGTGATATAGCGAAGCACCTGAATGAGTTGGGTGCGCAATTACGCAGGTACTTTCKCAAAACGGATGACACAAACAACTGGATTCGTTATCCCTTTCATGCCCTGCCTCCAGTCCACTTACCGATATCTGAACAAGAGAACCTCATTGAAATTGCAACAAGCGGTTCTGTGAAAATTGTATTTAATCAGAAGCTACTGCCAGATTTTTGGATTGGGCTGTGTAACGGATGTGAAATGGCTAGCTAGTTAGCGGTGGTGCGCGCTAKTAGCGTTTCAATCGGTGACGTCACTTGCTCTGAGACCTTGAAGTAGTGGTTCCCCTTGCTCTGCAAGGGCCGRGGCTTTTGTGGAGCGATGGGTAACGATGCTTCGTGGGTGACTGTTGTTGATGTGCGCAGAGGGTCCCTGGTTCGCGCCCGGGTCGGGGCGAGGGGACAGACTAAAGTTAAACTGTTACAGCTGCGCTCAGAGTATCCTACCTTGGCAAATTGCGCTGTTAAAACACTGATGCCCTTTGCAAACAGGTACCTATGTGAGAGTGGATTCTCCACCCTCACTAGCATGAAAACTAAATACAGGCACAAACTGTGTGGAAAATGATTTAAGACTGAGACTCTCTCCAATACAACCCAACATTGCAAAGTTATGTGCATCCTTTCAAGCAAACCCTTCTCATTAACCTGTGGTGAGTTATTCATAATTTACAATTAACAAATAACGTTTTATATGTAAGATGGCTAAATAAAGAGCAAAAATTATTGATTATTATATTATTATTTGTGCCCTGGTCCTATAAGAGCTCTTTGTCACTTCAAACGAGCCGGGCTGTGACAAAAACTCACACTCATTCTTATGTTTAATAAATGTATCGTATAGTGTGTGTGTGGCAGGCTTACAATGATGGCAAAAAACATTTGAGAGTGCGCTGACCCTGGTGCTAGAGGGGGTACGCAGCTGGAGGTTGAATGTTTGAAGGGGTACGGGACTATCAAAGTTTGGGAACCACTGATCTAGGTTAAGTTTTGTGGTGATCCGTGTATGGTTAAGGTAAGGCTTTAGGAGACTGAGCTGATCATAGACCTGTGCATATACTGACATCTTTGATATTGTGGTATCAGATAAATCGGTCAACTGACGAAACGCGCACACACACACACACACCACACAGAGGAACGGCCCACATTCAGTTAAAAGCAGCTAGTCTCTGAACTACAAATGATTGCACATAYAAGCAAATATGTCCACGTTTCTTGATGTTTATCCAACAGACCGTGCTCAGTGATCAGACTCAATTCACACAGTAGATAAGGAAGCAAACCAGTCCAGTTTTTTTATGTCACAAGTAGTATGTGGTACATTTCACAACTCTTAGTACAAAACTGCAAACTAGTCACACTTGTAAGACAGTCTTTTATTCAAAACATGTCATTGTGCATTCATTTGGATTTTAAACATCTCTCACCACATGTAAATGAGAACATGGCTTTAATCACCAAAACACAATATAAGGATATCTTTTCAATTGAGTCGTTTTAACTACCAGTTAATCCAATAGCAAACAATGCAAGATACTCATTTCAAATCACCCTTAGAAGAAGTGATGAAAGTAATATGCTCCACTACTGTAAATTACACAGTTCACATTAGGCAATACACTTACATTACCCAACAAAATTGACAGAATTGAAAATTGACAGAACAAAATTGACAGAACATCTATAATTTCCATAATATCAATGAATCATGAATACAATTTTTTTTCTACTTTTCAGATATAATTGCAACATAGATGTACTGTCTGTAATCAAATGTCACAAAATGTAATGCAACAAATGAAAGGAATGAAAATAAAACATAACGTTTAGCACACATTAATTTGCATGCAAGTGTTTCTTGAGCATTTGGCCATCAATTCTCATCCACATCACGGTGAATGTCCTCATTGTTCACGCACCGTGGGAAAAACATCTTGGCATGGCGAATCCAAGCTTGACATTGGTCTGCATTGATGTTGTCGTATGACTCATCCTTGGCCAGAAGGAGGGTGGCATGTTCATGGGGATGGCGATCATACACCTTCCACCTCCATGCTGAAAATTTTTATTCAATAGCTTTGAAGAAAGGAGAGTATGTGGGCAGGTATAGGGTCACGAATCGGGGATGGGCCTGAAACCGTGCCTGAACCAACTCTGCATGGTGGAACCTGACATTGTCCCACACAATGACATAGGGGACCCTTTCACCTTGACAGGCCTGCTCATTTTAATTGAGAAACACAATGAGGTGTGCAGCGTTGCAGTCTCCAAGAAATGGCCTAGATCCTACCACACCATCTTCAGAGATAGCTGTGCACATGGAGTTGTTTCCCCCACGTTATCCAGGCACTTGGGCGGTCGCCCATTGGCTGATGATGCTCTGCCCACGATGCTGAGTTTGAAGCCTGCTTCACTCACAAAGATATACTTGTGATGGTTCACAACAACATCAATCACCCTCTTTTTACAGTATAGTTCCAATATGATATTGTGAAGTAGCATGTGCATCAAATAGTAACGGCAATACAGTATGTATTGCTGTACCTGAACATACTCGGCCCGCAGTTGTTTCACCCGGTCGTTGTTTCTTTTAAAAGGCACCAGGTAAATGTGTTTCATAGATACCTGGTGCCTCTTCAAAAGACAGGCGATTGTTGGTAGGTTGATGGATGCCACATTGGCAAAGATGTCATCGTTCTCCATCAACCAATCAGTCAAATGTATTTATGAAGCCCTTTTTACATCAGCCGATGTCACAAAGTGCTATACAGAAACCCAGCCTAAAACCCCAAACAGCAAGCAATGCAGAAGCACGGTGGCTAGGAAAAACTCCCTAGAAAGGCAGGAACTTAGGAAGAAACCTAGAGAGGAAGCATGCTCTGAGGGGTGGCCAGTCCTCTTCTGGTTGTGCCGGGTGGAGATTATAACTGTCACGCCATGATCTGTTTCACCTGTTCCTGTGATTGTCTCCACCCCCTCCAGGTGTCGCTTATTTTCCCCAGTGTATTTATCCCTGTGTTTCCTGTCTCTCTGTGCCAGTTTGGCTTGTATGTTAGTCAAGTCAACCCGTGTGGTTTTTCCCATAATCCTTTTGCTATTCTCTTTTTGTTAGTCTTCCTGGTTTTGACCCKTGCCTGACTCTGGACTACTTTCCCGCCTGCCTGATCATCCTGCCTGTCCTGACCTTCGGTACCTTTTGGACTCTGAACTGGTTTTGACCTTTTTGCCTGTCCACGACCATTCTCTCTCCTTACCCCTTTGGATTAATAAATATTGTAAGACTCCAACCATCTGCCTCCTGTGTCTGCATTTGGGTCTCGCCTTGTGTCATGATAATAACAGTACATGGCCAAGATGTTCAAATGTTCATAGATGACCAGCAATGGCCTGCTTTATTGCGGACAGCTCTATGTCATTCCTGGGCCTCACCATTTCCACCACTGCCCACTCCTGTTGGTCGATCAGCACACGGCTGCATGCATTTACAATATGTAATTTACTGTAAATGTAATGGTAAAGCATAGTGCATGTCCTGCAGAGTTACCGGTTATCTTGGCGAAATGTTCTAATGATCGAATTGACAGTTGATATCTTCAGATTTGGGTGAACTAATCTGGTAGCCTCTGCCATGGTAAGGCCTCTGTTTACTACACGGTCAACAATTTTGGCACAGACTTCATTAGACACAACAGTTCCCTGCTGTCTGCCTCCCCAGCTCTGATGTCCACCTATTTGACGGGGCCCATGCCCACCTCTTTTAACATTTAACATTTAAGTCATTTAGCTGACGCTCTTATCCAGAGCGACTTACAAATTGGAAAGTTCATACATATTCATCCTGGTCCCCCCGTGGGGAATGAACCCACAACCCTGGCGTTGCAAGCGCCATGCTCTACCAACTGAGCCACACGGGACCACAGCCACACGGGACCTCTTTGACGGGGTCCATGCCCACCTCTTTGAACTCTTTGATGGTGCCCATGCCCACCTCTTTGACCTCTTTGAACTCTTTGATGGGGCCCAATGCCCACCTTCTTTGACGGGGCCCATGCCCACCTCTTTGAACTCTTTGATGGGGCCCATGCCCACCTCTTTTGAACTCTTTGATGGGGCCCATGCCCACCTCTTTGACCTCTTTGAACTCTTTGATGGGGCCCATGCCCACCTCTTTGACCTCTTTGAACTCTTTGACGGGGCCCATGCCCACCTCTTTGAACTCTTTGACTGGGCCCATGTCCACCTCTTTGAACTATTTGATGGGGCCCAAGCCCACCTCTTTGAACTCTTTGACGGGGCCCATGCCCACCTCTTTGAACTCTTTGACGGGCCCATGCCCACCTCTTTGAACTCTTTGACGGGGCCCATGCCCACCTCTTTGAACTCTTTGACTGGGCCCATGCCCACCTCTTTGAACTCTTTGATGGGGCCCATGCCCACCTCTTTGATGGGGCCCATGCCCACCTCTTTGAACTCTTTGACGGGGCCCATGCCCACCATTTGAACTCTTTGACGGGGCCCATGCCCACCTCTTTGAACTCTTTGACGGGGCCCATGCCCACCTCTTTGAACTCTTTGACTGGGCCCATGCCCACCTCTTTGAACTCTTTGATGGGGCCCATGCCCACCTCTTTGATGGGGCCCATGCCCACCTCTTTGAACTCTTTGACGGGGCCCATGCCCACCACTTTGAACTCTTTGACGGGGCCCATGCCCACCTCTTTGAACTCTTTGACGGGGCCCATGCCCACCACTTTGAACTCTTTGACGGAGCCTATGCCCACATCTTTGACCTCTTTGACGGGGCCCATGCCCACCTCTTTCAACTCTTTGACGGGGCCCATGCCCACCTCTTTCAACTCTTTGACGGGGCCCATGCCACCTCTTTCAACTCTTTGACGGGGCCCATGCCCACCTCTTTGACCTCTTTGACGGGGCCCATGCCCACCTCTTTGAACTCTTTGATGGGGCCCATGCCCACCTCTTTGATGGGGCCCATTCCCACCTCTTTGAACTCTTTGACGGGGCCCATGTCCACCTCTTTGAACTCTTTGACGGGGCCCATGCCCATCACTTTGAACTCTTTGACGGAGCCTATGCCCACCTCTATGACCTCATTGACGGGGCCCATGCCCACCTCTTTGAACTCTTTGACGGGGCCCATGCCCACCTCTTTGAACTCTTTGATGGGGCCCATGCCACCTCTTTGATGGGCCCATGCCCACCTCTTTGAACTCTTTGACGGGGCCCATGCCCACCTCTTTGACGGGGCCCATGCCCACCACTTTGAACTCTTTGACGGAGCCTATGCCCACCTCTTTGACCTCTTTGACGGGGCCCATGCCCACCTCTTTGAACTCTTTGACGGGGCCCATGCCCACCTCTTTGAACTCTTTGACGGAGCCTATGCCCACCTCTTTGAACTCTTTGACGGGGCCCATGCCCACCTCTTTGAACTCTTTGACGGGGCCCATGCCCACCTCTTTGACCTCTTTGACGGGGCCCATGCCCACCTCTTTGACAGGGCCCATGCCCTCTCTTTGAACTCTTTGATGGGGCCCATGCCCACCTTTTTGACGGGGCCCATTGCCCACCTCTTTGACGGGGCCCATGCCCACCTCTTACAGGGCCCATTGCCCACCTCTTTAACTCTTTTGATGGGCCCCATGCCCACCTTTTTGACGGGGCCCATGCCCACCTCTTTGAACTCTTTTGATTGGGGCCCATGCCCACCTCTTTGACGGGCCCATGCCCACCTCTTTGACGGGGCCCATTGCCCACCTCTTTGATGGGGCCCATGCCCACCTTTTTGACGGGGCCCATGCCCACCTCTTTGACGGGGCCCATGCCCACCTCTTTGACGGGGCCCATGCCCACCTCTTTGATGGGGCCCATGCCCACCTCTCTGACGGGCCTCTTGTCCACAAGCTCTTTTATTTCTTCATCTCCCTTGCTGTCTATCCTGCTCCATGTTGAAAGAAATTGCAAGTGTTCACACACTGCCTTTTATTGGCGACCAATTATGTTAACCACTATGTGAAATCAATTAGCAATAACCTGTAGTTACTATGCATGGTTATCATGTACCATATATGTCATTTAGATGATTATACTTTACAAACACACATTTTATTTATATTTCTCCAAATCCATATATAGTAGACAACCCAGTTTAAAATCTATAGGTATACCAAACAGTTAAGTGATTAACCGAGAATCATATGAAAAGTATTGTGAGCATTGCATTGTGAAAGGCAATTACTTTAATTGAAAGGTATTTCTAGATTAAACACTGATAAGGTTTGGTGAAAAAGTTACTGTGTGATTTTCTGTGATGTACTTAGTCAATTGAAAATGTGCTTAAAGTTTTGAAAAAACAGCTTTTTTGATGATCTGTTTTGATTTTTGTACTAAGAGTTGTGACATTTGACCACATACTTGTGAAAATAGTAACAAAGCGATAAACAACTGTAATAACTCAACATCAGCAAGTTGTTTTTCAAATCAAATCAAATTGTATTTGTCACATGCGCCGAATACAACAGATGTAGACCTTACCGTGAAATGCTTACTTACAAGTCCTTAATCAACAATGCAGTTCAAGAAATAGAGTTGAGATAATATTTACTGAATGAAAAATACAATAAAAAGTAACATAAAAATAACAATAACGAGGCTATATACAGGGGGTACCGGTACCGAGGCAATGTGTGGGGGTACAGGTTAGTCGAGGTAATTTGTACATGAAGGTTGGGGTAAAATGACTATGCATAGATAACAGACAGCGAGTAGCAGCAGCAGCATGCCCATGCCAGCAGCAGCATGCCAGCAGCAGCAAACCACCCTGCATCCCACTGCTGGCTTGCTTCTGAAGCTAAGCAGGGTTGGTCCTGGATGGGAGACCAGATGCTGCTGGAAGTGGTGTTGGAGGGCCAGTAGAAGGCACCCTTTCCTCTGYTCTAATTTAAAAAAAATATATATCCCAGGGCAGATTGGGGACATTGCCCTGTGTAGGGTGCTGTCTTTAGGAATGGAAGTTAAATGGGTGTCCTGGCTCTCTGTGGTCACTAAAGATCCCATGGCACTTGTTGTAAGAGTAGGGGTGTTAACCCTGGTGTCCTAGCTAAATTCCCAATCTGGCCCTCATACCCTCACAGTCACCTAATCATCCCCAGCTTACAATTGTCTCATTCATCCCTGTAACTATTCCCCAGGTTGTTGCTGCAAATGAGAATGTGTTCTCAGTCAACTTACCTGGTTAAATAAGTAAAAAGCAGTGTAAAAACAAAGGGGTGGGGGGGTGTCAATGTATATAGTCTGGGTTGCCATTTGATTAATTGTTCAGCAGTCTTTTTGCTTGCGGGTAGAAGCTGTRAAGGAGCCTTTCGGACCTAGATTTGACGCTTCTTTCTGCTACCGCTTGCCGTGCCGTTGCAGAAAGAACACTTGGGTGACTGGAGTCTTTGACAATTTTTTGGACCTTCCTCTGACAAACCCTGGTATATAGGGCCTGGATGGCAGGAAGCTTTGCCCCAGTGATGTACTGGGCCATATGCACTACCGTCTGTAGTGCCTTATGGTCAGATGCCGAGCAGTTGCCATACCAGGCGGTGATGCAACCGGTCAGGATGCTCTCAATGGTGCAGCTGTAGAACATTTTGAGGATCTGGGGACCCATGCCAAATCTTTTTAGTCTCATGAGGGGGGAAAGGTGTTGTCGTGCCCTCTTCACGACTGTCTTGGTGTGTTTGGACCATGATAGTTTGTTGGTGATGTGGACACCAAGGAGCTTGAAACTATATATTCAATACATATTGTATGTGTGAGTGCTATTGCATTCTTATACGTTTCATTTCAAACAATTGTTTTAACATTTAATAGACGGGTTGGGTGTTCACCAACAAAACCGATGTGTGCGCAACTTCGAGGCAAAACAGACAGGTTTGGCTTACAATCAAAGGATTATTGACAATCTGTAAACTATATTTTGTACGCAAATGTTTATTGAAAACATAAATACATTTGAAAAAAGGGTTCCAAAAGGATTCTCCAGCTGTCTCCATATGAGAACCCTTTTTGGTTCCATATAGAACCCTCTGTGGAAAGGGTTCTACCTAGTAGCAAAAAGGGTTCTACAAATGGTTTTCCYATGAGGAATGCCAAAGAACCCTTTTTTGTTCTAGATAGCACCTTTTTTTCTAAGAGTGTAATATGGCCAACCATTCCACAGAGGGCTCTACATGAAACCAAAAACCAAAAAGTGTTCCACCTGGAACCAAAAACAGTTCTCCTATGGGGACAGCCAAAGAACCATTTTGGAACCCTTTTTACTAGAGTGTAGCAAAAATATGGCATAGGTCAAAAGACTTCAAGACAAGAGATGATTTCAAGAACAAGATACACAGCAGCTTCTTGTCATTGTTGCTAGCTATCTGATCGCTCAGAATCATAACACACGGCCTTTAGCCTCTGAGTTGCGCGTGCATCGTTGTTGTGTCGTTGTCAACCTACCCTTCTATAGARAGTGGTTGAAAGTGGACAGTTATCTGATGAGACACTCTTATTGACTAAGTTGTGTTCCCTTATTCCTTATCTAAAACCCAGATACAGATGTAAGTCCAAAGTCTAGTGTAGGGAAAAGTGGTGTGTGTGTCTGTGTGTGCATGTGTGTGTGCGTGTGTGTTGGGTGCTGCAGAGCGTTCATACATCAGTCAGTTTGACTGATGGACTCACAGGTAATTCCAGACCAGCACACTGACATGAGTTCTACTCCAGGCCCATCTATCTCTCTCACTTTCTTTCTTTCTTTTCTGCTGCCCTGCCCTTTCACTCCCTTTTGCTCCCCACATCTCAATCGCCCTCTGTCTCTGCTTGTCCCCCTCTGCTCTGGCCTCTCTCTCTCTCATTCTCTCCCAACCCTCCTCCCCTGCCCCCTGCTCTCTATCCCTCTAACCCCCTCTCCCTTGGCCTTTCTCTTCCTCCCTCCTCTCCCCCCTCATCCATCCCCCTCTCTCATCCTAGGAGGTTAGTGTCTCTCTCTTTCGCTCTCTCTCTCTCTCGCTCTCTTTCTCTCTCCTCCTCCCCCTCTCCCCTCATCCCAGGCGGTAAGTAGCCTAGTGGTTAGAGAGTTGGACTTGTAACCGAAAGGTTGCATAATCGAATCCCTGAGCTGACAAGGTGAAAATCTGTCATTCTGCCCCTGAACAAGGCAGTTAACCCACTGTTCCTAGGCTGTCATTGAAAATATGAATTTGTTCTAAACTGACTTGCCTAGTTAAAAATAAAGGTAAAAAAATAAATCCCAGGCAGTGAGTGTTCTCCTGGCCTCCGAACCCGCACATCCTGCCTCGTCTGATAACGAGGCAAAGCGTTAACAACCTCGCCCACTCTAACACGGACACACACACTAATAAGACCAACAGCTGTTCCATGTCCAGCAACACATTTTCTTAGAAGACGTTCCACGTTCCATGTTCTAATCCCTCTCATAACGATCCCTCTCCCACCATCTATCATGCTTTCACAGACTGATAGAGGCACACTATAAATGCTAGTTTACATGCTTTATTTTTGAGTTAGCTGATAACCCCCTTTACAGTTAAAAGAGTTTGTTTTCTTATTTACATTTTTTTAAATATTTGGTTCGTCTCTTTAAGGGTCGGGAGGAGTAGGAGGAAGTTGCCACAAGAAAGATCGAAGACTAATCTACGGTTAGATTTCAGAGAGGGTAAACTGATCCTAGATCTGCGGGGGAGTTTCTGCCCCAAGCAAGAGTGAGGCCCATTATCAGAAGACAGGAAGTGATCCATTTTAATCTGTCAAAGGGAGTGATCTCATTGTTTATGTTGTTGTCAGCGGTGTCAGTGGGACGTGAGGGACAGGAGAGAGCTGGCCAGTGAAGGATGAAGGAGGAGACCATCAACAACTGCTTATTAGGGTATAGGGAAGGAGAGGGTCATCATCACATGCATCTCTCTGAGACCCTTGAGCGCAAATGGCTTTTCTGTGTCATGTTTTGACTTTCTTTGCAGTAATTTCTGGGTATATACTGGTAAATTATCTTTATTGAATACTTTAGTCAGTGAAAGCAATGGCAATGTATCGTTTTGGATAAGATGTACCTTATTGTTGTACCATTTCAGTAATCTTTTATTTGTATGATGTATAAACGCTATCTATCTAGATTAAACGTATATCAAAATATATGCAATGTAACTACTGTAAAAAAAGAAGTGCCATGTACTGTATGTAAAATGTGTGTAGAATTGGGTTGAGGTCATGGCTCTGTGCAGGCAAATCATGTTCTTCCACACCAATCTCGACAAACCATTTCTGTACGGACCTCCCTTTGTGCACGGAGGTATTGTCATGCTGAAACAGGAAATGACCTTCCCCAAACTGTTGCCACAAAGTTGGAAGCAAAGAATCGTCTAGAATTTTGTTGTATCCTGTAGTGTTAAGATTTCCCTTCACTGGAACTAAGGGGCCTAGCCTGAACCATGAAACAGTCCGACCATTATTCCTCTTCCACCAAACTTTATAGTTGGCACTATGCATTCGGGTAGCATTCTCCTGGCATCCGCCAAATACAGATTCGGCCATAGGACAGCCAGATGATGAAGCGTGATTCATCACTCCAGAGAAAGCGTTTCTACTGCTCCACAGTCCAGTGGCGGGCTTTACACCACTCCAGCCGACGCTTGGAATATTTGTCTATGGAGATTGCATGGCTGTGTGCTCGATTTTATACACCTGTAAGCAACGGGTGTGGCTGAAATAGCCACTTATTTGAAGGGGTGCCCACATCATTTTTAAATCGAACTTTTCTATTATTGAATATTAAAAAGTTAAATCTACTTGTAGTGAAGCCGCTCAACATTTACATTACATTCAGTCATCTAACAGAAGCAACCAGGGTCAATGCCCTGCTCAAGGGCACGTTGACAGATTTCCAACAAGGTCAAAAACGGGGAGCCAAACCAGCGACCTGCCAGCCACCGGCCCAAGCTCCCAAACGCCAGGCCATCAGCCCTCCACAGTTCCCCGAGAGCTGCTCCTCAACCATCTGAGACCCCCCCCCCTACAGTCCCCACCCTCCCGGATGTGAGCACGTGTGTGAGTTTGAATGCAAGTGCATCCATTCCTGAACCTGAGACCCAGAAACAGGCTACCTGAAGGCAATACCAAAACAAATGGTCTATTGATTCTGTGACTCACAACAAAATCTGCAGAGCTGCGATGATTGTATGCCCCAAATATCCTGTTGGTGGCAAGAATTCTGTACAATAATAGCTGAAAGGCACAAAGTCTTGAATCTTGTGTCATTTTAACTACTTTGCAATCTGAATGGCACAGCTGTCAACATCCTGGTCCTCAAATGAAACTGGTGTAGTTTCCTATTTATGCTATTTTTATTCCTCTGCCAGTTTTTATCCTTTATATTGGGAAGACAGACTAGTTCCCTACCTCCTCCCGCTGCCCCCTGCCTCCTCCATTTTTGGGGTAATGCTGTAATCAATTGGTTGTAATCTTGGATTGAGCAGACCTTCCCATACCATTCTGATAACTCCATGAAAGACATAACTCTACCATTCCAATTTCAAATATAACTTAAAAACAAAATACCCTTTTAAACACGTTTTCCATAAATACAGGTATTTTATCACCCAGCACATTTGAGTTCAACCATAATATTTGTTCTATGTTTTCAGGGGGATGAAATTTAAATACATATGAACCAGCTCTGTAATGCTTGTTTGAAAAAGGGAGATAAGAAAAAGGTTTGATTTTCAATTAAATAAAAAATTAGACATGTCAATATGCACAAAGGCAAAAAGGCAATTTTTAAACTGAAATTGTCCCCCCCAGTTTTATCATTGGAATGTGATACACAATGAGGCACCAGAGTGCTTTAGGACCATATGGACTCCTCCGAGCGGTTGGGTAGGCTGTTTGTCCGACTGGATAATAATTATGTCCCCCCCACTTCTAAAACCAAAGTTGCGCCTCTGGGTTCAAGTAAAACATTTGTATAAGTGAAGCTTTTAGAGAGATGTTTACTGCTTTTATATTTAATAATCTCAACCCACCCAGTTCATATTAATTATATATATAGGCACGTTATATTTTGTCTGGTTTAGCATCCCAGACAAAGCGAAATATTTTTMGCTCATATGATTTGAGAAACAAATCATTAGGAGTAGGCAGCGCCATAAGTAAGTGAGTAAATTGAGATATGACTAAGGAGTTAATCAGTGCAATTCTTTTACCTCTCCCTGGTTGCTATTTTTTTACTAGTTTTCTATTGAAATTCATTGTGGAGAGCTCATATCTGTTGTGATATGAATACCAAGTATGTCTACTTCACAGTCAGCCAATTTTACAGGTAAACTGCAGGGTAATGTAAAAGTTGTATTTTTTAAAGATCCAATACGTAATACTGTACACTTTGGCTTTAGTCCAGAGAGTCCAGAAAAGTTACCTAGATCTTCAATGAGACATTGCGGGGATCTAGCTTGCGGACTATAAAACTTGAGTCATCAGCATACATGGACACCTTTGTTTTTAAGCCTTGAATTTCTAATCCTTTAATGTTGTCATTTGATCTGATTTTAATAGCTAGCATTTCGATGGCCATAACGAATAGATATGGTGACAGCAGACACCCTTGTTTAACTCCTTTTGACAATTCAAAACTCTGAGAATTAGCCACTATTTACTATTTTACACCTGGGGTTGCTATATATTACTTTTACCCATTTTATAAGAGACTCATCAAAATTGAAAAAATCCAGGCATTTATAAATCTAATCCAGTCTTACTTTATCGAAGACCTGGCATCATAGATGTTTAATGTTGTTCTATTATTTCTAGTAGTTGTCGTATTTTATCTCCAATGTATCGTCCATGTAAAAAACCTCGCTGATCAGGATGAACAATATCTGGTAAAACCTTTTTATTTCTGAGTGCTATGCATTTCGTTAGTATTTTTGCATCACAACATTGAAGTGTAAGGGGCCTCCAGTTTTTTTAGATCTTTATATTTGCCGTCCGGGTCTTGTTTTAATAACAGAGAAATCAGACCTTCCTGCTGAGTACCTGAAAGACCAAAATTTCTATAGGAGTAGTTAAAACAAGCCCAGACTGAAAGGATTCAATAGCCTCAAAAAGTTAATAAAAGGTTAATACTTTGTCATTTGGCCTTCGCACTGATCTTTTTGTATGTTTGTTACTTTTCCATTTTTTTTWATTATTTGGAAAGAATTCCTTACAGTAATCGTCATTCAGAGGGCGAGGGGGAGACGGAAAAGAAAACATCTGCTTAAAATATTTAGCTTCCTGTTTTAAAATATAATTCAGAGAATCATAGATGACTCCGTCTTTAGTAACTAGTTTTTGCTAATTATTTTTGGTAGCGTTACTGAGTTGGAGATTCAGGGAGAATTTGGTGCATTTTTCTCCATATTACATCCAGTTTGCTTTATGTTTGTAATAGATTGCGTTAGATCATTCTTGAATAAGTTACTCAATTTTTTTTGTTTTTCCTCTAACTTATTTTGTATCTTTGTAGTACCGTTTTTATTGCTATCTACCTGTAGTATTTGTCACATCTGCTCCTGCAACGCCCTCTACTGCTCATCCTGTGTATCCTTGATCTGCCGCCACTCCCCCAGTACTCTCTCCCTCTCTCTGTATGTGTGTGTGTGATTGTGTGGGCGGAGACAGGTGTGCTGGAGTCAGAGCAGATCCCCACCAGCTGCAACCTGTTCCATAATCAAGAACTCTACAAATACTCAGCCCTGCCACTTCCACACTGCCAGATCGTAATCTCTGCTCATTCTGCCCGCTCTGACTCTGGTCCCTGTCTCCTGTCCCACGTCTCGTCATCCTGCTACTCTGTCCTGGATTCCCCACTCTACTACTCCCTTGGATTCCCCTCTGGACCTGCTTACCTTGTCTCAACCCCTCTCGCTCCAGCCTCAGCCTCCGCACCTGGTTTTCAGCAACCCGCCCGAGCTTCCCCTGACCTGTACTCCATCTCCCACCTGTGTTTCAATAAATTCCTTGGTTACTTCATCCCAGTCTCCTCGTCTGAGTCTGCTCTTGTGTTCCCCTGTTCCACTCCGTGTAACACTATTTGTTCATGTATTTCCCTTGTTAGTCTTGTCTCATTAGACAGAAACTGCTTTCTTATTATTATTATTGATGAATATTGAATGATCTCTGAAGGTATATTTAAAGGTATCCCAAACAACAAGGTGATTTGTTGAACCTATATTGTTCTGGAAAAATTCAGTTATAAATTATTTTGTCTTGTCCACATTCTTTTGTATATATAGTGTGTATACAGTGTATTCTTTGTGGCACTATTGAAACCAAGCAACTCAGATAAGGCCCTAGGCAGCCAGCCTGTTCACTAGAAATAAACTTAGATTTCAGACGTTTGAAAAGGTCCTGAGAACGTTGATATGTGCCTTGCTCGGTGCTCACCAAATTTTTGTAAAAAAATACTTGTGATGCTCGGAGCCTGAAGCACGCTGCTCAGACCACTGTGCCATCACACTTCACAATGCTCTAGCAAGCCGTGAGAATACTGATGATACCTGATGGTAATAGCGTATAGTTTTGGATTATTATTCTGTTTTAAGCCTTCCCCAAACCATAGCCCTAACCCCAACATCAGGCCATGCCAGAGACCATTACACACACGCACACAGTCTTGTACAGCTAACCTTGTGGGGACACACAATTCAGTCCCATTTAAAATCCTATTTACCCTAACCCGCAGGTAGCCTAGTGGTTAGAGCATTGGACTAGTAACTGAAAGGTTGCAAGATTGAATCCCTGAGCTGACAAGGTAAAAATAAGAAATTGTTCTTAACTGACTTGCCTAGTTAAATAAAGATAAAAATAAATAACCTGTATGCTTACCCTAACACAAATTCTAACCCTCAACCCCCTAAAAATAGCATTTCACCAGTGTAGACTAACCACATTTCTTCAGTTGGTCATATTGTGGTTTGTTTACTATCCTTGTGGGGACTTCTGGTCCTCACAAGAATAGTTAAACACAACCACACACACACACAGAACAGTTAGTCCTAGCTAGTGATATCCATGACAGATTTGACCCTGTTGTGCAAGCCCGCTATTATGAAGACAGGAAGATGCACTGAGCTAGAAGAAGAGGCTTGCAGAGAGCTGCTGGGTTCAAAGGTCAGAGCTCTTTTTCTATGGTGGGCTGGGGACATGTTACTACTGTCAGGCTCTTCTTCTATAGTGGGCTGGGGCCATGTTGCTACTGTCTGCTCTTCTTCTATGGTGGTTTGGAGCCATGTTGCTACTATCTGCTCTTCTTCTATGGTGGGCTGGAATGTCATGTTCATCGTAAGAGTGAGACCAAGGCGCAGTGTGGTATGCGTACGTTCTCTTTTAATGAATGAACACTTAACAAAACAACAAAATCAACGACCGAAACGTGAAGCTATACAAATAGTGCAGACAGGCAACTAAACATAGACAAGATCCCACAAACACAAAAGGGAACTGGCTGCCTAAATATGATCCCCAATCAGAGACAACGATAAACAGCTGCCTCTGATTGGGAACCATATCAGGCCACCATAGACATACAAATACACCTAGATAACCCACCCAAGTCACCATCACGCCCCAACCAACACAGCGAAAAAACAGCTTACTATGTTCAGGGCGTGCCACCCTAACACAAGTTCTAACCCTAAACCCCCTAAAAATAGCATTTCACCTTGTGTAGACTAATAACATTTCTCCAGTTGGTCATATTGTGGTTTGTTTACTATTCTTGTGGGGACTTCTGGTCCCCACAAGAATAGTTAAACACGTCCACACACACACAGAACAGTTAGACATAGCTAGTGATATCCATGACAGATTTGACCCTATTGTGCAAGCCCGCTATTATGAAGACAGGAAGATGCACTGAGCTAGAAGAAGAGGCTTGCAGAGAGCTGCTGGGTTCAAAGGTCAGAGCACTTTTTCTATGGTGGGCTGGGGACATGTTACTACTGTCAGGCTCTTCTATAGTGGGCCGGGGCCATGTTGCTACTGTCTGCTCTTCTTCTATGGTGGTTTGGGGTCATGTTGCTACTATCTGCTCTTCTTCTATGGTGAGCTGGAGCCATGTTACTGCTGTCTGCTCTTCTATGGTGGGCTGGGGCGATGTTGCTACTGTTTGGCTCATCTGGTAGACTGGGTGGACTAAAGGCATTCAGGCACACTTGGAGGGAAATAAGAGTACGGTTGCCTCCCAAATGGCACCCTATTTCCCACATAGTGCACTTCTTGTGACCATAGCCTATTCTCCATGTAGTGCAATACTTCTGACAACCAGGGTCCATAGGGTTATGTAGGGAATAAGGTTCCATTTGTGAGAAAACCTAAAATATAATGTATCAGATTGTGCTGTTAAAAACAAATATATAGGTTTTTGTTGTTTCTCTGTAATACTACTAGCCACCTAGCAATTTTATGAAGTTGGCTTTAGCTAGCTCAGATAGGTTACCAATCTCTCAACCTCTAATGCCGTGTGTGTAGGTGGCAGGGAAGTCAGGCGCAGGAGAATCAAACTTATATCATAGACTTGACAAAACTCCATAATCAAAAATACAAGATAAATAAAAGTGGGTACAAGAACCCGTCGCGCACCAATAGATAATACACGAACATACAAAACAAACAGTCTCTGACAAGGACATGAGGGGAAACAGAGGGTTAAATACACAACATGTAATGAATGGGATTGGAACCAGGTGTGTAGGAAGACAAGACAAAACCAATGGAAAATGAAAAATMGATCAATGATGGCTAGAAGACCGGTGACGTCGACCGCTGAGCACCGCCCGAACAAGGAGAGGCATCGACTTCGGCAGAAGTTGTGACAACCTCATAACTAGCTATCAAGAAGCCATTGCAGGCTATCAATTTAGAGTAGCTAGCTTGTCTAACTATCTTAGCTGGGATGCCTGCTGGCAAGATTGGTAAACTTTAGAAAAGCATGCAATAACTAAATGTACTGAATAAGACTCACATTCCTTTCAATCCTTGACCAAGATTTTAGCAGAGAAGCATATTTAGTTTATTTTWAAAAAAGACAGACAGCTCAAGAGGTATGCTTAGATATGCAGAAAATAAACATATGCTTGTCATAGAATTAAGCATAATGATTATGGCTCTATATTGCAGGAAAGGGCTGTTTAAGGTGTTTCACAAACCCCTACAGACCACCCACCAGCCATCCTCATGTACTTCACGCCCCCTCAGATTTTTGGCCGGTGTGTGTGTGTGTGTGTGTGTGTGTGTGGAAGTAGTCAGGGAGTTTAAATACTCAGGAAGAGAAGGACATTAAAATGTAAAGAATACAGTCAATTACTTCTCTCTCATTTTTTCTTTATTTGCATTTCTAAACCACATGTCAAACATCCGGGTCTTGTTTAATAGGGCACTCAGCGGAAAACTGAAAATAAAAAGCACTGTTTCAGTCTGTTTGGTCCCTAATGGGCATGACCCAGTATAGCGATACTCGGTCAGCCACCACTGTGAGATGAATCCTTGTACTGCCACATATTGAGACTAATTAATTTGATTGGTTAAAGGTCAGGGCTCAAGGGGTTAAAAGGTTTTGAAGTGTGTGTGCGTGTGTGTGTGTGTGTGCGTGCGTGTGTGTGTGTTTAGGCTTGGGGAGTTACATGTCATCTGATTACAATTTTATTTTGACTGTAATCAGTTACGTTACCAGCAAAGATATTGTCTCACCTAGCTATCTTAATTTACTACAGTGGGCTAAATCAGTGTCACACGGTGTTTCTTGGTAGTCTTAAACAAATCTACTTTGAATCTACTCACATGGTTATGGGCTTAAAACACCTGTACCATGTCAGAAATAGAGTTGAAATGTATTGCATCCCGATATTACACTTTATATATCACAGAAGACTGAAATATAACAAAGTGACAGATATAACAAATATAAATAACATTCCACCCATGAGGCCACTAGAGGGAGATTTGGTCATTTGACTGCAGGAAAAGGCTAAAGGGATACTTCAGGATTTTGTCAAGGAAGTCCTTTATCTACTTCACAAATGGTATCCACGAGTTCATCCGACTCTGGGGAAGTAGATAAAGGGCTTCATTGCCAAAATCCTGAAGTATCCCTTTAAGATGAATGCACTAAACTAAGTCGCTCTGGATAAGTGCGTCTGCTAAATGACTAAAATGTACATGTAAAATGTAAGTGAAGTTACTGATGCCAATTTTGGATAGGTAACTAACGTAAACTCACCCCATTCCGTACAAATGTGCGCAACCGCGACATTCAAACGAGGCTGCAAAGAAAACTAATGGGACTATAGCGACTGTGTTGACTTCAAAATCTGGTGTGTGAACAACGTTTCTATTCAAGCGTTGATCGACATGGTAATGGCTTTATAGTATTGGAGAAAAGTTGAAAAAACTGACCCTCCGTTACATGGTGACGTGTCATGTCGTAACGTACAGCACGCATAAAGCAACTATTTCTGTCTTACAATCTCTCTCCACCAGGTGTAGCACTTCTCTCATCATTTAAAAACAAGAAATGGGCAGTGACGGGGGTAGGGGGGATACCGAGTCATTTTTTGCGTCATCACTGTAAGCGATCATGGCTCTCAAAGCCGCTGTTTACTTCTGAAGATCACTTTAGCACCGCCCTAAAAACCTGATTCAAATTCGACACAAACCTTCAAATAGGTATGTAATGACACATTATATAAACTCTTTATAGTGTTTTATTTACATTTTAGAGGCGATAAGGTGATAAGTTGGACAGATCGAGTGAAGAAAAGCCGTTTTCCCACACATCTCCTCTCCTTCTCACTACCACGCATTAGTTTCGCTTCCCCACCCACAATTTTTAAAAAGACCCGACGGAGCTCATTGCCTTCTTGAATAATGCAGAAARGGGCAGCTTGGAGGTCATGTCATTAATTTTGTTGGAAAGGGGAGAAATTGTGCTTTACAATGGTATTGACATTACAGTTGATCTGGAAGTATTACGTTTTTGGGGCGCTAAAATAAGGTCAATTGTACGGACCAAGGCGATGTACAAAAGTGAGTGAGTTTATGTTAGTATCTGTAACTGATTACATTTAGAAAGTCAAGTGTGTCTAACGGAGGAGGTTGGGGGCAACCCCAGGTGCCGAGGAATTTCTCATTATCAGAGCACTGTACCCCCAGGTGTCCTAGTGTGTTGTCATTTCTGCGTCTCTCTTCTGGTTGTGTGTAACAGTCTTGCTTCCATCCCTCTCCTTGCCCCAACCTGGGTTCGAATCAGGAACCTTCTGAACACATCAATAACTTGCCTCCCGCAAAACATCTTTACCTATCGCTCCACAAAGCCGCAGTCATTACAAAGCAAGGGAAACAATTACTCTGAGCGAGTGACATCACCGATTGAAACGCTACTAGTGCGCACCGCTAATTAGCTAGCCATTTCACACCGGTTACACTCACCCCCCTTTGACCTCTTCCTTCTCCGTAGCAAACCCAGCTGCTGGGCAGAGCCCAACTGAATGATCCGGGTCAACAGCATCAATGTAACAGTATTGCTTCCGTCCCGCTCTTTGCCCCAATCTGGGCTCAAACCAGGGACCCTCTGAATACATTGACAACAGTCACCCATGAAGCATCGTTACCTATCGCTCCAAAGAGCAAGGGAAACAACTACTTCAAGGTTTCAGAGCGAGTGACGTCACTGATTGAAATGTTACTAGCACAAACCGCTAACTAGCTAGCCATTTAACACCAGTTACTTGTGTGTGTGTGTGGGGGGGGGGGGGGGGTTCTGGGGGAACTGGGCACTCCCTAACCTCTGGTGCAGGGTTCCCCAACTGGAGTTTTCTTTTCTCCCAAAAATATATTTTACTTTTATTGATGGACATAAAAGACTAAAAACACCAGCAAATCAGCTCCAAGTGATTTTAATTATGGAAATCTGTTCCAAAGTATTCCCGCACATAATAGATATATACTGTATATACAGTATGTGATTGTATACAAATGTAAACAAGGTTTGATATATTATATCTGTTTCGGCTTCTTGCGGTCTATTTGCGGTTTTCAAATCATTTGTAATTATGTTCCGGCCCCCTGACCATCCGCTCAAGAAGAAAAAAAATCAGCCTGTGGCTGAATCTAGTGGATGATCCCTGATCTGGTGTGTGTTAAACTCTGACACAGCAGATAGAGGTGAAAGGTCGTGAGAACTCGTGTCTACATCCCAAATGGCACCCTATTCCCTATATAGTGCATTCCTTTTGATAGGCCCTGGTCAAAAGTAGTGCACTATATAGGGAATAAGGTGCCATTTGGGACGCATCCCACGTCTCTTCCTTTCCAGACTCATATAAAAAACACAGACAGACAGATACATCTGTAGGACATACAGCCTCCACATATGTTACCTTAAAGGGGCCTGAGTAGGGTTGCAGAATTCCTGTAATTTTCCCATAATTCCCAGGTTTTTCTGAAATTCTGGTTGAAGGATTCAAAGTATCCTGCTTATTCCCTCCTGATTCCAGGAATCTTCCAACCGACTTTTGCAACCATAGGGATCACAGTGGTTTTTATGTAGGATGGAGTTTCCCCTAAGAACTGGTCTGTGGTCCGTTTTATCTATTGCCTTCCTGATGGTTTAAGTTAGGGTTGGGGTAGGGTAAACTGATCCTGTGGTTAGTGACTGTTCAGGGGAACCAAGCTGGTATAGATTAGTACAGACCAGGATGTCAAGGACTGTGGTTGAGTGCATTTTTTAGCAATTCAATTGAATTAAGCATGGCCCGTCCATGTTTTAAATGTTTCATTGAGAAAATACATAGGTTCCATCTCTAATGGCACTCTACGAGCCCTGGTCAAAGGTAGAGCACTATAATATAGCCTAGAGCACTACCTTTGACCAGGGCTCGTAGAGTGCCATTAGAGATAAAGATTCCCTTCATTATAGGTAATCTGTGATGCCAACATAATTTTTCTTTGCCTCTGGGTACAGTTTATTTTAGATTACATTCTTTAAATACAAATGTATCAAAAGCAAGGAGAGTTGACTACTGCATGATCGCTTAGTACGAATAGCGATCTCAGAGAAGCCTACGATTGGTCCGTTAGACCTGTCAGTCATAGTCTGTTTTTCAGTCTCCTCAGTCACCATTGGTTGAATCGGCAGACAGGCTTGTGATATCACGTACCACGAAGCCCACTCCTTTGCTGGAAGCGTTTGGTCTTGCTGTCTCTGTGCCATTCCTTCCACAAGTGGAATATAGATTTCCTTATCTCAACGTTCCATTCCAATAGAATGAAATAGAATATAGAACTGTTTATCTCTTCTCTCTGTTCCATTGGAACTGTTCCATTGAAACTGTTCCATTCATTCTCATACAATGACATCACAAGAGAGTCAACTGGGCTAAATCCATAATTCCAATTCTGGAACCAGAACTAGAACCATCGGAACCAGAACCAGAATCATCACAGCGGGGTAGTGGAAGACTTCCCCTTGGAAGAGAGCACCTGTCGGAACCTTCTTTTGAGCTCTTGCATGTTGGGGGACTTAGGCCGAGCTAGGTGCAGCCCTCTCCTCTTCTCCCCGTTCCCCCCGCCCAGCGCTCGGCTCACCTCGCCACAGAGGTGCAGGAAGGCGGCGTGGACCCCCTCGTGGTTCTCCCGGGCAGAGACCTCGAAATACGCACCACCCAGAGAGGCTGCCAAAGTCTCACCCTCATCGGCTGGCACCTGGCGGGCACGGAGGAGGTCACTCTTGTTGCCCACCTGGGAGGAGATGAGAGATGGATTAGACCAATGTTAAGGCAATGTCCAGAAATACTTCCAGATAAAATAAAGGTTATCGAGCCACCAGTATGACGAGGACATATACCGGGAGAGTTAAATATAACATATCATTTAATGTATCGCTATGGACACGGATGCAATAGATGGGTAACAGATACTGTATAGTTAAATAATACTAATAATAGCATCCAGCTCCCGTTACTAATAGATGTAATATAACGGTCAAACCCACCAGTATGACAGGTATATTCCCTGCAGGGTGGATGCGTCTGACGTGCTGGTAAAGAGGCTGGATGGTTCTATAGCTGCTGTCATCTGTGATGGAGAAGACCAGGACGTATCCATCCGCCCAGTAGATAGACCTGTTGATCTGCTCCTGACAATAAAGTCCCTCTGCATCGTCCTGGATGGAGGGGTGAGGGGGGAAAGGGAGGTGGGTAGAGGAGAGAAAGAGAGAAAAGAGAGAGGGGAAGTCAATGGTATGTAGCTAGTGATGTGTTCATCCCGAACTCCCACAGTAGTCGGCACGGTTATTATTATGAGATTATGGAGCAGACAGAAAGACAGCACACACTCTCTATCTCAGGCATAGTCTGTTTACAAGACCAGGCCTTTGAACGGGCGGTGGAAGTGAGTTTGATAAACGAAATGGGAGCCTCCCCTAGGCCTGGCACTGAATTATCAAAAACCACTCTAGAGGGAGAAGAATAATTGAGATATGCCCTGATACTGGATGTAGGCCTGTTCTACTGTAACATCATAACTTCTTACTGGTAGTGATGAACTGTAAATAAGGAGATGTTTCCACTTGTTATATCCAGACCGGGATCAAATACATAAGCTACTGTATGTATGTCAAATACTTTTTTGCGATGGAGCCAATACAATGGAATAGTCCCAAAAGTGCAAACTGAAATACTGTTTTATTTACGGTAACTTTCAGTTTATTGAACCAGAAAGTCCCATGGAGGTCAGAAAACCTATTTCCCAAGAGAGACTTGGCAAGTAATTTAAAGTACTTGACATTTGAAAGTGTTTCACAAATATTTGACCCAGGTCTGGTTACATATACCCTTAGACTGTAGAGAGGACTAGGAATTACCTGTAGAGAGATACAGAGGCTGTGTTCCAAATGGCACCATACTCCCTATGGAGACAAGGTCCCATAAGGCTCCATAATGCCTGAGACTCTAGTCACTCTGTTATCATTTGGCAAGCGGTATCGAAGCATCGCGTCTCAGACCAACAGGCTCTGAGACAGCTACTACTGCTGAACAGCTAACCCTAGCTGACTCCCTGCACAGACTTGTACCTGTGACTATTTTTACCTAAGAGACAATCTGCACCTCAGACATTATTTGCACTGACGAAGCAAAACCCTCACACACAAACACACAAACACACATAAACACACACCCAAGCACCCACACGCACTCACAACTCACACACACATATAACACAATCAATGTTGCTGTCCTATTATATACTATTTACAGTATTCCACTGTGTGAACAAGTCCCTGCCCACTACAGTGTAATACAGTCCATCTCTTATTACTTCTATTACTTGTTATTTTTGACTTGACTCTTTTTATTGTTATTAATGTTATTGACTGATGTACTGCGTTGCTGAGGGAGCTTGCGCATAAGCATTTCACCGCACCTTTTATACCTGCTGTAAACTGTGTATGTGATGTGACTAATAAAATGTCATTTGATTTGAAAAGTAGTGCACTATATAGGAAAGATTTCTGGATCGAATCCCCGAGCTGACAAGGTAAAAATCTGTTGTTCTGCCCCTGAGCAAGGCAGTTAACCCACATTTCCTCAGGTGTCGAAGACGTGGATGTCGATTAAGGCAGCCCCCCTCACCTCTCTGATTCAGAGGTTGAGTTAAATGCAGAAGACACATTCAGTTGTACAACTGACTAGGTATCCCCCTTTCCCTTTCCCATTCCTTAATGTGCTATTTGGGACTCAGCCCTTGTGTGGAGAGAGAGAGAGACCGACCTGTAGAGAGACGCAGGGCGTGTCCTGAACCTGTAGTGAAACCTGTTCTCCATCTAGATTGATCTTTCTGGAGTACAGGGCCCCTGGGGACAGAGATAAGCAAAACATTACTGACTACGCACAAGGGATTTCTATGCAACAAATGAATGAGGATGTAAAATGTATAAGTTGCCTGTATTATTAGGGTGGGTGTTTACAGTATAAGTTAATAAAGAGAGACATTTATTGGGTAAACCACTAACGTTTCAGCATCACAGTGCCTACTTCACAGTTTAGTGCCCTGTATAGTGCCCTACACAGGGATGCCGAAACGTTGGTATTTATCCAATAAATTACTGGGAGTCTATCGAGTGTGTGACTCCATTTATTTTTATAGCCTACAGTTTACTCGCCATTAGTCAGCACTTGAACTAACTTTTTGGGGTGTGCGCCAGCTCAGGCTTTTCACTGGGTGTTTACAAGTGAAATTGTTTCTAAATGTGTAGTAAACTAGTATGGGGTTCTTACAAGGTTATAACAATGTGAAATGACAAGTTCAAGTTTTACTGTCACATGCACAAGTACAGTGAAATGCTTCACTTGCAAGCTCTACCCAACAGTGCAGTAATCAATATCAAAATAGATATACACATCGGCTAATACAAAATAAATATACATAACAAAGAAAAACACGAACATAACATACATTACAGGGTGAGTGGCAATACCAAATTTACAAGATTATGCATATTATGCAGGGGTACTGGAGTAATTGGAGGTAGATATGTACATGTAAATGTAAGCAGGGGATTAGGCGAAAGTGACTGGTTGTCATGGTTCCACCACCAGAGGGCAGCAGAGACCATCCTAGAGGCAATTACGACACTCAGGTGTGTTCTATTACTCATTATGATTTCCCTGTTTAAAAAAAGAGGTGTGTTTTCTGCTGTACATTGCAGAAGCTTGAATTGTTGACCGTGTGCGGTCGTTTCCTGAGTGAGTTTTTGAGACTTTGTGTTTGCTTTCAAGTGTACCGGGATCCCGTGGCTACCGTTCTTAGTAAAGTATTATGTTTATCCTTAACCACTGATACCTCGTTTAGTCTCTTCTCTGCACCTGGGTCCAACCTCACCACGTCACACTGGTAGCAGGATAAATAATGATAATAGTAAACAGTATGGCAGCAGTGTGTGTGTGTCTGTATTTTATATGAATGGGACTGTTAGAATGATAAAACCATACCTGTGTTTGCCTCATAGTCCCCGATGAACCTCTTAGTCAGAAACCTGACTATCAACGCTGTGAATGAAACAAGGAGAAGAATAGTCTCCAATGAGAAACACCTTGAGAATAATAATGTAGTTGACTACATATTTTTCATAGTTGCCATTGAAGAATACTGTACTCCCAGTTGGCATAGGCCAACAACATCCTAAACATGGAAAAATATCGATGTACCCTTGATCAAGGCACTTAACCCTAATTACTCCTTTAAATTGCTCTGGATAAGAGTGTCTACTAAATGAGAAAAATTGAAATATAAACACCTTGAGAAGAATACTAGAAGGCCACATATCTCTTATAGTTGCCGTAAGAGAATACTGCTCCTTAGTTGGCATTGGCTGTCTGCATCCTAAACCAAATAGTACCCTATTCCCTACGTACTGCACTACTTTTCAAAAGTAGGTCACTTTAATAAGGAATGGGGTGCCATTTGGGACATGCGCTCAGCCTGTCTGTCCTGATCGAGTCTGTGAACGTACACGTCGCCCCCTGGCGAGATTGTTTACCTCTCACTGTTCAACTGGCACACCAGTGTGTCGCCTATCCCAAAGACATAATCAAATATTTTGGTGGAAATATTAATAAGTAGACATTTTTCCAAAATCGAAATTTGTAAACATAAATCCTAACACTACTTGTATGGCCAATCCGTTTGTGCCAAACGGATGCAAATAAAGTATTTCCATTCTAGCATACATTTTCTATTTGGACCCGATTAATACTCCTCGATAGATTCATTCAAAGAGTCGGAAACTTAAAAACCTCCGGACTTTCACGACAACAGTGCGATTCAGACTACTTTATCACACTTCTCGTAAAGCTTGATCTCCTACCTGTTTTCCCCACGTTGCTCGCTCCCAAAACCACGATCTTGACGTTTTTGTTGGGTACGCAGTCTAGAACGGGATACTCCTGTATTGGAACTAGCAGAAAGTTGCTAGAACCACTATTCATTGTTGTCGTTGGGTCGACAGGAAGACGCATTTAGGAGTCCTTATCGGTCCAGTCTGGGAATGCCGTGCCTCTCTCTTCGTCCCCCCACTGCTAAAACAATCCTGAGCCTCGGGAGCTGAGGCTTAGTGTGTCTCGCCCATGATGATAACTGAAATTATAATCGTCCACTTTGGCTGCTACTCGAAACAATTCTAACTACCACTTGTAGTTCCACTGCATTGAGTGCGCAACAAGTTGACAGAATCCTGTTATTTTGGCGCACCCTGACCAGACCCGTTATCTGACCGTAGGTTTTATATTGTCTCGGTTATTTCACATCGGCTAAGTATACCGAGACAGAGCAGCAAATATTTCACATAAGCCAAAGGGGTTAGGGTAGCCTAGACAAGTCTATCCCTCCTGTTCCAGAGCCCGCAGCAGTGGTTCGTTCGTCTAGTGTGAGACAGTAGCCGGAGAGGGATGAGAAGAATGAGTAGGCTAGAGCTGCTGAAGAGGCACAACTCCGAACTGAAATACATGTTTTTGTATAAATGGCACCCTATTCCGTAGCCTATATAGTGCACTACTTTAGACCAGAATCCTATTGGTCCCTGGACCAAAGTAGTGCACTGTATAGGGAATAGGGTGCCATTTAGGACTCATTCACTTAACCATCTCAAGGTGTCATAAAAAAATGCACACCCCTCCCCAACATAAAAAATATTTTCACACCACCCTTCCCTTGTACTGTAAAATAAATGTAACACCCACCCGCCTCAAAGAATTAACTCAAAATAATGTTAATACCCACAAATAGGCTCCCGAGTGGCACAGCTGTCTAAGGCACTGCATCMCAGTGCAAGAGGTGTCACTGCAGTCCCTGTTTCAAATCCAGGCTGCATCACATCTGGCTGTGATTGGGAGTCCCATAGGGCGGTGTACAATTGGCCCAGCGTCGTCTGGGTTTGGCTCGGGTAGGCCGTCATTGCAAATAAGAATTTGTTCTTAACTGACTTGTCTAGTTAAARGAAGAAAAAATAACAATACTACAGTTGATGCCACACAGAGCTACGGGCCAGAAAGCTGAGGGTTTGCCAACCATCACAGTTGAGATCACTCTCCCTGACTGTTTCATTACTTCACGATCAGAGCCGGTTACAGACAATGGTCAACTAGGACATACACAACCGATAAACAAAACATACTGACTTCAGAAACTTCAATAACATGGTTAATGTTTTCAACACCACAATAAATAGACTATGTCAATCTCGACAAATAGAAAATACATCCCTCCCTTCCTTGTAGGTTTACCAAGTATCGAAGGCTTGGTTTGACAATCTCCGAATGTCACAACATTTTTTGGTGTATTGTAACAGATGTCTCTTTCACCATTTTGCCACTGCACAGTTTGGATTGATTGATTTCTTTCATTTGTCAGTAAATTAAAAAAATACGTAGAGTAACAGTCAAAAGTTTGGACACACCTACTCATTCAAGGGTTTTTAGAATAATAGTAAAGATATCAAAACTATGAAATAACAGATATGGAATCATGTAGTAAGCCAAAAAGTGTTAAACAAATAAATATATTTTACATTTTATATTCTTAGTAGCTACCAAACTCTTGGCATTCTCTCAACCAGCTTCACCTGGAATGCTCTGCGGTCCAACTCATCCCAAAGCATCTCAATTGGGTTGAGGTCGGGTGATTGTGGAGGCCATCTGATGCAGCACTCCATCACTCTCCTTGGTCAAATAGACCTTACACAGCCTGGAGGTGTGTTGCGTCATTGTCCTGTTGAAAAACAAATGATAGTCCCACTAAGTGGAAACCAGATGGGATGGTGTATCGCGGCAGGAAATGCTGTGGTAGCCATGCTGGTTAAGTGTGCCTTAATCTAAATAAATCACTGACAGTGTCACCAGCAAAGCACCATCACACCTCCTCCATGCTTCACTGTCGGAACCACACATGCGGAGGTCATCCGTTCACCTACTCTGCATCTCACAAAGACACGGCGGTTGGAACCAAAAATCTCCAATTTGGACTCATCAGACCAAAGGACAGATTTCCACCGATCTAACGTTCATTGCTCGTGTTTCTAGGCCCAAGCAAGTCTCTTCTTATTATTGGTGTCCTTTAGTCGTGGTTTCTTTGCAGAAATTCGACCATAAAGGCCTGATTTCATGCAGTCTCCTCTGAACAGTTGATGTTGAGATGTGTCTGTTACTTGAACTCTGTGAAGCATTTCTTTGGACTGCCATTTCTGACGTGCAGTTAACTTTAATGAATTTATCCTCTGCAGCAGAGGAAACTCTGGGTATTCCTTTCCTGTGGCGGTCCTCATGAGAGCCAGTTTCATCATAGCGCTTGATGGTTTTTAAGACTGCACTTGAAGACATTTTTAAAGTTCTTGACATTTTTTGTATTGACTGACCGTATCTTAAAGTAATGATGGACTGTTGTTTCTCTTTGCTTATTTGAGCTGTTCTTGCCATAATATGGACTTGGTCTTTTACCAAATAGGGCTATCTTCTGTATACCACCCCTACCTTGTCACAACACAACTGATTGGCTCAAACGCATTAAGAAGGAAAGAAATTCCACAAATTAACTTTTAACAAGGCACACCTGTTCATTGAAATGAATTCCAGGTGACTACATCATGAAGCTGGTTGAGAGAATGCCAAGAGTGTGCAAAGCTGCCATGAAGGCAACGGGTGGCTACTTTGAAGAATATCAAATATATTTTGATTTGTTTAACACATTTTTGGTTACTACATGATTCCATATGTGTAATTTCATAGTTTTGATGTCTTCACTATTATTATACAATGTAGATAATAGTAAAAATAAAGAAAAACTCTGGAAGGAGTAGGTGTGTCCAAACTTTTGACTGGTACTGTAAATCTACACAAATAATTGTAAAAGTGACCGGGATTGCACAATAAAGTTGGGAATTTATTTCCATTGAGGTCCCTAATTTGCTTCAGCGTATGCTACACTAATATTATTGTGCCTGTCTAATTTACATATCTCTATCTTGCTTTTGTGGGGGAACTTTATTTTTTAATTGGATAGTTAATCTATTTTTTGCTGTTGAGATTTAAATCAGCACATCACTTCAATATTGTTGCTTTAAATCAGTGTGCACATGTGTATTGTCTCTCTCCCTCAATTCCATTCAAATTATATTCAAAATCGATAGATAGATATACTACGGTTCAAACCAATTTTTTTGTCCATTAAAATAACATACATTGATCAGAAATACAGTAAAGAGGCGACTCCAGAATGCTGGCCTTCTAGGCAGAGTTCCTCTGTCCAGTGTCTGTGTTCTTTTGCCCATCTTAATCTTTTATTTTTATTGGCCAGTCTGAGATATTGCTTTTTCTTTGCAACTCTGCCTAGACGGCCAGCATCCTGGATTCGCCTCTTCACTGCTGACATTGAGACTGGTGTTTGCGGGTACTATTTAATGAAGCTGCCAGTTGAGGACTTGTGAGGCATCTGTTTCTCAAACTAGACACTCTAATGCACTGTACTTGTCCTCTTGCTAAGTTGTGCACCGGGGCCTCTCACTCCTCTTTCTCTTCTGGCTAGAACCAGTTTCTTCTGTTCTGTGAAGGGAGTAGTACACAGCATTGCAGATCTTCAGTTTCTTGGCAATTTCTTTGATGGAATAGTCTTCATTTCTCAGAACAAGAACAGACATGAGGTTCAGAAGAAAGTTTTTTTTTTTTCTGGCCATTTTGAGCCCGAAATCGAAAACCCACAAATGCTGATGCTCCAGATACTCAACTTGTCTAAAGAAGGCCAGTTTTATTGCTTCTTTATCAGAACAAAAGTTTTCAGCTGTGCTAACATAATTGCAAAAGGGTTTTCCAATGATCAATTAACCTTTTAAAATTATACACTTGGATTAGCTAGCACACCGTGCCATTGGAACACAGGAACGATGCTTGCTGGTAATGGGCCTCTGTACGCCTATGTAGATATTCCATTTTAAAAATCATCCATTTCCAATAGTCATTTACAACATTAACAATGTCTACACTGTATTTCTGATACATTTAATGTTATTTTAATGGACAAAAAAATAGCTTTTCTTTCAACAACAAGGACATTTGAAAGTTACCCCAAACTTTTGAACGGTAGTTAGTGTATGTCCCAGCCTACCTCTTTCAGGTAATAATTTCAGGTAATAAATTCAATGCAGTTTAGCCTTATATTTAGCTAATGAATGATGTGCTATGTATAAGCTTCTAATGTATAGCCTCTGTCTCTTGCGCAATATGCACCAGGTGCTCTGCTGGCCTCTCTCCTTAAAAAATGCTCTTTAGCTCTTGGAGTCCCAGGAAAAGCTAGACCAGAATTAGCTTCCTGGAATAATTTATTTGTAGGATTTCTTATACTAATAGACTATTGGAAGAGGGATGCAAGCTCTTGTTTGGTGAATGTTAAGTACCTCAGCCAATAGAACTCACAGCCACGGACCGGCCACGGACCGGAAGTTTGAAAGAATTAAGAATTGGGGAGTTTGAAAGAAGAGAGAATGCAGAATGGCGGTAGGCTAGAGCAGTTCTTTGTTCAGACCTGTAAACATTCAATCTTTGTGAAGAGAAAAGAAAGCCATCGGCATCTTATTCTATATTATAAACTGGGTGGTTCGAGCCCTGAATCCTGATTGGCTGAAAGATGTGGTATAAATAAAATTTAAAAATCAGACTGTATACCACCTGTATGACAAAACATTAATTACTTTGGTAACCAGTTTATAATAGCAATAACGCACCTTGGGGTTTTGTGGTATATGGCCATTATATCACAGCTAAGGGCTGTATCCAGGCATACCGCATTGCGTTGTGCATAAGAACAGTCCTTAGCCATGGTATATTGGTCATATACCACACCCCCTCAGGACTTACTGCTTAATTATTCAAGCATGTCATTACAACGATGAAGATCAGGACAAATAAACATTTAATTTAGGGTAACTGTTGAAAGCGAAGAAAGGAATGAAGCAACAAAAGAGAAAGAGGAGGTAGGCATGTCACACAACATTAGGGGAAATATTATGAAAGGTGTGTCAGAGTACTAATTATGTGTCAGAGTACTAATTATAAAAATGTAAAATAAGACGTATTATATTTCCAAATTAAAATCTAAATAGCTAGCCTAAAATTTTTACTTTGTAGGCACATGTCCTGCACCAGCATCACATGTTTTCTCCCAGGTTCATGGTTTGAAAGAGGTGTGTAACTGCAGTCCATATACAGTACCAGTCAAAAGTTTGGACACACCTACTCATTCAAGGTTTTTCTTTATTTTTACTATTTTCTACATTGTAGAATAATAGTGAATACGTCAAAACTATGAAATAACACATATGGAATCATGWAGTAACCAAAAAAGTGCTAAACAAATAAAAATATGTTAGATTCTTCAAAGTAGCCACCCGTTGCCTTGATGATATAGGGGCGGTATACAGGGGATAGAAGAAGATAGCCCTATTTGGTAAAAGACCAAGCTCATATTATGGCAAGAACAGCTCAAATAAGCAAAGAGAAATTAAAGTCCAACATTACTCTAAGATATGAAGGTCAGTCAATCCGGAAAATGTCAAGAACTTTGAAACTTTATTTAAGTGCAGTCACAAAAACTATCAAACGCTATGATGAAACTGGCTCTCATGAGGACCGCCACAGGAAAGGAAGACCCAGAGTTACCTCTGCTGCAGAGGATAAGTACATTAGATTTACCAGCCTCAGATTGCAGTCCAAAGAAATGCTTCACAGAGTTCAAGTAACAGACACATCTCAACATCAACTGTTCAGAGGAGACTGTGTGAATCAGGCCTTCATGGTTAAATTGCTGCAAACAAACCACTACTAAAGGACACCAATAATAAGAAGAGACTTGCTTGGGCGAAGAAACACGAGTAATGGACATTAGACCGGTGGAAATCTGTCCTTTGGTCCGATGAGTCCAAATTTGAGATTTTAGGTTCCAACCGCCGTGTCTTTGTGAACAGAGTAGGTGAACAGATGATCTCTACATGTGTGGCTCCCACCGTGAAGCATGGAGGAGGAGGTGTGATGGTGTGGGGTTGCTTTGCTGGTGACACTGTCTGTGATTTATTTTGAATTCAAGGCACACTTATTAACCAGCATGGCTACCACAGCATTCTACAGCGATACGCCATCCCATTTGGTTTTCGCTTAGTGGGACTACCATTTGTTTTTCAACAGGACAATTACCCAAAACACATCTCCAGGCTGTGTAAGGGCTATTTGACCAAGAAGGAGAGTGATGGAGTGCTACATCAGATAACCTGGCCTCCACAATCACCTGACCTCAACCCAATTGAAATGGTTTGGGATGAGTTTGGCCACAGAATGAAGAAAAAGCAGCCAACAAGTGCTCAGCATATGTGGGAACTCGTTCAAGACTGTTGGAAAAGCATTCCAGGTGAAGCTGGTTGAGAGAATGCCAAGAGTGTGCAACGCTGTCATCAAGGCAAAGGGTGGCTACTTTGAAGAATATAAAATATATTTTCATTTGTTGAACACTTTTTGGCTTACTACATGATTCCATATGTGTCATTTCATAGTGTTGATGTCTTCACTATTATTCTACAATGTAGAAAATAGTAAAAATAAAGAAAACCCTTGAATGAGTAGGTGTGTCCAAACTTGTGACTGGTACTGTAAATCACATCAAAGTTTATTTGTCATGTGCGCCGAATACAACAGGTGTAGTAGACCCTACAGTYAAATGCTTACTTACAGGCTCTAACCAATAGCGCAAAAAATGTGTTAGGTGAACAATAGGTGAGTAAAGAAATAAAACAACAGTAAAAAGACAGGCTATATACAGTAGCGAGGCTATAAAAGTAGCGAGGCTACATACAGACACCGGTTAGTCAGGCTGAGGTAGTATGTACATGTAGATTTGGTTAAAGTGACTATGCATACATGATGAACAGAGAGTAGCAGCAGCGTAAAAGATGGGTTGGCGGGTGGTGGGTGGCGGGACACAATGCAGATAGCCCGGTTAGCCAATGTGCGGGAGCACTGGTTGGTCGGCCCAATTGAGGTAGTATGTACATGAATATATTTAGTTAAAGTGACTATGCATATGATAAACAGAGAGTAGCAGCAGTGTAAAAACGGGGTTTGGGGGGTTGGGGGCACACAATGCAAATTGTCCGGTGTTCAGGAGTCTTAAGGCTTGGGGGTAAAAACTGTTGAGAAGCCTTTTTGTCCTAGACTTGGCACTCCGGTACCGCTTGCCATGCAGAGAGAACAGTCTATGACTGGGGTGGCATGGGTCTTTGACAATTTTTAGGGCCTTCCTCTGACACCGACTGGTGTAGAGGTCCTGGATGGCAGGCAGCTTAGCCCCAGTGATGTACTGGGCCGTACGCACTACCCTCTGTAGTGCCTTGCAGTCAGAGGCCGAGCAATTGCCGTACCAGGCGGTGATGCAACCAGTCAGGATGCTCTCAATGTTGCAGCTGTAGAATATTTTGAGGATCTCAGGACCCATGCCAAATCTTTTTAGTTTCCTGAGGGGGAATAGGCTTTGTTGTGCCCTCTTCACGACTGTCTTGGTGTGTTTGGACCATTCTAGTTTGTTGTTGATGTGGACACCAAGGAACTTGAAGCTCTCAACCTGCTCCACTACAGCCCTGTCGATGAGAATGGGGGCGTGCTCGGTCCTCTTTTTCCTGTAGTCCACAATCATCTCCTTAGTCTTGGTTACGTTGAGGGATAGGTTGTTATTCTGGCACCACAGGGCCAGGTCTCTGACCTCCTCCCTATAGGCTGTCTCGTCATTGTCTGTGATCAGACCTACCACTGTTGTGTCGTCTACAAACTAATACAGTATAATACAGTACAGTAATACAGTCCACACTCAAAAAGATTAGCTTGCTAGTGCTTGTTTAATTTACTTACCCAATGGAATGGAACATTTGTAAAATGCAGGGAAAATATTCACCCCTAATATGTAGCTTATTCTTTAGATGTTTGGGGCTGCTGGTGAACCATGATGTTTTGGGGCTGCTGGTGAACCATGATGTTTTGGGGCTGCTGGTGAACGATGATGTGCAGGCATAATCAAAGTGACACTGGACTAGCACACCTGCCACAGTCTTTCGGACGTCTATAGCTATGTTCCCATCAAATTGGCAACGGATTTTTACGTGAATATTCTAAAATCTGCATGTAAACAATATGCGCATTATGAGCAAAAAAAGATATAGCTTGTATAAAGAAAGGAAGAGAAGCTTAGGCCTATCCCCAGAGAGATAGAGATATTCCAAGAGCATGCTACCACACTGAATGAGCCTGCTATATAGATAGACTTACAGAAGGAGGTTCATTGGTTAATTTTCGATGAGCATATTTTGTATAAAGATACGCATTATATTGTTAGATTATAGGAGAAACTCTGGTAGGCCTGAAACATTCCTCAACTCCATTTCAAGTGTCAGAGTAAGTTGGAGCATCGGTGAGGCACTGCCTTCCTATCATAGGCTTGCAGTAGCTAAAGCTTAATAATAGCCACACTACACCAAACCTTCACAAAAATATCCTTTATTAGGATAATATCAAAAGTAACTCAAGCCATTGTTTATAGGGAATATGGGAGCAGGCTATTGCGGCACACACAGCATTACCGTTGGTACTTAATGTGGCCAAAGAAAACGCTCAACATAATGAAACAAAACAATTGCGAACTTGTTTAAACCTTCACAAAAGTTTGGAACAGGCAATATTGCAGCAATTAGCAACAAAGGCAAGTGCCTACCATACCCAACAAATGACAGAAATAGGCTAATGTTATTTATTTTACAACAGACCTACTTAAAACCTATTTTAAACTAAACATAGAGCACACAATTAAAAAGACAGAAGAAATGTAAATTAGCCAATGAAAATGTCTAAACAAAATTAAACAAAACCGGTTTTGCATATTTAAACTGGTTTCAATTAATAAATAGGCTTACAATAATAACAATTATATACAGTAAAAATAATGGTAAAAAAATTATAAATAAATGTAAGTTTCAAAATTGCATCCTTCCTGAATAGGGAGTTGCACAGTAGCCTGCATTTGGCCTGACCAACCTTCTCATCTTCCACTACAATATTAAAACATATTTTAAATTCCCCTTGTAAGCTATGATAGACAGCCTCTCATGGACAATTTGGCCCACTACACTTTTATTTATTGGCTTTTCATTTATTTATCAGCCAAAAGCCAGAATTACTAAGGGAAACCCTGGAGCATTTTCCAATCAGAGTTTTGGTTTTGTTACAATTTTTTTTTGCATAGGTTTAGTGAATGTGCCCACTCTGGTATTGTCACAGCCGTTTAAAGGAGAGGACCAAGGTGCAGCGTGGTGAGCGTACATTTTCTTTATTAAATCAAAATGACGCCAAACAAAAACAATAAACACTACAAAAACAAACCGTGAAGCTCAAAGGCAAAGTGCCCTAAACAAAGTTAACTTCCAACAAACACAGGTGGAAAAAAGAGCTACCTAAGTATGGTTCTCAATCAGAGACAACGATAGACAGCTGCCTCTGATTGAGAACCACACCCTGCCAAACACAAAGAAAAAGAAAACATAGAAATAAAGAAACTAGAATGCCCACCCTAGTCACACCCTGGCCTAACCAAAATAGAGAATAAAAACCTCTGTATGGCCAAGGCGTGACAGGTCTTGGCACGTGTGCTCTAGCCAACAGCTTGCAGATACAGTGCAGGTATAGCCTACTACATGATGAGATTATTATGGACAAAATTGCTAGATTATTTTTAATTGTCAAATGGCAGCCAAGCATCAATCATCATGTCACCAGAATAAGACCAATTGAAAGGAGCATCAACCTCATCACTGCGCACTTTCACCACCCTCTGAAGTTCATCATCATTTATTTCATCTGTAGCCTAATAAATTCCATGCTTTTTCATGARGTCTTGACATTTTCTATCRGACACGTAGGGTACTTTACTGCATYAAACGGTTGGATGGAAACCTGGTTAATGTCYAGCCATTTTGAGGATGCTGAAGTTATTTTTTGGATGAATGTGCGTATGCCTACAGGAGACTTTTGAAGTAGCCTAATCAGATTAAAACACRGTGACTGGTTGTGTTCATGTCACATATAAAAGGTAATACATTTTAAAAGTTAAATGATAAATATTTAGGCTATATTAAAGCATTAGGTTCTCGGTGTGCGAGGAATAGCCATTTGGATTGGAGAGGAGGCAGAGCACATGTTAAGCTTTCCTGAATAACTGGGCCTGCCAGGAGCATATGTGGCACATTACTATGGGAGGACTTGGGATAATGATGATCTGAAACAGACAGTGATTCTTCTGATACTTTTACTTCAGTATCAGAAGTAAAAAATACTGTCTTACTGGCCTGCTATAGTGCCTTTCTAGAACTTAMAAACGTTTGAGACTAGTCCCACAATTGATCCAAATCGAATTAAACAGACAAATCACACAACTTTTGCYCCATTATTCAAATGACATTTTCACTGCAGCCTAGAGTAGAATGTTGTACTCACTTGAAACAATAACGCAATTATTCATTGTATTGTGGTGTTGTATACTACTATCATAGTCTAGGTAGGATAATTGTATTGTTTCCAAACAAGATCAATAGGGGAGCTGTGTGTTACATGTCTTCACTGCTCTTTCATGCACAATGATGCACCTGGCCTGTCTGCTGCCTATCAGCTATTCCTATCGGTTCTTATCGATTCAAATTGATGCAGCTTTGAATGCTTTTATGTGTGGTATGATTGCTAGTCAGCCTATTGTCACTATGAATGGTGGATAGAGGGCAGGATAGACCTTAGACTGGTAGATTATACTGACCTGTAGTAAAAATTTGCACACAGAAAAGAGTAGTGCATAAGGGAAGTACCAAAACACCTTGATATAGGGGTGGCGCATGCAAGCAYGTGAGAAAATGTGGCTAGGATGGAAGAAATGCTGTAGTAAAACCTGCAAAAGAGCAAATGTTAACCAGGGAAAAAATAGGCACAACCCTCCCCTGTGCACCCCCAAAAAAGGCACAACCCTCCTCAAAGCAAATAAACAAGTCTGACAACCCCTCCCCTGTTTTGGATCACTTCTCCCCCCGAATAAATTAAAATCTGTCCCTAATTTAGTTCAACCAAGACAGTTCCACGTATTTGACGGTTTTGCCTCTCTGTGACCATGCATTCTTGGATCTGCATTCTTGCATGACTGATCTATTAAACATCCTGAGAGTGAGTRGCATAGGCTACGATTTAGCCTGCTTTGATTTATTATCTGCGCAACGACCAGTCAATTATAATCCACCCAGTGCACAAACGTGTGTGCGCGTGTACTTTATCTGCGAGCCTCGTTCTCGCCATGAAGCTGGCCTGAGAGGAAACAGTGCAGCGTCAGAGCCGTGCATCAACACTCCCTCATCCCCAAACTGGACGGTGCAAAAGGTCTCCCCTGAACTCCAACAGCCGCAGCGGCTGTCAACGTTTTCAAATTGGGGTTCGGTCCAATATGGCGACAGACGGATGGAAATACTGATGACAGTCCGAAAGATCGCCTCGATTTGTACGATGGTACGGTATTTTTTCTGTTTAAAATCCGTTATTTTCTATGCGACTAGCTAGTTGGCGAATGCTAGCTAACCTGTCGAACAGGACATGACTGAGGTTTTCCAGAAAGTTGGTTAGCTAGCTAGGCACATCTCTCTAGAGAAGCAAACATAGGTGGCTGTTATTGATGCGTTTAGTTGTTGGGTTTCAAGAAGTCAAAGTATCACTAGACTGCACGGTCTTTAGATATGGGTGGATCAACAGGGGGAGCTAACTTCAGCTAGTTAGCAAATAAGAGCCAGCTAACTAGTTAGCATATAACGTTAGCCTAGCCACAAGCTAATGCTAGTTTTATCAATACCACAAAGTGTTGACAGAGTTAGCTAAATTTGGCGTTACTTGTCTAGCTAACTAACTTAGGTAGTTATGTTGCTTTCTCCGTCATCTTAGGCGTTTTATTTGATAAAGTGTTTTATGCTACTAACATTATCGAAATCATATTGGTCAACCTTTCAACTTCAACTAGCTAGCTACATTAAGGTAACTAAAATATTAGCCAGCTAATGTTACCGAATAGATGCTTGCCAGCAACATTTATCTGGCAAGTTAGCTACCTACATAGTGAGTTAGRTGTGTTCTGCTAATCTCGCTCTATATGTATCGTTTTCATATACCTCAAGGCAGCAATGAAATGTGAAATCCGTTGCAGAGGTCAGTGCTTGTTAGCTAGCTAACGTTAGCMTGGGCTTCATTGGTTTGTTATGTAGCTATCAGCAGTAACTGAATTCTATGGATTGAAAGAACGCTGGCTGTGTCATTCAATAATTCCTGGAGAGATGCTCCACCTGAAATGCAACTCAACCAATTTCCTCACCTGTCCCTCTGCCAAAACATAAAAGATGCCAGGGAAAGTGCCACCCTGTGTGACATAATCTTACTCTCACGGATCCCCACATTGACAAGTGACAGGTTATCTACTCGCCTACCAGTCGCTGATAAAGAAGATTAATCGCTGATCCGGTGACAGATTAATTTTGAACACGCATTTCATCCCTCTGCCGCTGCACCAAGCTGTATCAGACCAACAGCTAGTTGAGATGAATGGCAGGGGTGTATTCATTACGGCGATTCTGTAACAAAGCATTTTGTCTGTTGCACAACCTTTTGCAACAGAGGCCTTTTACTCCAAACAGAGAACATTTTGCGAGTTTCTATTGGACAAATTCAGTTCTCTCCCAGTYATGTGCATATATACATCATTAGTTCCTCCCCGTTTCTTTCAATTTATACTCGGTTTGCAAGACGTAATGAATGCACCCCAGATGTCACGGAGAAATCTTTCAAGCAGCCTTTTTTTAAATTAAGAGTGTGCTGAGTGTGTTTAAGCCCTGCTACTGCTAGTCATATTCATAACKTTTGGTTTTCATTCACAGGGGTTAGCTAGTCAGTTCACCGGCATCTTCTGTCTGCATCTTGTAGATCAGTTGTATCGTATGGAAACATCACACATATGAGACACACACACCTTTTTTAGTTATTTCAGTCAGCAGTGGTAATTGTTATATGATGACAGAGCACCATAATGAATTCATAAATGTGTAATCATGGATAAGGACTAGGAGGACCACGCCTTCTGTCCCAAGATGATACTGGACAGGTCTCGGGCAGACGGTGCACTTGATACCGTGTAAAATCATTACATAACGATACGTACCAGACCTAGGGGTCAAATGGGATTGGTGGGGATACAGTCCAAGCAGTGTGTTGGGCAGGACTTCAGTCAATCTAACTAGGCTATATCACAATATTAATACTAGTAGACCTACTACATGATATGCTAGTAGCCAAGCATACGAAATAGTGAGGGCAGGCCTATAGCCAATCTAACTAGGCTATATCCCAATATTCATACTACATGAAAAGTTATTAGAGCATACTAAAAAGTATTCTAGTGTGGATATTATTGGCACTCTTGGCTAGAATACATGGCTGATGGTATGCACTCCCTTTGACTCTTACTGATTTGTAAGTCACTGGACAATAGATTGTCATTTAGCAGACACTATGTAAATGGAATACTTTACTTTCCAGGGCGCCAATGCCTCAGCTTTGGAGAAGGAGATCGGACCGGAACAGTTTCCAGTTAATGAACACTACTTTGGATTGGTCAACGTAAGTACCAACACAACAATATAAACCATAGCTGTTGGTCAATGTACAGTTGAAGTCGGAAGTTTACATACACCTTAGCCAAATACAGTTAAACTCATTTTTTCACAATTCCTGACATTTAATTCTAGTAAAAATTCCCTGTCTTAGGATCACCACTTTATTTTAAGAATGTGAAATGTTAGAATAATAGTAGAGTGATTTATTTCAGCATTTATTTTTTTCATCACATTCCCAGTGGGTCAGAAGTTTACATATACTCAATTAGTATTTGGTAGCATTGCCTTTAAATTGTTTAACTCGGGTCAAATGTTTTGGGTAGCCTTCCACAAGCTTCCAACAATGTTGGGTGAATTTTGGCCCATTCCTCCTGACAGAGCCGGTGTAACTGAGTCAGGTTTGTAGGCATCCTTGCTTGTATGCTTGGGGTCATTGTCTATTTGGAAGACCCATTTGCGACCAAGCTTTAACTTCCTGACTGATGTCTTGAGATGTTGCTTCAATATATCCACACTTTTCCTCCCTCATGATGCCATCTATTTTGTGAAGTGCACCAGRCCCTCCTGCAGCAAAGCACCCCCACAACATGATGCTGCCACCCCCGTGCTTCACGGTTGGGATGMTGTTCTTCYGCTTGCAAGCCTCCCCCTTTTCCCTCCAAACATAACAATGGTCAGTATGGCCAAACAGTTCTATTTTTGTTTCATCAGACCAGAGGKCATTMCTCCAAAAAGTACSATCTTTGTCCCCATGTGCAGTTGCAAACCGTAATCTGGCTTTTTTAAGGCGGTTTTGGAGCAGTGGCTTCTTCCTTGCTGAGCGGCGTTTCAGGTTATGTCGATATAGGACTCGTTTTACTGTGGATATAGATACTTTTGTACCTGCTACCTCCAGCATCTTCACAAGGTCCTTTGCTGTTGTTCTGGGATTGATTTGGACTTTTCGCACTAAAGTACGCTCATCTCTAGGAGACAGAAAGCATCTCCTTCCTGAGTGGTATGAAGGCTGCGTGGTCCCATGGTGTTTATACTTGCGTACTATTGTTTGTACAGATGAACGTGGTACCTTCAGGCATTTGGAAATTGCTCCCAAGGATGAACCAGACTTGTGGAGGTCTACAACTTTTTTCCCAGGTCTTGGCTGATTTCTTTTGATTTTCCCATGACGTCAAGCYAAGAGGCACTGAGTTTGAAGGTAGACCTTGAAATACATGTACACCTCCAATTGACTCAAATGATGTCAATTAGCCTATCAGAAGCTTCTAAAGCCATGACATCATTTTCTGGAATTTCCATCCCTTTAGCGGGATCATTTTCATCAACAACCGCTAAATTGCAGAGCGCCAAATAAATAAAWATTTGCAAAAAATATTTATATTCATGAAATCACAAGTGCAATATAGCAAAACACRYCTTAGCTTGTTGTTAATCCACCTGTCGTGTCAGATTTTGAAAATATGCTTTACAGCGAAAGCAATCCAAGCGTTTGTGTGAGTTTATCGATCACTTGGCATAACATTAAGAACACCTAGCAGGAGTGTAGATTAGTCACGAAAGCCAGAAAAGCAATACAATTAAATCGCTTACCTTTGATCTTCGGATGTTTGCACTCACGAGACTCCCAGTTACACAATAAATGTTCCTTTTGTTCGATAAAGATTATTTTTATATTCAAAAACATCCATTTGTTTGGCACGTTAGGTTCAGTATTCCACAGCCTTAGACAGGTCATCAAGGCTTGACGAAAATTTAAAAGAGTATCCGTAAAGTTCGTAGAAACATGTCAAACGTTTTTAATAATCAATCCTCAGGTTGTTTTTAACATCAATAAACMATATTTCAACCGGACTGTAAACTATTCAATACTGAAGAGAAAGTAAATGTCGAGCAAACAGTGTCGAGSGCATCAACTAATGGAGGGACATCCGTGTATCCACTGACGCGTTTTGATAAATCTCACTCATTTTTCAAAATAAAAGCTTGAAACTATGTCTAAAGACTGTTCACACTCTGAGGAAGCCACAGGAAAAGGAATCTGGTTGATATCCCTTTAAATGGAGAAAAGGCAGGCATTGGAACAGGGATTTTTCAAAATAAGTCACTTCCGGGTTGGATTTCCTCAGGTTTTTGCCTGCAAAATCAGTTCTGTTATACTCACAGACAATATTTTGACAGTTTTGGAAACTTTAGAGTGTTTTCTATCCTACTCTGTCAATTATATGCATATTCTAGCATCTGGACCTGAGAAATAGGCAGCTTACAATGGGAACGTTATTTTTCCAAACATAAAAATTCTGCCCCCTAGCTCTAGAGGCACAATCAACCTAGTGTATGTAAACTTCTGATCCACTGGAATTGTGATACAGTGAAATAATCTGTCTGTAAACAATTGTTGGAAAAATTACTTGTGTCGTGCACAAAGTAGATGTCCTAACCGACTTGCCAAAACTATAGTTTGTTAACAATACATTTGTGGAGTGGTTGAAAAACGAGTTTTAATGACTCCAACATAAGTGTTTGTAAACTTCCGACTTCAACTGTAAGTTTCCCAGCATGCACCTGCACAAACACAATATATAACCATAGCTACAGTACCATGGATTTTAGTGTTAGTGTGTTTTCTTTTGAATTAAGATTGAATTACCTTTTTTCCAACTATCATAACACAAGACTTATCAAATGCTCTCACACTTCTACCTCTCTCTCCTCTCCTTTCGTCTCCTCCCTCTCTCTCCTCTTCTCTAGTTTGGAAACACCTGCTACTGTAACTCTGTGCTGCAGGCCCTCTACTTCTGCCGTCCTTTTAGGGAAAAGGTCTTGGCCTACAAGGTCCAGCCCAGACGTAAAGAGTCCCTGCTCACCTGTCTGTCTGACCTCTTCAACAGGTAAAGGGGAGAGAATGTGCACATGAACACATGAAATGGTTCTTGGAACCAAAAATAGATCAGAGATGGGGGGGGGGGGGGAGTTACAATTGAAACTTTGTTAAAATTTTCTTTAACTCATGGCAACATGTCCTGTTCAACAGCATCGCTACACAAAAGAAGAAGGTCGGCGTCATCCCTCCTAAGAAGTTCATCTCCCGTCTGAGGAAGGAGAATGGTGAGAAGGATGGGAGGGGTGCAAAAGAGAAAGAAAAGTTAATCTCGCTCCTGAAAAAGAAAGGATAGATGGAGATTGGAGAAAATGTAGCAACTTTAGACAGCTCATTACTCTTCCTTCATCCCCTCTTTCTCTATCCTCTTATCTCTCCAGAGCTGTTTGACAACTACATGCAGCAAGATGCCCATGAGTTCCTCAACTACCTCCTCAACACTATCGCTGACCTGCTCCAGGAGGAGAAGGGCCAGGAGCGACAGCAGAACGGAAAACTGGTGCAGAACGGAGGAGGTGGGGGGAGCAGCGGGACAGGAGGAGGAGAGGGAGAGGAAGGGGAGAAGATACAGCAGACCTGGGTCCATGAGATCTTCCAGGGAACCCTGACCAATGAGACGCGTTGCCTCAACTGTGAAGCTGTAAGTGGAGGGAGATCCAAGATGGAGACTGTTAATGGGTTGATGAATAGGCCAGAGAGCAGTAATGGATGCCGGGCTGTGCTAGTTTCTCGACACTATTGTAATGGTAAGGGGAGATTCAAAATGGAGACTGTCATTGTTTTTTAAATGAAAGAGAGGAATGGGGCCAGGAGCTGTAATTTATGCCAGTTTCCTATTACTGAACAGTGTTTAAACAGAGGTAGATGTCACCAATGTTGTGCTTGTCCAGGTGAGCAGTAAAGATGAGGACTTCCTGGACCTGTCTGTCGACGTGGAGCAGAACACCTCCATCACGCACTGTCTTAGGTAGGTGTGTGTGTACTGCCAGAGCGAGAGAGAGCCACTGTGGGGATGGAGAAAGGGATAGAGGGGAAAATATAAATTAATGAATGGAGGAAAAACTGAAGAGTTCAGTAGGCCCAAATAGGAAGCGTTATGAAAAAGTCCAAGTCATACATATGCCAAATGACATCACTTTGTGGATGCTCCAGAACTCATCTGTGTGTGTGCYCGTCTTCTTTTCTCTCCACAGGGGTTTCAGCAACACTGAGACACTATGTAGTGAATACAAGTACTACTGTGAACAGTGTCGGAGTAAACAGGAGGCACAGAAAAGGTGAGCTGGCTGGTCTCTGTGGAAAAACGTGGCCAAAAAGTGCATTTAAATGGCAGTTGGCGCAAACATACAGTAAGTAGGTGATTAGTAGACAGGATCGAAGCTTGCCGGTGATACACCTAAAGAGGTTTAAATACTAACATTTAAAGGCCCAGTGCAGTCAAAAAAAACATGATTTCCTGTGTTTTAATGTTTCCCCACTGAGGTTGGAATAATACTTTGTGAAAGTTATAATAATGTCCTTTTAGTTTAAGAGCTGTTCGAAAAGACCACCTGAAATTTCAGCCTGTTTTGGTSAGAGGGWGTTTTTCCATTCCATGTTGACATCACATGTGGTAAATTAGTTAACAGACCAATAAGAAAGATTATACAACCCGTTGTTTGGATGCTGATWGGACAAGCAGCGTTCCAAGCKGTGCTCTATTGGCCGTCACAGGCACGCTATGCCTGCTAACAGTTCCATCTGAAAATGATCACTCCGCCGCCATAAGAATCTCATGTTGCTGTCCGAACCATCTCTTGTGTTTATCACACATTATTTCCCCTTGCTTCCATCCTAGCATTTAGTTTGGTACAGCGAGGTTAATATACGTCTCCCTGTCTAGACACGGAAACAATGCTTCACTTTTGAGTGTCGGTCTCTGTACCATACATGGAGATTGAATGGTCCCCAGACAAGATGAGACAAATATTTTTTTGAGCCAGGCAAAATCACGCATCAACATCATTATCATGGACATATCCAAGTAAATGACGCTGTCGCTTCGGGCCGAACAATGCCATTTACCTTTGACTGTATTCATGATACAGCACTGCCTCTTGCTTAAGTGTTCCTAACCTCTCTGCCTTTAAAATATCATTTTCTTTTACCCAGGAAATGGTTTGTCATTGAGATTAAAAAATGGCTGCTTTGGATCTTTAACCCTACTCCTTCCCTCTCCATATCATATATTATTATGTTCTTTATCATTAGGATGCGTGTGAAGAAGCTCCCTATGATCCTGGCGTTACACCTGAAGAGGTTTAAGTACATGGACCAGTTGCATCGCTACACCAAGTTGTCCTATCGCGTCGTCTTCCCCCTGGAGCTCCGCCTCTTCAACACCTCAGGAGATGCCACCAACCCCGACCGCATGTACGACCTGGTCGCCGTGGTCGTCCACTGTGGAAGGTAAAGGGAGAGAGAGAGACTATCTGTGGTCGCTCGCTCAGATTGTGCCAGAGATCTTTGTGTGTCTGTTTTTAGACTTTTTCTCTCTCGCTCTTCCCTTGTCTGTCACCTTTTCAATAGTTCTCTGTTTCTGTCCATCTCTCTTCTCTCCTGCTCAGCATAGACTTTTAGTTGTACCTCCTGTCTATAACGTGTATGTCTATGTTCCTCTCTCTCCAGTGGTCCAAACCGTGGTCATTACATCACCATAGTGAAGAGTCATGGATTTTGGCTCTTGTTTGATGACGACATAGTAGAGGTAAGGAGAGCTTGTCTATACTCTATTATTTTCTAGTGATAACTCTTATCTCTTTATATTCTAAGGGTTGTTTTTCTTCAATGAGTATGTTCAAAGAGAAGAGTGAGATGCTGATTGGCTATGGTACATGGGACCCTCAAACACGCCAGCTGTGTTTTCAAAGACAGTTTTTAGTTGCAATACGGTATGAAAGCTGGAGACGGGCAAAACAGAAAGGCTAAATTAACTGTAGGTACTCGCAAATTCCCAATAAATGTCTCCAACGGCGCCTCCAATAATGACCTGTTGTCAACAAATGACACCATCTATTTTTATGGTATAAACTGTTAGCTTGATTCTACTCACTCATTCACAGCATCCATAGAGACCCATCAGACCTATTCCAAGCCGCATTCCAGTCCATCCCCCTACTACATACCAGACCTGGGTTCAGATATGATTTGCAATCATTTTAAATATTTGTATCTGTGCTTAATTGAACTTGCCTGGCACAATATAACCAATAGAATACTCTGAATGAGTGTAAACACCAAACATCTGGCACTCCAGGCAGACTAGAGCAAACGCTAAAAGTATTTGAACCCAGGTCTGATCCCTACTCGCTTCCAATGTTGTCTGGAATTCCATCCCTTGCTCCGCTTCGGTCGACCCAGATAGCTCCAGGTGGCTGTGTTAATAATGTGTTATCTTTATGAATAGGGAGCGGGAGACAGACTGGAAATACCAGTTTTAGATAAGTTAGTAGGATGAGCCGAAGGGGGGAGATCTTTCTGTCCGTGTATGGTAGTCTAGCTTTCTCTGTCCTCTCTCTCTCACACTCCCCATAATCAACCTGCTTTTCTCAGGAAATAAGAATGCATGTAAACATGGCATAGCACACACTATGAAATACTTGAAAGTCAAGTAGGCCTACTGCGTCTGTTGAAATGTTTTCAGTCCAGATCACATTCGGGGAATGAGTCCACACAGTAGTAATACATGGCTCTGTTTCAAATGTACCCACAGTGTAGAGGTATGTTATAGCAATCGAGGGGCCTGCTTTTTCCACTCCGGGTAGACACTTTCCATAGGCACAGACCTAGAATCAGCATACACTCAGTTTACCCAGTGTAACCATTAGAGTGGAACAATGCAAAACTGATCTTTGATCCGTGTCTAGTGTTTTTCCGCTATGGAAAGAGTCCCATTGTAACATCTGGTGGATGAGCAGAACCTGGCTGAGTGTTGACGTTTCCACTGGGCTTGGAAAGACACTGGTCTCAGATCAGCTGTGGGTTTACCGTCTAATGGTTAAAGGGATAGTTAGACGTTTTGGCAGTTAAACCCTTTTTTCTACTTACCCATAGTCAGTCTAGATGTCCAGTCATGAGCTTATACTAGGTACAATGGCTCCAGAAAATACCTTGAAACTGCACGTGGAGACATTAAAAGGGTATCCATGAGATAATCTGACTCTGGGTAAGTAGAAAAATTGCCAAAATGGCAAATTATCCCTTTAACACTAGAACTGCTGGGCCTCGAGGGAGCCCCTTCAAGCTAATCATTCTGACTGCAACATTCTAACAGTATAATTAATACATTTAATTGGGGATGTGCATCTTTCCCTTTCAAGACTATTTGATACGTATCTAGATGCATCGGCTCCGATATGATATAGGAACGATATGTTTTACTTTGAAACGATTTGGTTTGATTGGAGAACGAACCGATACGATTTGATGCACGAACATTTCTCGCATAAGCACGTTAATTTTCCTTTCTATACTGAAAAATATATATAAACGCAACATGCAACAATTTCAACAATTTTACCGAGTTACAGTTCATAAAGGTAATCAGTCAATTGAAATACATTTATTAGATCACTAATCAATGGATTTCACATGACTGTGCAGGGTCGCAGCCATGGGTGAGCCTGGGAAGGCATAGGCGCACCCACTTGGGAGCCAGCCCAGTCAATCAGAATTAGTTTTTTCCCCCCCAAAGGGCTTTATTACGGACAGAAACACTTCTCAGTTTAATCAGCTGTTTGGGTGGCTGGTCTCAGACGATCCCGCAGGTGAAGAATCTGGATGTGGAGGTCTTGGGCTGCCTTGGTTACATGTGGTCTGCGGTTGTGAGGCCGGTTGGACGTACTGACAAATTCTCTTAAACAACGTTGGAGGCAGCTTATGGTAGAGAAATGAACATTCACTTCTCTGGCAATAGCTCTCAACATTCCTGCGGTCCGCATGTCAATTGTACGCTCTCTCAACTTGAGACATCTGCACATTTTAGTGGCCTTTTATTGTCCCTAGCACAAGGTGCACCTGTGTAATGAGCATGCTGTTTTAATCAGCTTCTTGATATGCCACACCGGTGGATGGATTATCTTGGCAATGGAGAAATGCTCACTAACAGGGATGTAAACAATTGTGTGCACAAAATCTAAGAGAAATAAGCTTTTTGTGCTTATGGAACATTTCTGGGATATTTTATTTCAGCTCATGAATCATGGGACCAACACTTTACATGTTGCATTTTTATATTTTTGTGCGGTGTGAATAAAAATCTGATGTGGCCCATGAGCTGGATCTGTCTGAGCTAAGTATTTTGTGGATATGTCTGAGCTTGTTGAATTATGTATGCCTATGGTGTATGTACCATGTGGGAACCTGATGTGAGCCCTAGGGGAGAATAGGTAGGCATCTACCACCCCACTATAGTGTTATAGGGTATACTACCCTATCAAGCAAAAAGGCAGTAACTAATCATTTGGTCAAAAGTGCGCTATGTCATTTTTGCTACATTAAATACATGTATCCTGCCTCTATTGTGTTTTGGAGAAAATGGACGTCATGTTAGCAGTAACTGCATTAAGTTACTGTGAAACCAAGGTAAATAAAATACATTTTTCTCAGTTCCACGCTTATGAGCAGCAAATTTGACAAACTGACTTGTTGGGAAGGTGGCATCCTATGACGGTGCCACGTTGAAAGTCACCAAGCTCTTCAGTAAGGCTCTTCCGCCAATGCTTGTCTATGGAGATTGTGTGCTCTATTTCATACACCTGTCAGCAACGGGTGTGGCTGAAATAGCCGAATCCACTAATTTGAAGGGTTGTCCACAGTTTTTTGTATGTGTGTATATATATAGTGAATCGCCCCCAAAAACGTAGATTTCTATGCCATTTCTCACAGCCCTACCTGCATTGTACAATAATTGTCCGTTATTCTTTTTAAAATTCTTCAAGCTTTGTCAAGTTGGTTGTTGATCATTAATAGACAGCCATTTTCAAGATGATTTAAGTCAACTGTAATTAGGCCACTCAGGAACATTCAAAGTCGTCTTGGTAAGCAACTRCAGTATAGATTTGGCCTTGTGTTTTTAGGTTATTGTCCTGCAGAAAGATGAATGTGTCTGTTGGAAAGCAGACTAAAGCAGGTTTTCCTCTAGGATTTTGTCTGTGGTTAGCTCCGTTCTGTTTCTTTTTATCCCCAAAAAACTCCCTAGTCCTTGCAGATGACAAGCATACCCATAACGTAATGCATCCACCACCGTGCTTAAAAATATGAACACAATAGTGTTTTCATTAGTTTGGTACTGTAGGCTATGTAAAAAATTATAAACCACAAACACATTCAAGGGCATATGTCTTGGAACGTGGTAACAGCTACAAAATGTAAACTACACCATCCACCAAGATGCACGCTCAACAAGACGCACAGTCAAATAATAACGTCAGTAGCCTACACATCATTAAGCGCCAAGTGAGCTTGATAAATAGTGAAAATCAGCACAAAGGCAATAATGGCATTCTATTTAATAGAAATGTCGAATTGACGGCAGTCCAAACTATTAAATTATTGTCAACTCGTGCTTTCATGTGTATCTACTAGGTTCACAAATCTCCGGGAAATTTCAAGAAATTTAGTTTTTCCCGAAATTCTGGTTGGAAGGTTTGCGGAATAAGCAGGAAATTCGGAATCCTATTGTAAGTTCCCGCAATTTTGTGACTGTAGCGCCTTCGTGCCATGCAATGGCATCAGTTGGAGCATATCCATGTCACACAAACAAACAAGATGAAGGAAAAGGAAACCGCACACTGCTCTTGATAGTATCACCGATATTTAATAAGCTTACGTATCGTTACGTAAGCTTATTAAATATCGGTGATACTATCAAGAGCAGTGTGCGGTTTCCTTTTCCTTCATCTTGTTCAATTGATGCCATGCACCTGCAAATAAGATTGCTCAGATGTGCGAGTGCCTTTTTGTATTTACACAAACAAACAAAAAATGTGAGTGTGTTGCTGGTGTATTTTTTATTTTTTTTTGCTTGATATGTCGGGCCTGCTCTCTGTGGTAATCAACCTGTAGCACTGTCACCAGCTTGTTCTATCTAAATGGTGCCATCCCCTCTTCTGTCCCTGCCTTGCAGTTTCATGTGGTGGCATCAACGCCTGTTCAGTGCGCGTTTTTCTGCACTTGGGCCTCGGCGGTGTAGGTCAGGCTAAGGCTCAGAATCAGAAGAATAATCATCAGATGTCATTTTCATTCAGATTTTGTAGCAACTTGAACGCGGCAGCAGGTGCATCTGTTTGTCTTAGTCTTCTTGCCATTGTGAATGACGCACGCTCTCGCCGTGGACTCCCAAGTAGGCCGGTGTAGACAGAATCACGGAATCCAGACATTTAAAGCGGAGTTCAAACAATATAAAGACATTTATTGAAGCTATTAGAACATTTATTAATATGCCCAAATTTGATACGACATTAACAAAATGCATCAGTGATTCACATTTTCCTTCAACTTTCTTTAGAGGCAATGCAGGAATGCCCGGCTCTCTGTGTGTGCGTTCGTCTAGCACTTTGTGTAGCGTCTTCTGGTAAATGGAAAGGCTTTCCTAAAAACCTTCTCATTTTAAATGTTAACTACAAAGTAGCTTGTGCCTTCTTGATATCATGATTGTTTGCGTCAATGCAGTGGCGATTTTGTTTAGCAATCACATGCATGCTACAGAAACCCCACTAATCAAAGAGTCTCTTGCTGGTGTGCAGTTAAATTAAAGGATATCTACACTCATAAATGAAAAGTTCTTAGATTTATTTTCCAGACCTCAAGTGTTCTCCTTGTGTGGTTTAAGCGTTGTTGAGGACTTAAAACATCCAATTTGGTTGTTTTTCAATTTTTTGAGAGAGCGTAAACCTAAAAAAAAACATGGTAAACAGAAACCTGGCGAAAACAGCACTTTGGGGGGGGAAATTATGGAATTAGGCAAAAAATACAACTGATTTTAATAGGGACCTAGATATAGCATACAATCGATTTTGAGATTATTATTAGAAGAGGTCAATACAAAAGAATGGGCCTCCCTCTTATTCATTCCCAATTGGTGTTTACATAATTTGGCATTGTTTGCTCCCCTCACTCATCAACTCACACATTCTCCTCCATCATACTTTAAGTTCATTTATTTAATCTGTTAAACTGTATGTGTAAAAAAAAAATTGGTTAAGTTTCAAAGCAGTTATCAACTGGGCACCTTCAACTGTCGGGAGAAGGAGGGGCGACGGGGGAAAACCATAAAAAAAAAAAAAGACATTCCCTCCTAAAACTGATTTATAACTCCAGTTCTGTTATTGACATTAAGATTCTAGCAACGACCATATGTTATATAGACTTATTTACGAAAAGTCAAGGAAGGAGGGGGCCATAACTTTAAAAATGGCAGTAATAATTGTTGTCATTTCATGAGCAGTCAAATTTCTGCTGTAGCGGTTCTAGTGTTAAGGTTGGGGTTTTGGGCTACAGATCTAGGATCAGTTTACCTTCTAAGGGGCAACTTGGAATGGGAGGGGATAGAAGAGTAGACATGGCTGTTGTGGGTTTGTTTGAAATTCTTCTCTTCCTCTTTTCCTCCTCTCGCACGCAGTCCACTCCAATTTCAGTTTCCAGGAGAAAGGGAGAGGTACCTTTTTCTCCTGGAAACTGACATTGGAATGGACTGCAAGTAAACGTTGTTGCCTCACTACTCTACCCTCACAACCGGTAGACGCACAACCAATTTATTCTCTCTTTCGTCTGAGGGGATCCACATTTGTTGTACCGCAGACGTATAGTCTTACAGATTTCCAAAATGTATATGACAAGTAACACAGAACACAGTAAAAAGATAGGGCTCTGGCCAAAAGTAGCACACTATATGGTGAACTCTGTCGCTATATGTTTGTGTCGTGACAGACACAAACATTTGCGATTTGGTTCTGCGATTTTATATGGGGAATAGTAGGATGTCATTTTGAGATTTGGCCTAACCTTTAACTCTTCTCCTTTATAGAAAATCGACGCCCAGGCGATCGAGGAGTTCTACGGTCTAACGTCTGACATTTCTAAGAACTCTGAGTCAGGTTACATCCTGTTCTACCAGTCCCGGGACTGAACCAGCAAATGGCAGCGGCCCAAGGCTGAAACGGGCCATTGGGATTGGGACTCAGCATAGAGGGGAGGGGCTTGGGCAGCCACAGGCCCTGCCTAGCCCACCACCTGTTTTAAATATTCAGGCTTTTTCAGCGGAAGCTGTGGAGCGCCGAGAGGATACAGGGAGGAGGATCTTCAGGAGCCAACGATGCCCGAGCAACTGATCAGTTGATATGACATCGTAGAACGAAGAGCAGGTACCGGGGATTGTTATGTTTCGTCATCCTCTCTCCTCCGTTTCATCATCATCGTCCTGATTGTCTTTTTTGGGGGTTTGACAGCAGATTAGCAATATATGGTGTGTTAGCTTGGCTAGCTCTCTGCTTACATGGTGTGCCGTAACTGATGTGGCACCATTTACTGGTGTTTCATCAATTATTGGTGTCCTTGTCATATTTAGTGCCACTCAGAGGGGCTAAACAGGATTTGGGATTGGTGAAAAGTGGATCTGCCATTTCCTGAATGTTCTCAATACTTTGTTGCCAGTTGTTGTTAGTTTGGAGAGCGGGGTGGAGAGTTGAGTTTGGTCCCTTTGTAGCTCACCGGCCCAGATCTGGCAGTGTTTTATTATATCATGGTGCAGATGCTGAAAGCTGCACATCTATATTACCATCTGTTTTAAAGGGACACACGCATATATGCTCTCTAACTTCCCCCTCTGGCAACGACAGCAAACTACACCACCAACTACAAATAACCTGCCAACCAGATGTTTATCTTATATCTGTCTCCTAAGCAAGCAAGTATCTCACTGGTGTCAATGGCTGTGCTTCAAATGACAGCATGTTCCCTATGTACTGCACTCTATAAGTAGAGCACTATATATGGAGTAGGCTGTCATTTGGGACATAACCCAGCCATCCTCTTTGTGTCGTCTTTAACGCGGTATAAACCTGATTGGCTGCTGCAACATTTCGCTCCTCTTCCTGTCACCTGATATGAACCTTCCAATCAGAGCCTGAGGTATACACGCATTTCCTGTAAAAAAAATTTGACCGTAGAAGTAAACCAAACATAGCGGTTGTTTGGTTTATAATATTAAGTATGTGCTACACTGCCAGTTGGGGTAATAAACCTGACTTCACTCTTTTCAAAAGGCTTTGTCCCAATATCTATTCTAGCACAATACCAAGTATGCAAGTCCCAATACATTCTAAGTAATACGCTGGTGTAGGTATTGGAACAGAGCCTGTACTCTCAACAGAAAGATAAGTTGATTAAGGCCCACTATTCATAAAATGTCTCAGAGCAGGAGTGCTGACCTAGGATCAGTTTAGCCTTTTAAATCTGATCCTAGATCAGCACTCTTACTCTGAGACGCTTTATGAATACAGGCCCTGATCCATAGCTCTGACACGGGAGGCGTTTATGTTAGCTAGGCCCAGAGTGGGACCTGTATTAAGTTGAATGTAAGACAGTCTGCCGTTTTTGAAATGTACAGTACGAAACTGGCTGCTTATTGGTTGGCCCATATTTAGGGCCTGGAGTTTTGACCAATCCTGACCAGTACTAGATATATAGGTTGTGCCTTAATGGCACCCGATTCTCTAACATATATTGCGCTATTTTTGACCAGGTCTTTTAGGGACTCAGCTGTAGTCTATGACTAGGGCCCAGAGTTTTCTTAAATCTCAAACACACCCCACCAGTTGGAGACCTAGGCACCCTATTCACTACATAGTGCACTACCTTTGTCCAGAGCCCTAGTGGGTATAGAGTGCCATTTTGTGTTTTTAGGCTATACTCTGCAACCATATATTAATTTGTATTTTAATGCATAAACCATTCCTTTGTGAGCTCAAACCTAACTGTCTAAGACATGCAGCTTGTTTTTAGGGTTAACTAATTACTAATATGAGGTTGACATTGGTGAAGGACTAAAACGAAACATTTTACGTTGTGTGTAGAGTTGCAGAACTCCGGTAGCTTTCCCAAAATTCAAAGGTCTTCCGGGAAAATCCCGTCTGGAAGATTCACAGAAATCAAGAAGGAAATAAGCTGGAAATCTGGAATCCACCAACCAGGAATTCTGGTTTTGCAAACCCTAACTAAACTGATATTGAAGGGGCAATTCAACCACATTTTCATTATCTTCAGCACAATACCATTGTCTACCTATGTGAAAAATGCGCATTTCTACATTTTGTAGGAAAAAATATAAAGTTAAGTTCTACCCAATGACATCATTTAAAAGTTAAAACTGTGATTTTGGCAAGGTAGCCTAGTGGTTAGAGCGTTGGACTAGTAACCGAGCTGACAAGGTGCAGATCTGTCGTTCTGCCCCTGAACAACACTGTTCCTAGGCCGTCATTGAAAATTAGAATTTGTTCTTTAATGACTTGCCTAGTTAAATAAAGGTAAAATACATTTCCTAACTCATGAGATTTGCAGTGATGTGGGGAGCAAGAAAATACCCTCCCTCTGGCTAAATCAAAAATATTTGTAACATGCTTGTTTTCCGACAATGCAGAGAGGAGAAAAAGGAGAACCTGATAGAAGAGGAATATATACACAATGAGTAACGATAACTTGGTACCAGCACCGAGGCTAGAAAGTCTTTGCAGGTTTTGAAAAAAAAAGTTTTTGTACTTTAATCCTACCTTGTGATGTCACAGAAGTGTTTTTTTCCCCCCTTGTTTTTTTTTACCAGAGATCATGGAAATGCGCTGTTTTCGCATATGTTGACACTGGTATGATGTTGGAGATATGAGGTTGAAAAGTGGAGGAATTGCCCTTTTTAAATGCTAGATTGTGTGACTTGCTACTCTACTTAGAACGTGTTTGGATTGTGGGGGAGCTAAACTCATTAATGATTGAATTTAGGCTATTACGATCTAGACAATTTACCTAGTACACTCTTCTAGCCTATAGGGTTCACTCTCACTGTGTGAGTCCCCAATGGAACACTGTATCTTTTGTAGTGCACTACTTTTCACCAGGGCACATAAGGAATAGGGTGCCATTTGGGACGCACACTTTGTCTACCCTGTCTGTCTGCGTCTCTGAACTCCCTAACTTTTGGTGTGTGTGTGTAGTAGGTGAGTGAAATGAGGCGTCAATTATCACGCTTGGGTTGATTTGTGTTTGAAGTGCGTGATCGTGAGCACACGCCACAGGACACACATGGCTGGACACAGTACAGAGAAACAGGTGTCACCCAGCTTTCCATAGTGTGCATTCCAGGCTAACTGACAGAGGGACATGTAATGTAGACTCAGTGAAATGATGTTGCCACGAACAGCGCTGCCGATATTTGCGACGAGCGACATGCAAGACATCGCTCCCACAAAGTCAGACGCAGTATTTGCGACTGTGCATGGGTTCGCTTCACGCTGAGATGTTTAGCCTCACGCTTCAGCGCTCTTAGTTGTGGGAATTGACCCACTATGCTGTTTGCTTTGTGCACGCACCTACGTCATATCCCTGAGTCTACCTTTTAGCAGCAGGAAATGGTGTTTATATCTAGCAGCTTCGTATGTAACTAACAAACTACACTGGTCTGCAATGTGTCCTGTTTTGCTTCCCGAGTGCGTATCAATAGTCTTAACGTGGCTTCCTCGCCTCGTCTCCTTTCTTCATCTGCAGTGATGTGTAAAACCTGGGTAGGGGACAGCAACATTTTCTATCCATTTCTAGGTGTTTGGTTTAACCACTCCAGTTCTTTTCACCTCGGTGTAGATCATTGGTAGTTACTAATATTTCAGAGGGAGACACTTTAGTAAAACAAAATCGCTGGGCGAGCCGCATTCCCATCAGAGAATGGGGGTAGGGGGTGGTCACAAAGTCAAATTGTACATTATATTAAATTGATCTACACATGATATTTAAGATACTATTAACAGACCATCAATCTATTTGATTATCTGATTCTCTATTTTTGGACACTTGGAGGTATCAGGAAGGTATTGGAAAGTTCAGGGGAACATCAGGGATGATCATCAAACAATGCTATAAGATCATTTGTGGCGAATCAATTCATTTCCCTCGGTTATTCTGTGCAGATTCATCACTCTATCTTCTAACAAGCCCTGCACAGCTTTGTAGGTGGTAATCACTCTAACCGTTCAAAATCAACAGCAAAATTTGTAGGAACAATGATTTCAAGATGCGTTAGAAACTATTTTTGCATGTCCCAGCGGTTAATAAGGTTACTCACGCAACCAATGACTATGACCGGTTTAGGCGAAGGAAAGGACACGAGGAGAGATGATGGAGAGGCTGTTCATTTTCTTCTAAAGAAATTCTGTGTATGTACTGACACATACCGGTTGTGTCCCAAATGGCACCCCATTCCCTATGTGTTGTACTACATAGGGAGGAGGGCACCACTTGGGACGCATACACCACCATACTTCCATAAACTTGAGAGGGGTAGTGATGGTTTAGGAGACACGGGTGGGAACAACACAAATTAAAACTAGGGTCTGAAGTTATTTTCTTTTTAAGTATTATTATTCACTTTTTCCTAGATGTTCACTTTTTTTTATATATATTTTACTAATTTAGACCTACCATTCTTGTGTAGGCAGCTGAGATGAATGGGGTTGTGATTTATTTGGGGTTATATTTGAGAGAACGTTTGTGTCCCAAATGTCACCCTATTCCCTATGTAGTGCACTACTTTTGACCAGGGCTGTCAAAAGTAGTGCACTATATAGGGAATAGGGTGCTGTTCAAAGGTAGTGCACTACATCGGTAATAGGGTGCCATTTGGGATGGAGACATTGAAAATGTGTAAATATAAAGATGTTGTTATTGGAGTATAATTAATTGCTTGCTTGAAATAAGAGGTCTATACGATTGATCATATTCCATTATGACCAGGACGTTTTTCCTGATCAGGAAAAATCCCTGGTCCTAGAAACATTACCTGGGGTGGTAATTTCATTTCAATCCCAGTCAACTGAACTTGCCATGGGGGATTTGTCCACAGATGTTCATTTCACTTCTTAAACTCGCCAAGAATGTAATAATAGGAGTTGAACCCGGCACTGCTCTTATGTGTAAAGTGATTTAAGTTGAAGTGCACTTTGAGAAGGGGAGGAGTGTTTATTGGGGTGCAGAGTGAGATGTCGTGGCCCGGACGCAGTGAAAATGTGTATGTTTTGGGGGGGGGGGGGGGGGGGAAAGAATGTTTGTCTAAACTTTCTCCAATAAATAACTGGTTTAAGATGGAAAAAGTGTCTGTCTTTCTCTCTGTGTGTGGTGGTTCTGTTACATTTTCTAAGTAGAACATTTACAGAACTGTACTGGTAAAGCTGATGCTTTGTGTCCATCAGTCAGGGGTTGCTGCTGTTCTACACGGCCATGTCTTTTCCATAAGTAGATGACCTTCCAAAAATATAGAACATTACACAAGGGATATACAATTTTCTTCTTGCATCAGTAAGCTATGAATCAACAACCCTGTTTTGTGTTGCTAAATCTGTTTTACCCACAACCCACTGGATTCAATAAAGGATAACGAAGCAACAATTGTACATTTAATTCAGATCGCGTACATAGATACATTCCAAGATACAAGAAACACCTGTAAGAAAATAGACAGTTTGAAATTAGCTACACCTTGAGGGGATATTGCTTGCTTGTTTACAAAGTATAGAAAAGTATTGCCAAGAAAAAATGTCTATACTGTATATCTAATGGTACAAGAGTTAAGTAGCGATTCAAATTTACAGGATAGCAAGCACCTCATGGAACAAGTCTTTTGTTGAAGATCAATACTGCAATTCAATAAGGTCCAGAACAATTACAGAGACTGGATGCACACAAGCCTACATAATTTTTATATACATACAAAAAACAGACAATACTGCATTTACATGGCAGGGACAGGTTGACTGTAAGAAGTTGTCTCAATCCTCAGCCCAATTGAATTCTCATGTAGTTCTTTTAGTTATTGAATATATGGGCTCTTCTATGGCCACATTGTCCCTGGTAGTTAATTAAAATAGTCCTGTGAAGCGTGATAAGTTCCAGACAGAAACGATGTATGTGGTTAAACCCCCCCCCCCCCCCCCCCCCCCCGTGGGGTGACCTTTTACCAGGAAGATGTAGCAAACACATTGAACGATTATATACTTTTCTGTACATATGAAAAATGTCACCTTGTCATGGCAACCAATGTTTCAAACCCAATATATATGAGATTCGAGAAAGCACTTGGGATTGAATTAATTTCCCGATTGAGCCGACAAATGGAAGCGGTTAACGTGAATGCAGTCTCCGCTAGCATGGCAACGTTGTCTTTAAATGTCAATCGGGCTACAACGCAGAACTTTACGAACTGAATCGAGCCCGTAGTCTTCACGGTTTAAAACACTAATGTATTTACAGAGTGTTGCCCGTCGTCTCCTTGGTCTTCAGCCGCATAAAACATGAAGTGTTCAGTTAGCCAACAGAGGGTTCAGAATATAGATAAAGGATACATCCACTGATGTTTTTTCCTGTCTGTTTGGATGGAGCTCAGCGTAGCATCACGAGAGATCATGGAAAAGTTGAGGGATAGAGGGGATATAGGCTCTATAGTAAATATAAGTTCACACGTTACAACAATGTGTGTCTACGTTTGCACTCGTATGAACACTACTCTACACCAGTGTCCCTCAACATGGTCCAACCACCTCCCAGCCACCCAGAAATGACAATCGGGCAGACCAGACAAAGGCATGGTGGGCCAGTCCAGCCATTTCTAGTCCCAATCCACCCACCCTCACCCAGTGTTCTATCCTGTCATACCATGGTCTCAGACCCTGAGCCCTTGCCTGTGAAGAAGTCCCAAAAATGACTTGTATGACTAGGAGAGGGTTTCTCTTTCTCCTCCTGGGGTGTCTGCCTCACCCAGATACTGTTTTCCCCCTGTCCTCCCAGGCTGGAGCATGAGGCAGCCCCCATGGTGAAGCTCAGACCTTCGCCCAGCGGAGCCCTCCGTTCCTGGGCATGGTGTTGGCTGTCCTCTGGGTGGACTCTGGAGCTACTGGAGGGCTGGGCCAGACTCAGTAGGTTGTGGTGGGAGTGGAACTGTCTCATCTGACCAATGGACTTGGACGGGGTCTCGTTGGAACCTGGTGAGGGAGAGGTTTTATTTTTATTAAGATCTCTTTTAGTCCTGAATTGGACTAATCTTCCAAGAGTCCTTAAACATTAAAATACAAGTTATAATACGATCACATTTTCACATAACACACTGTTACAGACATAATACACTGACATATTGACCAGATAAATACTCTAAACAGTCTGAAAATATAGATTGATTCCTTCATCTACCATAGTCCTGCACAACCTTCCAGTTTATTATATTTGGGGGAAAAAATGTTTGAAAGTATTTCTTGAAAGGTTTCCGGTTTGCTCAGATAAGTGATTCAATTTCTTTATTGAATCCAAATGTTATTTTGCCTATTTTTCTTTTATGTCTAACACAGATGGTGGACAATCTATTCCTAGCATTTACTGAATGACTGTCTCTTACCAACTGAATACTATTGTGAATGGAGTTTGGCTGTTTTAAATAGTGTACATTGTGAAATAAAATAAGCATTTTTTTTTCTCCAATTATCTTGTTGATTGATGACCAACCGAGAGCATTGTGCACGACTACAACAGAATTACCATATCTCCACCTTAAAACAATCCTTGCTGCTTCTGTTCAGTCTGCATCCTCCTAATTTCACTTGCTGATGAATTTCCCCAGACCACAGAACAGTAGTTCACCTGACTCCCAATTAATGCCTGGGTTGTTTGCTTAAGAATCTTTCCCGGTAAATATTTAGCTATCCTTCTGATCATGCATGCAGTTGTAATTTTTTTTTTTTACATTGAGTTATTTGAGACGACCACGATAAGCAGTTGTCTAGCTGGACCCCTAGTAGTTTGGTTTCTGACAAAATTATTTCATGATCCACAAAATGAAATGCACTAAAATCTAAAAGTAGTACATCCACAAACCTGCTATTGTCTATAGCATAGAGCCTCTGGTCAGTCATGTCAACCAATTCAGTGGTAGTGGATTTTTTGTTGTTGCAATAAGCATGCTGATTGGCTGTGATCAGATCATTCTTTTCCATGTACTCCCATATGTGTCCACTCACAATACCGTCCAATATCTTACTGAATGAAGGGAGTAGACTAATTGGTCAACTATTGGCAGGAGTAATGGGATCTTTGCTGTCTTTCAGGGTTGTACACAGTTTAGCATGCTTCCATATATTTGGAAATGTCCCCTTTTCCAATGATCCAATTAAATATGTATTTCAAAGGAGCTGCAATCTGGGGAGCAGCATAGCGAAGTAAAAAATTGTCCATAAGATCATAACCAAATTTACCATTGGGTAATAACGTCAATAGGATGATTGGCAAAATCAGCTGGTTTTGTTATTGTTCTGCCCTCACCCTCCACACTAGATGGGCATGATGAGATAGATGTACCAAGTAAGCCTTTAACTGTATTCCATACCTTTTTAGAATCATTTTTACAATCAATAAAAGCATTGTTGTAAAATGTAAAAAAAAATCTTACGATTTAATTTAACTGCATAATTACGTAGTGTTCTACAATTCTGTTCATCAATTTCCAGTTTAGATTTGGCTGCTAAGACTTCTGCCATATTTTTGGAGAAAATGTCTCACCCAATCCATGGAAATGGACAAGCCCCAACTGTACTCTTTCTTACTGGGGCATGATGGTCCGTTACCTCAGTGAGCAAATCAATAAAACATTCTGAAGCGTGATTTAAATCATCCTCTAGATAAATCAGCTCCCACGGTACAGCAGCCAAATCATTTTGAAATAGATTATGATGAAATGTTTTAACATTTCTCTTGACCAAAATCCTTGGGGGTTTCTTTGGAACCGTGGTGTTCATGGTTATGGTCACAATATTATGGTCTGTCCAGCCCACTGGCATTGATCTGGCTCTTAAGATATCGGACCCTTTTTTCCAATTTTCGCCTAAAATGACATACCCAAATCTAAATGCCTGTAGCTCAGGCCCTGAAGCAAGGATATGCATTTTCCACGTGTCCGAACGGTGACCTAACTTAGTTCATGATACTAATAGTATCATTCACAATTTGTTTCAAACCACAGCTCTCGGGATATCTAATTTTTTTAGTTCTATTTGAACTATTATGATCCTTCCAATTTATATTAATATCACCCAAGATAAATACATCTCTGTTACTATCTGTGGCCTGGTCAAACCCAGTGCATAAGTCATCCAGATAGGACACCTTAGAGCTAGGAGGTCTGTACACACATCCTACCAATATGGGTGCCTGGTGAGGCAGATGTACTTGAGCCCATAGTGCCTCTATTTGACATACATTAAGGTCATCCCTCCTCTTTAAATGTATATTATTCTGAATGTACAGTGCTACACCCCCACCATTCCTACTCCTGTCCCTTCTAAGTAGACGATATCCATTAATGTTCATTTGCCCATCATTTACAGATGCATCCAAATGCATTTCGGTCAAAGCTAAAATATGAATATTATTTATGTTGACCAAGTAAAAAAATTTAATGTATTTTGTTAGGAAGGCTACATACATTAACCTGAGCTATATGCAGCCCTTTCCTTATCAAGTGGAGATCAATAGAGTATGTATTCGTTATAGTTGAAGTTGTCATGATACACTACAACACACAAACTCAGATTTGAACATTGGATTAAAATAGCCAGGGAGTTACTCTCGAGTCCCGATACAGTTTCCCATTGATGTAAAGTTTATCCATCACCAAGGAAACTCGTTGGTTCAGGCAATGCTTTTCTTTCATGATGGGATACAGTTTTTTTCTCTTTTCATTTATCTCCGTGGGGGAAGTGATCATTCATTCCAAAATCAGTGTTTCTGAGTTCTCTGCCCCTGCTCTTTGCCATTTCCTTAAAAATTAAAAAACCTGCAATAATAGCCTATGGCCTTTTCCCAGAGGCCTCTGGGAAAAGACTAAGGACTCTGGAGAGGACTCTGGAGAAAGTGGACATTCTAAGGACTCTGGAGAGGACTCTGGAGAAAGTGGACATTCTAAGGACTCTGGAGAGGACTCTGGAGAAAGTGGACATTCTAAGGACTCTGGAGAAAGTGACATTATGCACGACATCTGTGGGCAGTTTCAGTTGAGTTAACATAAAGTCTCGGACAGTGTCCTCACAGCCTCTGCTGTTGTCATTCTCCGGTCTCCCTGAAAAGATGAGATTGTCCCGCATTGATCGACACTGTACATCAAGCAAGGTTTCTTTAAGTTGTTTGTTCCCCCTTTGCACCACCTCCACCTTGCCATGAATAGAGTCCACAGTACCTTTCAGCACCGTGTTCTCCTTCCTTAGATCAATCTGACATTGGCTGAATTCTAGACTGGCACATAATGCATTGATGTCCTCTCGTAGTATATCCAATATATCAAGTTTGGCAAGACTTTCATTGATGGATTTCAACAAGTCAACATCCATATCCGTAAACCTCTCCCAACTCGCGCCCTTCTTGCTTGGGGATGGTTTGATGCCATCGTTGATACCGCTTGGCCAACTTGGCTTTGGTTTGTTTTGTTGATTGGGTTTGTTGTCCTTAACAGTGCTTGAATTCTCCAAAACCAGCGACATTGTATTATTAGAATGTTACTTTGTTATTACAATGTTATCACGCTCTTACTATACTGATCTTATTATTCTGTTAAGGCCCACCCCCCCACATGAAAACGTTTAATCATAATCATATCACAATCAACTTTTAACAGTTGAATGTACAGAAATATTTAAAAAAAATATATATATATATATATTTTATTAGAATATGCAAATTAGTCGATGTTAAGTAAATATGCCTCACCTTGGCTCAACCATAACCCTAACTTTAACCCTAGCTGGATGTTGCATACCAACAGAGCTCATAAAGGTGTAGTGACCCCATAAATATCGATGACTCTTGTCCCGCTGAGTACACTGAACAAAAATATAAATGCAACGTGCAACAATTTCAACGATTTTACTGAGTTACAGTTCATATGAAATCAGTCAATTGAAGTAAATTCATTAGATGCTGATGGATTTCACGACTGGGAATACAGACATACATCTGTTGGTCACAGATACCAACAACAACATAAAAGGTAGGGCCATGGATCAGAAAACCAGTCGGTATCTGGTGTGACCACCATGTCTCAAGCAGCGCAACACATCTCCTTCGCAGAGACTTAATCAGGCTGTTGATTGTGGCCTGTGGAATGTTGTCCCACTCCTCTTTAACAGCTGTGCGAAGTTGCTGGATAATGGATGGAAACAGAACACGCTCTTGTACACGTAGATCCAGAGCATCCCAAACATGCTCAATGGGTGACATGTCTGGTGAGTAGGCAGGCCATGGAAGAACTGGGACATTTTCAGCTTACAGGAATTGTGTACAGAGCCTTGCGACATGGGACCATGCATTATTATGCTGAAACATGGGGGTGATGTCGGCGGATGAATGGCACGACAATGGGCCCCAGAATCTCGTCACGTATCATTGTGCGTTCAAATCGCCATCGATAAAATGCAATTGTGTTCGTTATCCGTAGCTTATGCCTAACCATACCATAACCCCACCGCTTGCCCACATGACGCCATACATGCCTTCTGCCCAGTACAGTTGAAACCGAGATTCTTCTCGAGCGTGAAGAGCACACTTCTCCAGCGTGCCAGTGGCCATTGATGGTGACCATTTGCCCACTGAAGTACAACACCAAACTGCTGTCAGGTCAAAACCCTGGTGAGAACGACAAGCATGCAGATGAGCTTCCCTGAGACGGTTTCTGAAAGTTTGTGCAGAAATTCTTCGGTTGTGCAAACTCACAGTTTCATCAGCTGTCCGTGTGGCTGGTCTCAGACGATCCCGCAGGTGAAGAAGCCGGATGTTGCGGACCTGGGCTGGCGTGGTTACACAAGGTCTGTAGTTGTGAGACCAAATTCGTACCACCAAATTCTCTAAAATGATGTTGGAGGCAGCTTATGGAAGTTAACATTAAATTCTCTGGCAACAGCTCTGGTGGACATTCCTGCAGTCAGCATGCCAATTGCACACTTCCTCAAAACTTGAGACATCTGTGGCATTGTGTTGTGTGACAAAACTGCACATTTTAGAGTTGCATTTTATTGTCCCCAGCACAAGGTGCACCTGTGTAATGATCGTGCTGTTTAATCAGCTTCTTGATATGCCACACCTGTCAMGTGGATGGATTATCTTGGTAAAGGGGAAATGCTCACTAACAGGGATGTAAACAATTGTGTGCACAAAACTTCAGAGAAATAAGCTTTTCGTGCATATGAAACATTTCTGGGATCTTTCATTCCAGCTCATGAAACATGGGACCAACACTTTACATGTTGCGTTTATATTTTTGTTCAGTGTAGTATACCTGCTGATGGTATTGTAACTGAAATCCAACCCCTTTATATACCGTATGTGTGACTTAACTTTCCTGTTGTGGTTGTGTCTACCTGCTATGGGTGTAATAAAAGAAGTGGGACCCTGTAAGAATAAGTAACTTCCTTTTCCTGTTGTGGTGGTGTCAGAAGACATCCAGGACGCTGTTTAAACCTAATCAAACCTGAACCTTAACCTAAACCTGATCTTAAACCTAAACTCGATGACTTACGTTTCTTGTTGTTATGGTGGCGTTGGAGGATGTCGAGGTTGAGGAACACCTCTGTGGTCAGCCTGCTGTCCCCGGGCTCGTCGGGGTTGAAGAATTGCGAGGGGGGCTCCAGTGGTGACAGGCTACCACTAGACGCCCCTACAGAGTCCAGAGATGCCCCCGTGTCCCGCCGACCCCCCGCTGTGTCTACCGTCTCCACCGTCAGGTGACTGCCACTGTGGGAGGAGGAGAGTAGGGGAAAGAAAGGAGAGGAATGAGAGAGAGGGAAAAAAGGGGAAGGAGAGCAAGCAGTGGGAGTAGAGATTAGAGTTCTTTGTTATCCACTTTGCAAAAAGTCTTGCAGCGCCACAAATAGAGATATTGAAACACACTCAATAAACACACAACACTGAGACTCAGAGACAACTGAAGTGCTGATCCAGAATCAGTTTAGCCTTTTAGATCATAGTAAATAAGAATATATGGACAGGGGGGGACCTACTCCGAGACTGTATGTAAATATGGGCCCTGAAGTGTACACCTACCTGAGTTTCCTGCGGAGGAGATAGTCGATGATGTCAGGATCTGTCTGGATGAGACTCATCAGCACCTCCTGCTGGAGCTCTGCTGACACCTGGGGAGAGGAGGACAGGAGGGTGACACACACACGCTCGCGCATGCTAACACGCACAGTGGTGTAAAGTACTTTAAAGTGCTACTTAAGTCGATTTTTTTGTGGTATCTGTACTTTGCTATTTATATTTTTGGACAACCTTTACTCCACTACATTCCTAAAGAAAATAATGTACTTTTTACTCCATACATTTTCCCTGACACTCAAAAGTACTCGTTACATTTCGAATGCTTAGCAGGACAGGAAAATGGTCCAATTCACACACTTATCAAGGGAACATCCCTGGTCACCCCTACTTCCTCTGATCTGGCGGACTCACTAAACACAAATGCTTTGTTTGTGAATTATGTCTGAGTGTTGGAGTGTGCTCCTGGCTATCTGTAAATGTAAAAAAAAACTGAAATCCCCCCCCCCTCCCGATCCACACACTCCAACTACCGTGAACAGTCGCCTGTAGTTCTGTATAAGGTGAAGGGTGACGTTGATGATGGCAGTGCTGTCCTCAATGCCCATGGCATGGGGACTCATCTCCCTGTCCCCTCCGCCCCTCTCCCCCTGCAGCAGGTTGGGACCAAAGATCACCGCCAGGTTGGTTGCTGTCATCTTATTGCCGGGGAACTGCAGGTAAAGAGAGGGATGAGATGGGGAAAGAGAAGGAGAGAGCTATAGAGAGAGAGAGGTTAGGGGAAAGACCGCATATTAGGTCTACCTACTGTGTAGGCTAGGCTAGTTAGTGTAGAGCTACAGAAAGAGAGAGGCGTTAGGAGACGGTATATAATATAGAAAGGGTCCGGTGAGACAGAGAAACCGAAACAGGAGAGAGAGAGGGTTAAGACAACCCAAAATCTATTATGTGCTCTCCTCTTGAGAGAGAGAGAAGGTAACGTGTTGATGACGGACAGAAGAAGCAGACAAACTGACAGAAAAAAATATGGACAGATGAACAGAATGATAGACAGTCCCATGACACACAAACACGGATCCCCCCCACACTTCCCCCTCACCCCACATTGGGACTAACCTCCTGGTGCTGTGGTCCTGTGGTGTCCTGTGCGTGGCTCTGTACGGTGTGTAACAGGGTGAGGAGGCGGAGCAGAGTATCACAGTTACAGGGGGGTAACAGGTAGAGCAGCTGCTGGAGGTACAGGAGCTGGTCTGTCCCTCGCAGAACTGAAAGAGAGAGAGAGAGAGAGAGAGAGAAGAGACCTTGTTGAGCACCTTTTGAATTTACCAGTAGAAAATGATAGCGGTTGCATTCGTATGGCTAGTGTGTGTCGTATGGGTTACTGTGCGCGTGCCCCTTACGGTTGGCGTGAAGGAAGGCAGCGTAGAGCTCTCTTGGCAGTAGAGGGTCGGGCATGTCTCTGAGGAACTCCTTCAGTAATGCCGCTACATCGTGAACACTGTGCTCCTCATCCAAACACACGTCTGTCCCTATGTCAAAGTCCTCACGCAGCTAGGTGGGGCAAACACACATCAGCACCATATCAGAGCGCGCACACACTCACACACACTAGAACGAGCAGACACACACACACTTAAAAGGCAGTGGCAACAGATACACACACACAAGAATGCACAGTTCGAGGCAGCACCCATGTGAGAGTCAATACACACACACACACACACACACACACACACACACATCAAAACCAGACACATACACAAATAAGTTCACATGCACCGGCCACACACACAGTATAAGGTCAGTTTCCCATGTGACGCATTTCTTTTTAAACAGGAAATGACAGGGATCAACGGCCCTGAGTACAAAGTACACAGCTGAAGAGAAGTACACCTGCCACAACATCAACACACTGGCTAGTACTACCGAGTAGGGATAAATAACTACTGTATGAAGTGAAGGTAATGCACAACTCTGCTGTAGTTGGGCTAACATTTACATTTAAGTCATTTAGCTGACGCTCTTATCCAGAGCGACTTACAATTTGGAAAGTTCATACATATTCATCCTGGTCCCCCCGTGGGGAATGAACCCACAACCCTGGCGTTGCAAGCGCCATGCTCTACCAACTGAGCCACACGTTTGTAACGTTTGTGTAATATGGAGAGCAAATGTACATCGACACACTGGCTAGTAAATAGGTCTAAAGCAGGGGAGAGCTAACTGTAATGTTGAAGACATGAACATTTATGCGTGGAGAGCAAAAAGACTCACCTGCCGAACTCTCTTTTTGGAGCTCCCAACACGAAAGATCCCCACAGTTTGTAGACCTGTGGAGAAGGAGAGAATGCCACTTCAGATTATTGTGAAAGAGCAAGATCTCTCAATATTCTATCCCATATATTTTACACTTTATAATTGTCAGAGAGGTGGTTCAATGAACCACACTCGCATGATGAGTGACCTTGCTTGAGACCGGAAGACTTACGTTGGTTCCCCTGAGCTAATGCCTTAGCTAGATGGGCTAACATAGTCACATCAGCAGACCTCTGTGTCTCACCGTGTCTCTCTATGTGGCAGCAGCACCTCTCCAACACACGGGGAACCTGTCTATAAATGGGGTTGAGGCTCAACTTGGTCTGGGTCCGCCCCCCGGCACCTGCTGCAGTCTTCTTCAGCTCCAGCTCTGCAGGGTGGGACAGCTGCAGCGCCTCCAACAGGCGGGACTGACTCTCGACAAGATCTGAGATGGAGTCCACTGACAGGCCACCCTGTCGGAGGGAGAAGGGGAAGGCAGGAGGAGAGGGAGGGAGAGATTAAGCATTTCAAGTTCAAGTTTCAAAACCTTTAGGAGTTGATTAAAAGGGAGAGTGAAAAACAGAGGTGAGGGGAAAAGGATGAGAAAAGAGTAGGAGAGAAACGATAGTAGGAACGAAGAGAGGGAGACAGAAGAGAGTGAGGAGCAGAGGGAAGAGATGAGAGACAGAGGGAAGGAGAGTGGAACATTAGGGAAGTATGGATGAGAAGGAAGGAGAGGGAGTGAAGGAACAGAAGAACGAGGGAGTGAGAGGATAAACAGAAGGGTGATGGAGAAGGGGGTACAAGTAAAGGGAAAGCAAAATGATTTCAACAATATTTTTCCTGGCTTTCAAAAAAGATTTCCATTAGTTGATCATGTAACAAAATTCTGCCAGTTGCCGTGAAAACTTTCTTGTAAAACTATCCAGTTAATCTTGGGATGAGTATGACATTTTTCCTGGGTAACATAATGAGGTAGATTTTATTTTAAGAGAAATTATACAAATGGAGTTTTAAGTTTTCATTTTTGGGAAAAATGTTCTGGGTTTTTTCAGGATAGTTTTCTCATGACTAATTATATGATTTATTTAGTGCATTAGGTCTTTATTACTCCAGTATGAGCACAGAACAATACTTGTCAGTAGAGCGGAGAAAAAGCCTCCCCAACCCAAAACATCTTCCCGCGGACATGATCTCAATAATCGAAAGCAATTTCCTCTCTACTTCCCTTCCTCTGTTTTGATTTGAAGGTTTTTCAGTTTTCCAAGTAAATCTGAATAAGACGTGTAAAAAGCGTCGCAACAACAAATTATTATTCAACTCAACTGTCTTGTATCTATCTCTTAGACGTAGAAATTACAATCGCACACAAATCTCCCATCAACATCAATAAATCATTTATTACACATAATTCAAGTTATGCATGAGTAACCTGGTCCCAGATTTATTTGTGCTGTCTCTTATTGTCTCTGTCACGTTTGGCAGCACATGCAGTAAATTGCTTATGTTAAGTTCAGGCCCTAATTAATGGGTGCATCTCAATAGCCGTGGAATGACTACAGACAAACACTCAGTGAAAACAAATACAGTATCAGGTCCCCTAACCCTGGCTAGTAATGACAGTGTGTTGGAGTCACCAGCAGAGATGGTGTCTGAGCTCTCACCCAGCAGGACAGCAGGTTAGAGCGCAGCACGATACAGACATTAACACAGCAGGGGCTCAACTTAAATACACACACACAGACTACGCCCCAAATGCATGCACGAATGTGCACACCGTTTTTGCTCTGCTAATATTTTTACTGTGCTGCTGCAGCAAACAACGGTCGGACTCCATACCAGGAAAATTAATTGATTGTGCGAATGATTGTGAATGGAGAGACAGCCAGACAGAGGGCAGACAGATTTAACTGAATGTTCCCTTCGTGCGTGTGTCTCCCGTGGCACCCGATTCCCTATATTGTGCGCTACTTTTGCACGATACGGAGCCATTTGGAATGCAGACCTTTTTTTCATTTCCCAATATTAACGTTGATTACCAGGGTCGAGGTTCTGAGAGAGTAACACCGATAGTCATCGTTGAACTTCTACACCCCAGATTTCTGTTGAAGTTGGCTATATTGTTATCGTGTTCAAATAAAACAACTCAATATGTATTTTTGAAAGGATATGTTCGGATCCGTTTCACCTACGTCACTGTATTTCACAGTTCTCAGGCCTGAGGTATGTGCTGGCTAGTACGTTCAAGTGCCAAATGCATACAATAGAAATGTTTGATTGTCTCGGAGGAGATATGCCAGCGTGGTCATGCTTTGAAACCGCAGTTTGAAGTCGACAAGTCATGGTTGACAAATGTTTGTTGGATGTTCGACTGCTCTTTTGATAGCCGAAGAGAGGTCCGCATATTTCAGACCAAAGTAAAGCCCAGACATAGAGACAAGCGTCTACATCTACTTTGGGGTTCTCTGTGGTGTGGTGTGTGTCCTCTGTTGTGTAATGTGTGTGTGTGTTTTCTGTGTGTGTGTGTGTGCTGTGTGTGTGTGTGTGTGTGTGTGTGTGTGTGTGTGTGTGTGTGTGTGTGTGTGTGTGTGTGTGTGTGTGTGTTGTGTGTGTGTGTGTGTGTGTGTGTGTGTGTGTGTGTGTGTGTGTGTGTGTTGTGCGCTCGCTCTCAACTCACCCCGTCTTCTGATCCTCTTGTCTTCTATCAGCGAACTTCTGCTGAGAAGTAGGCATATCAGCCTGTGCACAGAGCGGAAGATCAGCAACTGCCTGCTGATTAGGACTCAGATGTGACGGTTATGTCGTAGCTCCCTGAAGGGTGGTGAAGCCGTGCTGCAGAGGGGTTTGTTCCCGTCGCTAAGCTGCCGTTTTTCAGCCCGGAACATCAGGACGCTGGCCTCCAGATCCAGACAGTCTCTTCTGCTCTCCTTCAGAGCAAATCAAATCCAACTTTATTTAAAGTGTCAATCACAACACACTTTACAGGAAATAGACCTAAAGTAAAAGTGTATTTTCTAGTGTGCGGTTTTTACACTTGTATTTGGATACATGTTGTTTTCTGTATTTTTTTTTAATACACTTCACAGTAAAAGAATCTAATGAAGTAGATGAACAAAAAAAACCTTCAGAGCATCCTGACGCTGCTTGTATGCCCGGTCGTTGGCTATCGCCTGCGAAAGAGGGATGCCAAACGCCTTGGCGGCTGTCTCTGTGGGATGATGGAAAAGGTAAAAAGAGGTATGGATGGAGGAAAAGAGATTGGGATAGATAGGGCAGGAAAGAGGGAGGAACAGATATTTCATTTCAGTAGCATTTCAACTATCTACTAACCCTAACCCTAACCCTAACCTTAACCCTTATCCTAACTCCAAACTTCAAAATAGACATTTATGACCCATCTACACACAATACCCCATCATTACAAAGTGAAAACATGTTTTTAGAAATGTTTGCAAATTTATTGAAAATGAAATATCTAATTTACATACACATTCACACCCATGAGTCAGTACTTTGTAGAAGCACCTTTAGCGGCGATTACAGCTTTGAGTTTTTGCTTTGCACAATCTGGATTTTCTCCCATTCTTCCTTGCAGATTTTCTCAAGCTCGGTTAACTTAGATGGGGAGCGGCAGTGAACAGGAATCTTCAACTCTTTCCACAGATTTTCAATGGGATTCAAGCCTGGGCTTTGGCTGGGCCACTCAAGGACTTTCACATTCTTGTTCTGAAGCCATTCCAGCGTTGCTTTGGCAGTATACCTTTGGTCATTGTCATGTTGGAATGCAAATCTTTGCCCCAGTCTAAGGTCATTTGCACTCTGAAGCAGGTTCTCAACAAGGATTTGGCTATATTTGGCTCCATCCATTGTTCCCTCTATCCTTACAAGTCTCCAAGTCTCTGCCACTGAAAAGCATCCCCATAGCATGATGCTGCCACCACCATGCTTCATGGTAGGGATGGTGTTAGACAGGTGATGAGCTGTGCCTGGTTTTCTCCATACATATCACTTTGCATTCAGGCCAGAGAGTTACATTTTTGTCTCATCAGACCACAGCATCTTTTGAATTATGCTCTCAGAGTCTTTTATGTGCCTTTTTGCAAACTTCAGGCGTGCAGTCATGTGCCTTTTTCTCACGAGTGGCTTCTGTCTGGCCACTCTCTCCTAAAGCCCAGATTGGTGAAGTGCCGTAGAGACTGTTATTTGGCAGCTTCTCCCATTTCAGCCAAGGAACTCTGTAGTTCTGCCAGAGTGGTCATTGGGTTCTTGTTCACCTCCCTGACCGAGGTCTTCCTTGCCCAGTTGCTCAGTTTGGTCGGATGGCCAGGTCTAGGCAGAGTCTGGGTAGTTCTATATTTTTTCAATTTCCCAACACTCTAGACAATGTTTTATACCCTTCCCTAGATATATGCCTCAACACAATTCTATCCCAGAGATCTATGTCCAGTTCCTTGGACTTCATGGTATAGTTTCTGCTCTTATACATGTTATAATCACCTTTGGCAGTGATTACAGCTCACAGAGTCTTTTTGGCCAAGTCTCTAAGAGCTTTGCACACCTGGATTGTACAATATATGCCCATTACTCTTTTTAAAGTTCTTCAAGCTCTATCAAGTTGGTTGTTGATCATTGCTAGAAGGCTATTTTCAAAACTAGATATAGATTTTCAAGCCGATTTAACTCACGACTGCAACTAGGCCACTCAGGAACATTGCATGTCATCTTGGCAAGCAACTCCAGTGTAGATTTGGCCTTGTGTTTTAGGTTATTGTCCTGCTGAAAGGTGAATTTGTCTCCCAGTGTGTGTTAGAAAAAAGACTGAAGCAGGTTTTCTTCTAGGATTTTACCTGTGCTTAGCTATATTCCATTGCTTTTTATCCTGAAAAACTCCCTAGTCCTTGCCAATGACAAGCATACCCATAACATGATGCAGTCACCATGCTTTAAAATATGAAGAGTGGTACTCAGTGATGTGCTGTGTTGGATTTGCCCCAAACATTACACTTTGTATTCAGGACAAAACATATATTTTTTTGCAGTACTACTAAAGTTCCTGGTTGCAAACAGGATGCGTGTTTTGAAATATTTGTTATTCTGTACAGTCTTCCTTCTTTTCACTCTGTCATTTAGGTTAGTATTGTAGAGTAACTAGAATGTTGTTGATCCATCCTCCGTTCTCATATCACAACCATTAAACTCTGTAACTGTTTTAAAATCACCATTGGCCTCATGGTGAAATCGGTGAGCATATGTCTTCTTCTCTGGCAACTGAGTTAGGAAGGATGCCTGTGTCTTTGTAGTGACTGGGTGTATTAATACACCATCCAAAGCCTAATTAACAACTTCACCATGCTCAAAGGGATATTCAGAGGGATATTTGTTACACATCTACCAATCGGTTCCCTTCTTTGCAAGGCATTGGATAAACCTCTCTGTTCTTTGTGGTTAAATCTGTGCTTGAAATTCACTACTCAATTGAGAGACCTTACAGATAATTGCATGTGTTGAACACAGAATGAGTTCAAGCAACTTATTATGTGATTTGTTAAGCATATTTTACTCCTGAACTTATTTAGGCTTGGCATAACAAAGGGGTTGAATAATTATTGACTCAATATATTTCAGCTTTTCATTATTATTTGTTTTTTAATTTCAACAAACAAAATTCCCCTTTGACATTATGGGATATTGTGTGTAGATTGGTGACAGAAAATCTCAATTTAATCCATTTTAAATTCAGGCTGTCACACAACAAAATGTGGGAAAACTAAATGCATATGAATACTTTATGAAAGCACTGTACATGTAAACAGGGGTAATGGTGACCAGTAGCAGTATAAATAGATAGATATAATGGTAATGGAAATCAATAATCAATGAACAGCAGTGTAATGGTAGTAATAAATTGAATCAATCATCATCAGCAGCGTAGCTGTGAGGGGTTGTGTGTGTGTGTGTGTGTGTGTGTGTGTGTGTGTGTGTGTGTTGGTGTGTGTGTGTGTGTGTGTGTTGTGTGTGTGTGTGTGTGTGTGTGTGTGTGTGTGTGTGTGTGTGTTGTGTGTGTGTGTGTGTGTGTGTAAGTTTGTCGCGTCATAATGAGTGTGTGAGTGAGGACGTATGTGAGTGTGTGTATGTGAGTATGTGTGTGTGAGTAAGAGTGACAGTGAGGGTGTATGTGTTTGAGTGGGTAGAGAGCTGTGGATGAGCATAGAGCCCAGTGTGTGTAGTCTGTGGGAGAGGGAGAGCAGTAGCCATTTAACAGTCTGACGGCCAGGGGATAGAAGCTGTTTAGGAGTCTGTTTGTCTGAGCTTTGATGCACCGGTATTGTCTGCTGGACGGGAGCATGGAGAACAGTCCATGCCTCAGGTGGCTGGAGTCTTTGGCAATTTGTCAGTCTTTCTCAGATACCGCCTAGCATGTGCATATGGCTGGGAGCTCACCACCAGTGATGCGCTGACCTGTCCGCACCCCCCTCTGTAGGGCCTTCCTGTCGGTGATACAACCAGTCAGAATGCTCTCGATGGTGTAGCTGTAAAGATTCTTGAGGATCTTAGGGGCCATGCTAAATAGTTTCAGCCTCCTGAGGGAGAAGAGGCAATGGTGTGCCTTCTTTGCGACTGTGTTGGTGTGAGAGGACCATGTTAAGTCCTCCGTGATGTGGACACCAAGGAACTTGAAGCTCTTGACCCTCCCCATTGCGGCCTACCACCGTTGTGTCGTCAGCAAACTTGATGATGGAGTTGGAGATGTGCGTGGCCACACAGTTGTGGGTAAACAGGGAGTACAGGAGGGGGCTGAGCACACACCCCTGGGGGGCCCCAGTGTGGAGGTTGAGGGTCAGCGTGGCGGAGGTGTTGTTGCCTACTCTCACCACCTGGGGTAGGTCGGTCAGGAAGTGCAGAATCCAGTTGCAGAGGAAGGTGTTCAGTCCCAGGATCCTGAGCTTTTCCAACAGTCTGACTGTGAACATTTGTACGAAAACCAAATTAAGGAAGACATAGACGCTATTAAAAACAACTGAAATGGCAATATGAAAATAAATGGGTGAAGGAGATTAATCACAATCCCAAATGGAGAACCTTTTGTTTGATTAAGAGTGCATTTGTGTGTGAGAGATATATTATGTACAACCTACCAAATGCAAAAGAAAGATCGCTATGTGCACAGGTAAGATCAGCGATATTGCCCCTGCTATTGAAACAGGTAAGATCAGCGATATTGCCCCTGCTATTGAAACAGATCGCTATTGTGGTGAAATGGAAGAGGAAAGACTATGTAACTATTGTGACCTCGAAGAGATAGAGAATGATATTCATTTTATCCTCTATTGCCGTTTTTACCACATTTTATCCTCTATTGCCGTTTTTACCACAATATACGCTTGTTCTTATTCCAGAAAGCCCATCAGATATACCCTGGAAGGGACAGATTTTTTTTTTTTGTCCATTGTGTATTTCTGTTTGCTGAATTTTTTGATAAAGCCCGGAATAAAAGAAAAAGGGCGGCCTATAACTATAGTGAACAAAACTATAAACGCCACATGCAACAAACTCAAAGATTTTACTGAGTTACAGTTCATAAAAAGAAATCAGTCAATTGAAATAAATMAGCCGTAATCTATGGATTTCACATGACTGAGCAGTAGCACAGCCAGGGGGGAGCAAGGCCCAGCCAATCCCAATGAGTTGAGGAAGCCGGATGTGGTGGTCCTGGGCTGGCGTGGTTTCACGTGGTCTGCGGTTGGGAGGCCGGTTGGACGTACTGCCAAATTCTCTAAAACGATGTTTGGCGACTTATGGTAGAAAAATAAATATTCAATTCTCTGGCAATATCTCTGGTGGACATTTCTGCTGTCAGCATGCCAATTAGACACTACATCAAAACTTGAGACATTTGTGGCATTGCGTTGTGTGACAAAACTGCACATTTTAAAGTGATCTCTTATTGTCCGCAGCACAAGGTGTACCTTTGTAATGATCATGCTGTTTAAACAGCTTATTGATATGCCACACCTGTCAGGTGGATGGATTATCTTGGCAAAGGAGAAATGTTTATTAACAGGGATGTAAACAAATTTGTGCACAAAATTTGAGAGAAATAAGCTTTCTGTGCGTCTGGAAAATTTCTGGGATCTTTTATTTCAGCTCATGAAACATGGGACCAACACTTGACATGTTGCATTCATATTTTTGTTCACCATAAATTATAAAAAATATTTAGCTCCAGACATAGGCATATGTACACTGAGTATACCAAACATTAGGAACACCTTCCTAATATTGAGTTGCACCCCCTTTTGGCCTCAGAACAGCAATTCGTCGAGACATGGACTCTACATTCCACAGGGATGCTGGCCCATGTTGACTCCAATGCTTCCCACAGTTATGTCAAGTTGGCTGGATATCCTTTGGGTGGTGGACCATTCTTGATACACACAGGAAACAGTTGAGTGTAAAACCCCAGCAGCTTTGCAGTTCTTGACACAAACCAGTGTGCCTGTCACCTACTACCATACCCCGTTCAAAGGTACTTAAATATTTTGTCTTGCCCATTCACCCTCTGAAGGGCACACACACACAATCCATGTCTCAATTGTCTCAAGGCTTAAAAATCATTTTTTAACCTGTCTCCTCCCATTCATTTACAATGATTGAAGAAGATTTAACAAGTCACATCAATAAGGGATCATAGCTTTCACCTGGATTAACCTTGTCAGTCTACGTCATGGAAAGAACAGGTGTTCTTAATGTTTGTATACTCAGTGTATATAAATTGTGTGTGGGCCTACAATATATCTCTCTCACTTGAATCTTCTCTTCGTGACAGACCAGGGTTAAATGCCTTCCATTTAATTTTTCTGTATTTATTTATCTGTATTTTAATTGTATTTTTTAAATTATTATTGCTTGGGTAACCTTTTCCACTATTATGTATTTATTTATTTTTCATTCTTTATGCGGTGCGCACTATGCAGAACACCGGAATAATTATCACTGTGAATCATTGTAATGTTTGTTTATGTGTCAATTAATCCCGTAAGGAATGGGTTGCCAACTGGCAATTTGAGTAAACAATTTTTTGTTAATGAATTAATTCATATAAAACACACAAGCACACACACACATCCGCACACACTCCTGCTGTGAAGAGGCCGTAAGACCTAAAGCTGGTCAGACATGGGAGACTGGCAGAGTGCCAAGAGGTAAAGCTCTAAGGATAGGTGGATTGAAACTGAAATACCTCTTAAACCTGAAATACACCTCTCTCTTTCTCTGTCTCTATCTCTGTCTCTGTTGTTTTGACCCGGCCTCTCCTCCCCCCTCTCTCTCTCCGTCTCTCTCTCTCTCTCTCGTCTTTACGCTCTCTCTTTCTCTCCCTCTTTCTTTTTCGTCTCTCTTTTAACTCTCTCTATCTCTCAAACCCTCCTCTCTCTCCTCTCTCTATCATTCTCTCTCTATCTACCACTATTCTCTCTCTCTTGTTAGGTTTCCACCCAATTGGCGTCAGGTTTTCATGCAAATATTCAAAAATCTGCATAAATAAAATATGTACATTTTCCCACCAGTGGCGTTTCCACCAAACTGACTTGTTGTGGATGAAAATCAGTGTGTGATGGCGTAGTGCACAATGTTCATTGTGTTTCCATTGCATTTTCAACTCTACCGATAGTTTTGTCACAAAAACTGCTGCTTTAATAGCAAATGTGTCTACTCTGGTCTTGGCACCTGCTCTCTAGCTAACATATCGTAGATACAATGTGGGTAGGCTCTGCGGGTAGGTAAGTCTACATGATGAGATTATTATGGATCAGAGCGATAATATTTTTATTTGTCAAACGGCAGTCAAGCATTGATCATCATGTCACCAGAATAAGACCCTCGACATTTATTGGAAAGGAGCATCAAGCTCATCACTGCACTTTCATCACCCTGTGTAGTTCGTCATAATTTATTTAATCTGCAGCCTAATAAACTGCATGCTTTCCCAAGTCGTTATGGGAGGATCACACACCATGTCATCGCGTGACTCCAAGTTTACTTCGATATGATGGCAGTGGTGTAAAGTACTTAAGTAAAAATACTTTAAAGTACTACTTAATTAAGTCATTTTTTGGGGAATCAGTCATTTACTTTACGATTCATATTTTTGACAACTTTTACTTTTACTTCACTACATTCCTAAAGAGAATTATGTACTTTATACTCCATACGTTTTCCCTGACACCCAAAAGTACTCGTTACATTTTGAATGCTTAGCAAGACCGAAAAGTTGTCTAATTCACACACGTATCAAGAGAACATCCCTGGTCATCCCTACTGCCTCTGAAAATAAATAAATAAAAAACTACATGTGGCCATCTGCTTTGCTTAATATAAGGAATTTGAAATGATCTGTACCTTTACTTTTGATACTTAAGTACATTTTAGCAATTACATTTTCTTTTGATACTTAAGTATATTTAAAACCAAATACTTTTATACTTTTACTCAAGTTGTGTTTTACTGGGTGACTTTCACTTTTACTTGAGTCATTTCGTATTAAGGTATCTTCACTTTTACTCAAGTATGACAATTGGGTACTTTTTCCACCACTGTATGCTGGTTATTATATCAATATTTGCACATAAAGGCTTCTCCACCACCATTTCTCGCATACTAAATTTTACCGACACAAAAAGACCCCACCATGTCGGGATTTCTAAAATTGTATTGAAACTTCCTGTTTCGGTCACAGCTGTCAAGATTTTGTTTTATACTGTATGACATTACTCACATAAAAACTGTGGATGGGAATGGGGTTTCTGTCTCCCTTTTTCATTCTCTCTCTCGCTCTCTCACCCTCTCCCTCTCCCTCCCTCCTCTCTCACCCCGCCTCTCCCTGTCTCTCAAACCTTCCTTCTCTCTTTCTCCCCCACCCTCTCTCTCTTCCCTTCACCCCTCTTCTTATCCTTTCCTTGAAGCTGGTTCAAGGTACACGAAAGCCATGGACACGTGTATGTAGGTACATCAACTGACTAAATCCTCCCGCAGATGCCACTGTTTGGTTGCAGGCCAGTGGCTAGCTACAGTAGCTAACGGGCTAACTAGTTAATAGGCTTACTGGCTAATTAGCAAGCATGTAGCTAGCCGACTAGCGTGCTAATAAGCTATATAGTGACCAGCGGACTAAGGTTTAAGAGGCACACTACACTACTAGACCATGTGTGTTGTGGTTTTTCATTGTGAGCTCAAGGGGTTTAGAAGGGTAAAGTAGGCCTACACTTTGTCATTGCAGAGCGAGAAGTCAATATTGCATTATGTGAGTATAAATTACTATGTTTCTGGTCACTTAACCCAAAATATTGTGGGACATGGACCATCATGAAAATACATTGTAAACAACTACCATGCTTTCATGTTTCACTAGTATCACTACATGTTGCTAGTACAAAACCATGGTATTATCATGGTATTTTGGTCACTAAAATGGCAGGAAAATACAATAGTAATGCTGCAAATGCCATGGTATTTTCTTGCCATGGTAGTACAATAAAAAAAAATCTTTGGTACTATCATGGTGTTTTGGTCACTAGCGTGGGTTGAAAATACCATGGTATTTGCAACAGTACCATGGTATTTTCCTTCCATGGTAGTAACCAAAAAAACACGATAGTACCACAGTATTGTTTTCATTGTACTACCATGGCAGGAAAATAGCATGATACATTTTTTTTAAGGATTCTGCACACTTTCTGACTGCCGTCAGGCGACAAATACAGTTAGCATGAATAAACGATAGAAAGTACACAACAAGACAATTAGCAGAAACACCTGAGTGTTAATGTTATTGCGATTAACAACCATCTAAATGCATTTGCTCCAGATTAGGCTACCCATACCACTTTACCCACTGTGCTACCTTCACAGATAAGAGGCTGAAGCCTTAAAGGAACAAGCACAACTGGCATCCATCCATCCATCCATCCATGGCTGTAGAAGAGGGTAAACAGACACGTAAACACAGTATACACAAACTTTTATTTTGTGAAATGTGCTTTTACACACCCGAACGGTTTGGCCTACAAACTATTATGGAAGGAGGAGACTCTCACGAACACGATGCTGTTCTCCGTTTTGCTCGACGACCCCCACCAGTCGTCTTGGGACTTGTCTGAAGTCGGTATAGCCGATCTTCCAACTTCTGTCTGTAGCGTCCGAACAGTTTAGGCTAGACACTTATATGACCACTCTGTGTAAAGGTGAGACTCCCACAGGCCTCACGTCTGAATGTCCCCCGGTACCAGTCAAAAACATTTACGGAAGTATATTTGGAGACTGTTTAGTGACAAAATAAGGGTTTAAATACATGTAAAAAATATGTATATATATTGGATAAATACTTCAGAACAAACTTTTTTCTGGGGGACTATCTGTTGTTCCATGTAGTGAATCTGTTATTCAATGCAATTATATGGGCTAATATCAGTAATTTTTCATCAAATACAGTGCATTCGAAAAGTATTCAGACCCCTTGACTTTTTCCACATTTTGCTATGTTACAGCCTTATTCAAAAAAATAATAATTTAATTTTTTTTCATAAATCTACACACAATACCCCTTAATGACAAATTCAAAACTGTTTTTTAGAAATGTTAGCAAATATATATATATTTTTTTAAATAAAAAAAATAAAAATATACAATTGAAGTCAGAAGTTTACATACTCTTAGGTTGAAATCATTAAAACTTGTTTTTCAACCACTCCACACATTTCTTGTTAACAAACTATAGTTTTGGCAAGTCGGTTAGGACATCTACTTTGAGTATGACACAGGTAATTTTTCCAACAATTGTTTACAGACAGATTATTTCACTTATATTTCACTGTATCACAATTCCAGTGGGTCAGAAGTTTACATACACTAAGTTGACTGTGCCTTTAAACAGCTTGAAAAATTCCAGAAAATTGTGTCATGGCTTTAGAAGCTTCTGATAGCCTAATTGACATAATTTGAGTCAATTGGAGGTGTACCTGTGGATGTATTTCAAGGCCTACCTTCAAACTCAGTACCTCTTCGCTTGACATCATGGGAAAATCTAAAGAAATCTAAAATAAATTGTAGACCTCCACAAGTCTGGTTCATCCTTGGGAGCAATTTCCAAACGCCTGAAGGTACCACGTTCATCTGTACAAACAATAGTACGCAGGTATAAACACCATGGGAACACGCAGCCGCCATACCGCTCAGGAAGGAAACACGTTCTGTCTCCTAGAGATTAATGTACTTTGGTGCAAAAAGTGCAAATCAATACCAGAACAACAGCAAAGGACCTTGTGAAGATGCTAGAGGAAACAGGTACAGAAGTGTCTATATCCACAGTAAAACGAGTCCTATATCGACATAACCTGAAAGGCCGCTCAGCAAGGAAGAAGCCAATGCTCCATAAAAAAGCCAGACTACGGTTTGCAACTGCACATGTGGACAAAGATTGTACTTTTTGGAGAAATGTCCTCTGGTCTGATGAAACTGTTTGGCCATAATGACCATTGTTATGTCACTAACAGTGAGTGGCTGCTGCCAACATACTGACTCATCTCTATCCACTTTAATAATGAAAAAAATTATGTAATAAATGTATCACAAGCCCTGACCTCAATCCCATAGAAAATGTGTGGGCAGAACTGAAAAGGCCTACAAACCTGACTCAGTTACACCAGCTCTGTCAGGAGGAATGGGCCAAAATTCACCAAACGTATTGTAGGAAGCTTGTGGAAGGCTACCCGAAACATTTGACCCAAGTTAAACAATTTAAAGGCAATGCTACCAAATACTAATTGAGTGTATGTAAACTTCTGACCCACTGGGAATGTGATGAAAGAAATAAAAGCTGAAATAAATCATTCTCTCTACTATTATTCTGACATTTTACATTCTTAAAATAAAGTGGTGATCCTAACTGACCTATGACAAGGGGATTTCTACTAGGATTAAATGTCAGGAATTGTGAAAAACTGAGTTTAAATGTATTTGGCTAAGGTGTATGTAAACTTCTGACTTCAACTGGTTAGAACACCTACTCATTCAAGGGTTTTTCTTTGTATTTACTATAGTGAATAATAGTGAAGACATCAAAACTATGAAATAAAACATATGGAATCATGTAGTAACCAAAAAAAGTGTTAAACAAATCAAAATATATTTTCTATTTGAAATTCATCATAGTTTAAATGTATTTGTCTAAAGTGTATGTAAACTTCCGACTTCAACTGTATATGTATTATATTTACATAAATATTCAGACCCTTTTCTCAGTATTTTGTTGAAGCACCTTTGGCAGCGATTACAGCCTCACATTTTCTTGGGTATGACGCTACAAGCTAGGCACACTTGTATTTGGGGAATTTCTCCCACTCTTCTCTGCAGATCCTCTTAAGCTCTGTCAGGTTGGATGGGGAGCGTCACTGCATAGCTGTTTTCAAGTCTCTCCAGAGATGTTTGATCAGGTTCAAGTCCAGGGTCTGACTGGGTCACTGAAGGACATTCAGAGACTCGTCCCGAAGCCACTCCTGCGTTCTCTTGGCTGAGTGCTTAGGGTCGTTGTCTTGTTGGAAAGTGAACCTTTGCCTCTGTCTGAGGTCCTGAGCACTCTGGAGCAGGTTTTCATCAAGGATCTCATGTAGTTTCTCCGTTCATCTTTCCCTCGATCCTGACTAGTCTCCCAGTCTCTGCCACTGAAAAACATCCCCCCAGTATGATGCTTCCACCACCATGCTTCACCGTAGGGATGGTGCCAAGTTTCCTCCAGAAAAGACGCTTGGCATTCAGGCAAAAGAGTTCAATCTTTGTTTCATCTGACCAGAGAATCTTGTTTCTCATGGTCTGAGAGTGTAACGGCTGTCTATCTCTTCCTCCTCATCTGACGAGGAGAGGCGAGAAGGATCGGAGGACCAATACGCAGAGTGGTAAGTGTCCATGTTTTAATAATAGAAACTGAACACTACACAAATAACAAAATAACAAATGTGAACGAACCGAAACAGTACCGTGTGGCGACAAACACTGACACGGAAGACAAACACCCACAAACCAACAGTGAAAACAGGCTACCTAAATATGGCTCCCAATCAGAGACAATGCAAAACACCTGCCTCTGATTGAGAACCATATCAGGCTAAATGAACAAACCTAAACATAGAAACAAATAACATAGACTGCCCACCCCAACTCACGCCCTGACCATACTAAATAAAGACAAAACAAGGGAAAATAAAGGTCAGAACGTGACAGAGAGTCATTTAGGTGCCTTTTGGCAATCTCCAAGAGGACTGTCATGTGCCTTTTACTGAGAAGTGGCTTCCATCTGGCCACTCTACCATAAAGGCCTGATTGGTGGAGTGCTGCAGAGATGGTTGTTCTTCTGAAAGGTTCTCCCATCCCCACAGAGGAACTCTGGAGCTCTGTCAGGGTAACCATCGGGTCCTTGGTCACCTCCCTGACAAGGCCCTTCTCCACCGATTGCTCAGTTTGGCCAGGTGGCCAACTCTAGGAAGAGTATTGGTGGTTCCAAACTTATTCCATTTAAGAATGATGGAGGCCACTGTGTTCTTGGGGACCCTCAAAGCTATATAAGTGTTTTCTTACCCTTCCCCAGATCTGTGCCTCGATACAATCCTGTCTTGGCGCTGTACAGACAATTCCTTCTACATCATGGCTTGGTTTTTGCTCTGACATGCATTATCAACTGTGGGACCTTATGTAGAGAGGTGTGTGCCTTCCAAATCATGTCCAATCAATTGATTGTACCACAGGTGGAATCCAATCAAGTTGTAGACACATCTCAAGGATGATCAATGGAAACAGGATGCACTTGAGCTCAAACCTATTTTCGCTTGTCATTGTGCGGTATTGTATGTAGATTGATGAGGATTTTTATTGATTCCATTTTAGAATAAGGCTGTAACGTAACAAATTGTGGAAAAAGTCAAGGGGTCTGAATATTTCCGAAGGCAGTGAATATACAGTATATACCAGTCAAAAGTTTGGACACACCTACTCATTCAAGGGTTATTCTTTATTTTTACTATTTTCTACATTGTGGAATAATAGTGAAGACATCAAAACTATGAAATAACACATATGGAATCATGTAGTAAGCAAAACAGTGTTAATTAAACAAATCAAAATATATTTTATATTTGAGATTCTTCAAATTAGCCACCCTTTGCCTTGATGACAGCTTTGCACACTGTTATTTCATAGTTTTGATGTCTTCACTATTATTATACAATGTAGAAAATAATAAAATAAAGAAAAACCCTTGAATGAGTAGGTGTGTTTTGTCTGGTACTGTATATATTTATTTCTTATAGGCTTCAAAGGGGTCTTAAAATCCAAAATAAAATAGAAAAATGACCATCTTAAAACAATACCATATAGCTTAGCAGTACCCACAGAGGAACTGGCTTAGACAGGGCTTAGAGTCTTATGGGTTAATTAGCATTTGTTGGCATTAGCGTTAGTGACGCTACTCGCCTCTGATCACTTGAGCGTTCGTTTACCCTCGTTTGTTTTCGACCACTCCATCCCTTCATCCATTCATCCATCCCTGCCAAACCCCTAATGTTCTGACTGAGCATTAAGTACTATCATCTTAGGAGATTTACCCAGACACAGACCTGAGAGCACCAAAGGACAGGCAGGCAGGCAGGCTGGCCACTGCCCTTCGTAACACAACAGGCTCTCTAGCTGGCCCTCATGACAGACAGGCTTCCCTAGGTATTGTCCTAGCTTGGCTAGTAGCTAGCTTAATCAACAGGCAGGTTGCCTAACCCCAACCCTAGATAAAACAGCAGGCCTGCTGGTCACTGGCCTAGGTAACAGGCTGGCTAGCTGGCCATAATGCTAACAGGTTGGCCGCTGGCCTGGGTAAAACGTTTGCTAGCTGGCCATAATGCTAACACGTTGGCCAATGGCCTAGGTAACAGGCTAGCTTGCTGGCCATAATTCTAACAAGTTGTCCATTGGCTTGGGTAACAGGGTGGCTAGCTGGCCGTAATGCTAACAAGTAGATTGGCTGGCCACTGTTCTGGGGTAGGCCTAATACAACAGACTGGCTAGCAGACCCTGTCCTGTCACGGGTAGTCTAATCAACCCTAACCCTGGTAAGACAACAGGCTGGCTAGATGGCTCTGCCCTGAAGGCAACCAGCTGGAGGAGAAAGAGAACATCTCTTTATTCTCCCTGATCACACCTCCACATGGCCAGCACTGGGCCAAGGAGAGGATAACAGAGTGTGTGTGTGAGGGGGGGTGAGAGACTGTGTACACGTGTGTGCATGTGCCTTTTCGTTTTTTTGTCAGTGTGTGTGAGAAGGAGAAAAGCGACTGTGAAGTGACTGTGTACGCATATACTTGTGTGCACATGCCGTTTGTGTCCGTCAGAGTGTGTGTGTGCATGTGTGTCAGAAAGAGAGCGAGAGACAGACTGTGCGCATGCCTTTATTTTCTGGGTCAGTTCGTGTGCGCGTGTGAATGTTTATGAGAGTGTATCAGTGTGTACACTCAGGAGGCAGTGTTGAAACCTTCTACAACAGACAACAGTTGCAAAAAATGAGTCATCTGCAGTATAAAGAGGCCCTTGCCTCTTGGGGTGGAAACCGAGCTCACTGTCGTGAACACAATGATTTCACAGGCATTAAGCAGTTAGTCCCCGTTAAACAATGAAGAGGTAGAAAAGCTACTGGCCTGTAGGTCAACAGTGCTTGATGATTTGACGAGCATTAGTCACTTAATTGTCATTACGGAATAGAGAAGGAGGACTGGAGCTACTGTACTGTACGTCAACAGTGGTTGATCATTTCACAGGCATTAGTCAATTAGTTAAGAAGGAGTAGAAGCTCCTGTAGACCTACGTCAATAGCGGTTAGTCTGTCTCAGAGCTGTGTATCTAAGTACATGACTCTGGTCTGTCTGACCTTCTGAGGTATGGTATGTGGTCTTCGGTTTTAACAAAGAGTACTGAGTCATAGGTGTGCGTCCTTAACCAGCACCCTATTCCCTACATAGTGCACTATATAGGGTGCCATTTTGGATGCAACCCCACAGTGGAAGATTTCGACACTTCATAATCTAGTTTATGGGGGGGGGGTGTGGGGGGGCTTACCTCGCTCTTTCTCTTTCTTTTCTTTGGAGAAGGAGTCAAACTTCCTCCTGAGCGATTTTCTCCTCTTACGGATTTCTGGAAAAAAGTGGACAAAAAAAATAGGTAGTTAAAAAAAAGACAAAAAAAGACAAAAAGAAACAAGAAGAGGTTGTTTGTTCATGAGAGTGAAGAGTAATGTAACGTTTGCCTGGTGACGTTTTAACTGGCTTCTTTATAATCTGCGTCTTACTTGCAGTTTATTTGAATTCACATCCCAAATGACACCCTATTCCCTATATACAGTATAGCACACTACGCCCTATCGGCCCTGGTCAAAACTCCCCAACCCTGTTCCTGAAGAGCTATGCTCTTGTAGCTTTTTGCTCCAACCCCTGATTCAGATGATCAAACAGCTAATTACTAGAATCAGGTGCACTAGATTAGGTTTGGAGTGAAAACCTACAGGACGGTAGCTCTCCAGGAACACGGTTGGAGAGCCCTGATACAGGGGATAGGGCGCCATTTGGCACACATCCTCGGTAATGTTGGGTTTTCTCCTACTCCTCCCACCATATCGTCTCCTTGTAAAAAAAGGAACCATAAACGATGCTAAACAAACATACACACATGTAAACCGGGATCGAATATTAGCACAAAATCTCCACCCGTGTGAAGACCAAACAAGAGAAGAAGAAAACGCATGTCCGCCCGCACGCCCCGCCAACGCACCGCGGCAAGTTGCTTTCCTGAGAATGACATCTATTCCTCAATTCAGGCGGTACTAAGAATAGACCTTTTTACAACATCAAGTCTTTGCGTGTGTGTTTGTATAGGCCACAGCCTCCTGTACTGCCTTTGTAGCCTTTAGCCAGAGGGTGACACCAGAGAAACTACATGCAGATCAAGGATGTGATTTTACAACCTAAACATGCTCTGACGAGCTTTATCTGGAAGACATCACTGTTTGGGTTTTGGGGCTTTAAAGATCACAGTCGTGTGTACAGTCTGCGCGTGTGTGTGTTTGTAAGGTAGCACGCCTTTGCTGTTTAGGACTGGTTTGTTGCAGAATCCTTGATCTTCCAAGACTAGAATGTATTTTTCTTTGTTTCTCTCAACATGATTGGGCCTGGGCACAGATCTGGGATCAGCTTAAACTCACAGAATCCCAATCCTCACCACTAATGGGGAAACAACAGAACTGACTCTACACCAGTGTCTAGATGCAACTTCATCCTTAAGGGCTGACCGGATAGGAGTTTTGAAAGCCTCGAAATGTAAATGATCCGAGCAGTCAAATCCCCATGTGAAGAGGTTTGTTTGTGTGTGTATGTGTGTGCGTGTGTGTGTGTGTGTCAAGGGTTTAAAGGGGGTCAAATTCCCATGACTACAGGAAATTAAAGTTTATTTCCACGGCAATCGTCTCCTCCCACTCGGCACATGCCAGAGCAAGGGTTAATCTTTGAGCAAACTCAACGCTCCGTGTGTGTGTATTCCCACATGCAATGTACTAAGTATGCGTGTGTGTGTGTGTGTGTGTGTGTGTGTGTGTGTGTGTGTGTGTGTGTGTGTGTGTGTGTGTGTGTGTGTGTGTGTGTGTGTGTGTGTGTGTGTGTGTGTGTGTGTGTGTGTGTGTGTGTGTGTGTGTGTGTGTGTTTGACAATGGAGTGCACACTTAAGGTTTGGGGATGTGTGTGTGTGTGTATGTTTGCCAATGGCTTGCACACTTTAAGATTAGAGGACTGACATACACACAGAGTGGTGAGAGATAGATTTAGGCAAAGCAAAAAATCTGAAAGAAAGGCCCAATTGGGGCTGAGAGAGAAAGAAACAGAAGGACAGAAATAGCATGCAAGAGAAATAAAGGAAGTAAGAAAATAACGACAGACCCTGTGGGATTGCTTCCTATATCCATGAGAAAATGAGACATAAAAAGTCAGTCTCTAGAGTTGCCAAATAAGCACCACTCTGACTGCTAAGAACAGAGATTTCAGAAAGAATCCATCCATCAAGCGTAGCCAAGGCGTTGCCAGGAAACCAACAACAAACAAACACACACGCATGCACACACACACACACTGTAAAAATAAACCAGAGGTTCTGGAATTGGCTCAAACAGCGGGATCAGAATAGAAACCTATGGCGACCTCCCTCCATCCCTCAAGCAGATAGCTCCCATAAGAGTCTTCAGTGTGTGTGGACGTGTTTAACTACCAATAGTAAACAAACAAAAATTTGACCAACTCGGGACATTTTGTTATTCCCCACGAGGACAAATGCTATTTCTAGGGGGTTAGGGTTAAGGTTAGAATTAGTGTTAGGGTTATAATTACGTTAAGGGTTAGGGTTAGGAGCTAGGGTTAGTTTTAGGGTCAGGAGCTAGGGTTAGGTTTAGGGTTAAGGTTAGGTTAGGTTAGGTTTTTGGTTTAAGGTTAGGGTTAGGTTTAAGAGGGTTTATGTTTACGTTGGTATCAAACCTTCCACGTGCCTATTGGAACTTTCTGCACTGTTTCTGTGTTGTACATCTGACCGGTCTGGAGAGGGTGGGAGAACATGAGAGGCCGAGAGCTCCAAGGGGTCACCCACAACAGTTCAAATACAGGAGGAAGATAATTATCAATAAAATCTTGAAAGTAAAAAGGTTTAATCTTAAGCCAAATTTCACATAAAATCACAATAAAACATGCATACTGGAATAATTCAATAAATAAATTAATAATTAAGTAAGTACTTAATTGGAAATCCCCCCAAAAAGGATGAAGGGATTACGTGCTATGTTAATTAGGCCCTCTCTAACTCCCACTGTCAGTACTTTATACTACTCCTTAACATTCATACCAAGTGGAGCCAAGGTCTTAAGTTTGGATATCCACCTTGATTCAGCTGCTCTTCTCTGGCCTATGGTCCAGGAGGCTTTCATCTCCCGACCGGTAATGCAGAGGGAGGTTGTAGGGTGGATTTGAAAGTGTTTCACCAGGTGTGTTTGTAATGTGTTTTTTTCAATTGTGTAGAGGTGCTGTTTGAGGCGTGTCAAGACTGCGTGACCGGTTTCTCCTCTATAAATGTTGTGGCATAATGTGCATATTATGGCATAAACAGTGTTGGTGCTCTGAATGGTCATGAGTTGTGGGATAGGACTGGAGGTTTGTGCATGTGGATTTTGAACGTGTTGAAGTTGTCTATGGTACTGTTGTTCAATAGGTGGTTTTGGAGTGGGCTTATTGGAACATTTGACAAAAATTAAGAGATCCCTTAGGTTGGGGTTTCTGCGAACAGCTGATAAAGGTCTGAATTCCTGGAGTGGGGGAAATGTACGTCGTGTTTGGGTGAAAGCGACTTTGAGTCTAGAATGAAGGAGTCTGTTTATGTCTGAGAAGGTGCTGGTGATGGATATAATCTGGAGTTCTGTATCTGTTGGGGGGATAGGAACAGGGGGTCTGGGAGAGGTCTGAGGGTGGAGGACAGGGATAGGATGGGGGGGGGGGATAGGGATAGGGACCCAGAATCGGGAAAGGGATAAGAATAGGTGTGGGCTGTTCTCCCAGGTCAGGAGTCAGTGCCTGGTCCAGAGTTCTGCAGGAAGAGTTATGGAGGTTAGGGTTAAGATTAGGGTTAAGGTTAGTGTTAAGGTTAAGGTTAGAGTTAAGGTTAGGGTTAAGGTTAGGGTTAAGGTTAGAGTTAAGGTTAGGGTTAAGGTTAAGGTTAGGGTTAAGGTTAGAGTTAGGGTTAGGGTTAGGGTTAGGGAACATAGAATTTTGAATGGGACTGAATTGTGTGTCTCCACAAGATTAGCTATACAAGACTGTGTGTGTGTGTGTGTGCATGAGTGTGTGCATGCACGCGCGTGCATGTACTGTGCTTTCTCAGACATCAGCTCGCTCCCATATTTTGTACATAAGCCATCACTGAAACAGTAGTGGGCCTGATACACCAGGGGAGTTGGGTGGCTAACTAGTGGAGGCTGTGTCCAAAATGGCAGCCTACTCCCTTTATAGTGCACTACTTTTGATAAGAGCCCTATGGACTTTGGTCAAAAGTAGTGCGCTATAAAATAAATAGGGTGTCATTTGGGACAAAGACACAGCAGTAACACACATGGGAGGTGGCTGGCTAGCTAACAGAGACTAGTATGAGGTCTCCACCCCAGGGAGAGGGACAGGAATATTCCCAAACATTACGGACTCTGACTGATCCCCCTCCCTGTGACAGTTATAAACACTGGCCCCCTCCGTTTTATATTTGTATGTGTTTTATTTATTTATACAGTATATTGTATATCGAGTCATGCTGCTATAGAGTTATCTGACCCTGACTGACTGATTTAACTGTTTTCTATTTACGTATTCTGCAGCTCAACAGAGAATGAAATGCAGTAAAAAAACAAAACTATTTTAGTCTTAATAATATAGTGTTGTCCAATAACTTTGACAATATTCGATTTCAAGATTCTGTAAGGAATGAATTGTTGACATATAATTTGAATGTACTGGAACAGATTAGGTGAAAACTGATTTGAAATGTTTGACAGATTTTCTTTGTTCCATCCATGACTGGTTACATGCTGTAAAGGTAACACATTTGAATGCTCTACGATGTACAGTATGGTTGTATAGCAACTGTGTGACAGCGACTATGCCTTACTGAGGGGCAACAAAATAGTGATCAAATTAAGATCCCACATCTGTATTATCGTCTATTCTAATAGACCTCCATTCCTAACAACTGTGAGTGAACCGTTACACTTTTGAACACATGTTTACTTTGTACATTTATACAGTGTGTGGGAGTCCATTCTCGTGTTTTACTTCAGGATAAAAAGTCCACAATGGAGGCAAAAGGAATGGATGAGCTGGATAAAATACAGTAGGTCTTGATGAAGGTCTTTGTGAGCAAAATGTTGCACTTTCCAATTAGTTTAATTTGTGAGTCGACTCGACACTATTCCTTCTTCTATTTTAGTTCAAGGTAAAAAAATATATATAATCACACAATAAATCAATAAAAATAGATGTTTTATAATGTCTAAATGTCATCCTCTTGTTTTGACCAATGGACTTGTCAGTCTGCTTATCTTAGGTAGCGTCAACTACATAGCACTGACTAAAGAGTGGTCAGGGGTCAAAGGTTGAAAAGGTTGAGAGGTTAACGGTATGAACGTAGACCAAAGATGGTGGATAAATGAAGAGAGTTCACTCAGGCCGTTTACCATGGAAAACATTTGTCAGTTCCGGTCTACTTAATGGGGTGGGTCCCCCATAGACACCAATGCAATAGCAGCTGGGTCTGGTCTCCTTAGTTCATTGACTTTTATTGAACCAGAAAAAAAACAACGAGTGGGGTGTCTCGCTTCCTCTTCTGTCTCTGCGTAGACTACATGGAGAAGCACTGAGATCAGACTAATGCCTCTTATGTAACCCAGGGTGACACGAGAGAGGAATGTAGCGTGCTAAGACCCCTCAGAATCAGAAGCTTCTTACTCCTACAGTACTCTTCTTACTCTGGGGCGGCAGGTAGTCTAGTGGTTAGAGCGTTGGACTAGTAACTGAAAGGTTGCAAGATCGAATCCCTGAGCTGACAAGATAGAAATCTGTTGTTCTACCCCTGAACAAGGCACTGTTCCTTGGCCATCATTGAAAATAAGAATCTGTTTTTAACTGACTTGCCTAGTAAAATAAAAAACTCCTACAATACTATTTGTACTCTTACTATTTTTAGTACTCTTCTTACTCTTACTATTTTTACTCCTTTAAGTACTCTTCTTACTCTTACTATTTTTACTCCTATAGTACTCTTCTTACTCTTACTATTTTTACTCCTATAAGTACTCTTCTTACTCTTACTATTTTTACTCCTATAGTACTCTTCTTACTCTTACTATTTTTACTCCTTAGTACTCTTCTTACTCTTACTATTTTTACTCCTATGTAACTCTTCTTACTCTTACTATTTTTTACTCCTATAGTACTCTTCTTACTCTTACTATTTTTACTCCTTTAGTACTCTTCTTACTCTTGCTATTTTTACTCCTTTAGTACTCTTCTTACTCCTACTATTTTTACTCCTTTAGTACTCTTCTTACTCCTACTCATCTTACTCCTACTCTTCTTACCCTTCTTACTCCTACTATTGTTGCTTTTAAACTTTAACTTTTATCTTAATGTTGTATCTAATCTTCTGACTCCTACTCTTTCAGCTTAAGTTGTAAGACTATATCTGAGCTGTACTGTAAAATTCACTCAGACTTATTGAGGTAATACAGTCTGGGAGTGGTGGTGGAATGAGCAGAAAACATGTAGTGGGCTTCTATATCATATACAGTTGAAGTCGGAAGTTTACATACACCTTAGCCAAATACATTTAAACTCAGTTTTTCACAATTCCTGACATGTAATCCTAGTAAAAATTCCCTGTCTTAGGTCAGTTAGGATCCCCACTTTATTTTAAGAATGTAAAATGTCAGAATAATGGTAGAGAGAATTATTTATTTCAGCTTTTATTTCTTTCATCACCTTCCCAGTGGGTCAGAGGTTTACATAGACTCAATTAGTATTTGGTAGCATTGCCTTTAAATTGTTTAACGTGGGTCAAACTTTTTGGGTAGCCTTCCACAAGCTTCTCACAAAAAAGTTGGGTGAATTTTGGCACATTCCTCCTGACAGAGCTGGTGTATCCGAGTCAGGTTTGTAGGCCTCCTTGCTCGCACACATTTTTACAGTTCTGCCCACAAATTTTCGATAGGTTTGAGGTCAGGGCTTTGTGATGGCCACTCCAATATCTTGACTTTGTTGTTCTTAAGCCATTTTGCCACAACTTTGGAAGTATGCTTGGGGTTGTCCATTGTCCATTTGGAAGAGCCCTTTGCGACCAAGCTTTAACTTCCTGACTGATGTCTTGAGATGTTGCTTCAATATATCCACATAATTTCCCTGCCTCATGATGCCATCTATTTTGTGAAGCGCACCAGTCCCTCCTGCAGCAAAGCAACCCCACAACATGATGCTGCCACCCCCGTGCTTCACGGTTGGGATGGTGTTCTTCGGCTTTCTCCAAAAAGTACGATATTTGTCCCCATGTGCAGTTGCAAACCGTAGTCTGGCTTTTTCATGGCAGTTTTGGAGCAGTGGCTTCTGCCTTGCTGAGCGGCCTTTCAGGTTATGTTGATAAAGGACTCGTTTTACTGTGGATATACATACTTTTGTACCTGTTTCCTTCAGCATCTTCACAAGGTCCTTTGCTGTTATTCTGGGATTGATTTGCACTTTTCGCACCAAAGTACATTCATCTCTAGGAGAGAACGCGTCTCCATCCTGAGCGGTATGACAGCTGCGTGGTTCCATGGTGTTTATACTTGCGTATTATTGTTTGTACAGATGAACGTGGTACCTTCAGGCATTTGGGAATTGCTCCCAAGGATGAACCAGACTTGTGGAGGTCTACATTATTTTCTGATGTCTTGGCTGATTTCTTTTAATTTTCCCATGATGTCAAGCAAAGAGGCACTGAGTTTGAAGGTAGGCCTTGAAATACATCCAAAGGTACACCTCCAATTGACTCAAATTATGTCAATTAGCCTATCAGAAGCTTCTAAAGCCATGACATCATTTTCTGGAATTTTCCAAGCCGTTTAAAGGCACAGTCAACTTAATGTATGTTAACTTCTGATCCACTGGAATTGTGAATACAGTGAAATATAAGTGAAATAATCTATCTGTAAACAATTGTTGGAAAAATTACTTGAGTCATGCACAAAGTAGATGTCCTAAACGACTTGCAAAAACTATAGTTTGTTAACAAGAAATGTGTGGAGTGGTTGAAAAACAAGTTTTAATGACTCACACTAAGTGTATGTAAACTTCGGACTTCAACTGTATCATGTCCTATTGCTATCATTCTTCACTTTGTTCAATGCCATGTACTGCATAGTGAAGAGCTCTACAATCTAGACCAGGAGGAGCAAAATGTAATAATTTCAGGAATTTTATAAAAAGTGTTATGTTTAAGAAATTAAGTCACCAAGAAGAGAGATACAATACTTTTTCAGGACGCCGACTATATATTTCAGTCCGTCCTTTCTAACATGATCATCGTAAATGCTCCTCACTTGCATACCTTTGGGACTTCAATGTCGTATAGCACTACATATCTATGTCCTTTCTACCATGGCCATACAGTAACTACTACTATACTACTTCGCCATACCTCTGGGGATGCTGATGTTGAATTCGAGGGCCCTCTCCCCAGATACAAACCCGATTGAGCTTTGAAGAGCTTTACAATCTAGACAGAGCCCAAACTGTATACATATCTCTGTTGTCCTTTCTGGCCTGGCCATATAGCAACTAAGTCCTTGTGTACCTCTGGGGATGCTGATGTGAAGTCAAGGTCCCGCTCCCCGAGATGGTAGCAGGCCACCTCTTGCAGCCTGGCCTCTCCAGTTTCAGATAGGCTCTGGATAGGCACCGGCTGCAGACGCAACATCTGGCCCAGCATGGTCGCCCACGTATGGTCCCCCTAGAGGGAGGGGAGGGAGGGAGGGAGGGGAGGAGGGAGGGAGGGAGGGAGGGAGGGAGGGAGAATGGTTAATGTGCTATTACTTGGAGGCATTACACATAGTACCAATCACAGCAAAGAACTGAATTACTTGATATCATTTACAATGTACCCCTAGAAGGGGGAGGGGCCAGAGAGAGAAAGGGGCATGTGGGAGATGAGAGGGAGAGACGGGAAAGAAGGGAGATGAAAGATAGGAAAAGAGATGACTTAAACATGAAAAGGCAATCATAGAAAACATTGCTGAGTAAGATAAAACATTTCCACAATCAAGACCCTCGTACCCAAACGACTTAACATTTGAATTACTATGATGTTTTCTTTAATAGGTTTCCTCAAACCATACAATTTACTGTAGCTAAGTATCAAATGAAGAGTAAACCATGAAGGCGGCTATTTTTATGGAAATCATTATCGCTGGCTTCAACCCATCTCCACGAGGTTACTTGGGACGTCCCTACCCTTAACCCTAATCCTAACCCTAACCTCTACCCTACCCTAACCTTAACCCATACCTAACCCTAACCTCCTTAGATTTAATCTTCCATGGAGTTGCGACGTCCCAAGGATCCCAGAAGGACTACCTCAACTATTAACCAACCATCAAATAATCTTTGACTAGGATCTACTCTACAGGGTGCGTCCCAAATGGCACCCTATTCGCTACATAGTTTCCTACTTTACATAGTTTCCTACTTTTGACCACAGCCCATAGGGCTGTGGTCAAAAGTGCACTATAGGAATAGAGTGCCATTTGGGACACATACATAGCCAAAGGTTAGGCCTACCGAGAGCTTAAAAACATCTTTACTGTATGTCCCTTTCCCAACAACTTGATTATAATTATGCTGTAGCTTGATAGGAATGATGATAGGGAAATTGCCTTGTCCTCTGCAGGTGGTCATTTGAGTTTTCTCTGAGAGTTGAATACACACGGGATTGTATGTGCACACTCACATACACACATTTCTTACGGAAAAAGAACCATCCATCTGTTTTCTTTCTATTTTGTTTTGTTTTGGTTTAGTCAGAAGACAAGCTTTCTTTCGACTGCTCAGGGCTATGTCTAGGGGGCCAAAGTCAGGCCATTCTATGTCTGAACAATAGAAGAAGAGAGTTCGCAACCGAAGGACACTGTTTGAGGCCCTTTCCCTCTGGGTTAACACTGGACCCACAAAGCTTGGGAAACAATCATAAAGTGCGTCTCAAATGACACCCTGTTCCCTATAGGCCCTGGTCAAATGTAGAAGAACTGTAGGTCTCAGAAAACAGACATGGACTTTGAATATATCATCTTGCTGTGGGAAGATGCAAGCCATGCTGCCTGTTTACGCTGTTGCCAAACGCTTCATGTTCTTGCCAAACCCCATTTCTGTCGTTGTCACAACAAACATAACAAGTCCATTAGGAGTTGGCAAGGAACAAGAAAGAAACTGGAAGAAAGAGTACCAGACTAGGAAGATGCTGTCCTGAAATCAGAATCAGCTGGTATAGAACCTTAGCCCATACTCCTGCAGTATATATTGATGTTCTGGAATCCGTATCAGCTGCTGCTCTAGAACATTAGAGTAACACATGCTGTTCTAGAATCCTTTATACACTCGAAAAACAGTCTAAGGTACAATATATTCATATGAAGTAATTTTGTTGAATATTATGTAATATACTGTAGCTGTACTTAGCCTAATCCTTTGACACGGTAAGAGAATGGATGGAATGGTATGAACATGGTAAGGGGGAAGAGGGAAGGACAGATTTAAGTGTTCAGATGGAATCCATTCCTACCTGGTTACAATTTCATTCCTGGGTGATTACCAGGAAGTTGGAACCTTATAAACAACCTCATGTCATTGGAATGGGCACAGGATGAAGGGAATTAAAGAGGTATAGAATAACAGATGAAAACCAGAAACAAGAAAAAAAAGAGGGAGTAAGAGGAGAGAGAGAGAGAAAGAAAGAAAAAAAGAGGGAGTAAGATGAGAAAGAAAATGGAGGGAGTAAGAGGTGTTTTCTTTGATGTTGGATTAAGGTGACAACATGGTAAGTAAAAAACAAACATGGTGCTGGGATGAACCCCATCCGTGGTGGTCCACTTTGACGACCCCGTACCCTACTGGCAACAAGGGAATATATGTGTGTATATGTATGTGTGCACGTGTTCTAGAGTCCTGCATCTGGTTGGATATCCGCAGTTCTCCATGGATGACCTGCACATTTTTTTAAACATTTTTTCAACCGGCGGTTAGGTTCTCGGTTTCCGAAGATTTCTTACAAACTCAGGAGCTTGTTGTGTTGTATTCTGTTGCGAATTCCACTCTGTGAACGGTGAGGCAGACAGAAGACCAGCCATGCACCCAGTGGATCAGGGAACTGTTTGTTATTTGTGGGGTGTTGAAACATTTATGTTTCGTCCTCCCACGTGAGAATACGTTGCCAAGTGTACTTTTCCTGGCTAGCCTAGCTCACTCAAAAATGACTAACGTGGGCCTAGGCCTAACCGGAGAAATAAAAATAAGGGTTATGAAATACACCATCATGGAAACGGGTGCTGCGCGAGTTAAATCCCCCGGTTTGGTTTGGAAGGATTTTGGAGGTCATTGTGGACAAGGACAACAACCTGGTAGATGGATACCCAGCCTGCAAAAAGTGCAAGCAGGTATTTGTTTATGATAGGCTGATTCAGTTTGTTATCAGTTAATTATTCCGTTAATTCAGGCTTTCGTTCATTTAGACCATACACAGGCCATATCAAGTTTAAACCGGTGCGGCTGGTAAAAGTTTGAGTAGGCTATAGTCTACTAAAAACATTTATTTTTGCAGCCTATATTCGATTCTGGGAATTGTTTAAGTTTAAATTAAACTATTTGATTATCTAAACAATATTGAATGTAAAGGTCTTGTTTTGTTTTGTCGGCTATAGGCTTTCACTAGAAGGACTTTTTTCCCAGAGCGATTTGAATTGTCAATGTGCCGCATCTCATTGTGAAAATAAAAAAATGAATGGCATGGTTTATCCAAGTGTTGAATATACCTGCAGACAACCTAACCTAAAGATAGCCTATGCTACTACTCTGGAGTCTGAAAAACAATGAAATAAATAGATGTTTCTTGGCAGGTCACGGATCAATTCTATGCGGGTGGGTCAGGTTGCAAAGAAAAATCCGTCCTTATATCGGGCATCGGGTGGGGCTCGGAATTGATGTGGGGTGGCTGCGGCTCCAAACAACTGACCCATACAGGACTAGTGGGTTGGGACAAAAGCTCATCGAAACCCCCCACTCTACTCTACTCTGGTGGTCCATTTTGACAAATCCTTACCCAGACTGGAGCTGAGGAATGTGTGTGTTTATAATATGTGTGTGTGTGTGTGTGTGTGTGTGTGTGTGTGTGTGTGTGTGTGTGTGTGTGTGTGTGTGTGTGTGTGTGTGTGTGTGTTGTGTGTGTGTACAGTCAGGTCCAAAATTATTGGCACTCCTGATGAAGACTATATGAAATAAATAACACAGATACTGACCCACAGTATATTGTGTATGCTGACATTTTTTGACCCCCCCCCCCCCAAAAACAATGGCTCAAAGGAAAGTAAAAAAAAAATCTAATAAAGATAGGGGTCAAAATGATTGTACCCTGTTTTTCAGTACCTTTCAATACCTCACCTCAATACCTGAGGATAATGGCACTTTGCCTTTTCTAATATTTTATGAGATTGAAGAACACATTGGGAGGGATATTGCAGATAGATTGTGGCTTTCATGAAAGTTATCGTCTAAATAATTTCCAATCCCCCATATATATTTTTTTTAAATAAACAAAATATAACTTTTAAAATACACTGTCCGTAAAATGTATATTGTACGCCTGTGTTGGAAGTAGAAGCCTACGTGTTGTTGTCAATTAGTTTACTCCAATTAGGGTAGGAGTGGTAGTGTTAGGGGTAAATAAAGGAACATATATTTTTTAAAGAATAATAAAAAAACTATTGTAAAATATATATTATCATTTTGTATTATTATTTTTTAAATATATTTTTCTTTATTATTTTCTCCTAACCCTACCACCCCTCCCCTAATTGGAGGTAACTAATGGAGAATGCCAAGACTCTGTTAAGCTGTCATCAAGGCAACTTTGAAGAATCTCAAATATAAAATATATGTTGGTTTGTTGAACTCTTTTTTGGTCACTACATGATTCCATATGTGTTATTTCATAGTTTTGATGTCTACGCTATTATTCTACAATGTAGAAAATAGTAAAAATAAAGAAAAACTTGAATGAGTAGGTGTGTCCAAACTTTTTACTGGTACTGTATGTGTGAAATTAGTTTTGATATACAGTGCATTTGGAAAGTTTTCAGACCCCTTCCGTTTGTCCACATTTTGTCATGTTACTGCCTTATTCTAAAATTGATTAAATAAAACATGTTCCTCATCAATCTACACACAATACACCATAATGGCAAAGCGAAAACAGGTTTGAAAAAACGAAAAAAAAGAAATACCATACTTATTTAAGTATTCAGACACTTTCCTATGAGACTTCCAGTGACATTCTTGTGATGTTTCTACAACTTGATTGGAGTCCACCTGTGGTAAATTCAATTGATTGGACATGATTTGGAAAGGCACACACCTGTCTACATAAGGTCCCACAGTTGACAGTGCATGTCAGAGCAAAAACCAAGCCATGATGTTGAAGGAATTGTCCGTAGAGCTCAAAGACAGGATTGTGTTGAGACACAGATCTGGGGAAGGGTACCAAAAACATTCTGCAACATTGAAGGTCCCCAAGAACACAGTGGCCTCCATCATTCTTAAATGGAAGAAGTTTGAGTGGCCCAGCCAGAGCCCAAACTTGAACCCAATCAATTTTTTGGGGATAGACCTGAAAATAGCTGTGCAGCAACGCTCCCCATCCAATCTGACAGAGTTTGAGAGGATCTGCAGAGAATAATGGGAGAAACTCCCCAAATACAGTTGTGTCAAGCTTGTAGCGTCATACCAAAGAAGACTTGAGGCTTTAATCGCTGCCAAAGGTCCTTCAACAAAGTACTGAGTAAAGCGTCTGATTACTTATGTAAATGTGATATTTCAGTTATATACACTGCTCCAAAAAATAAAAGGAACACTTAAACAACACAATGTAACTCCAAGTCAATCACACTTCTGTGAAATCAAACTGTCCACTTAAGAAGCAACACTGATTGACAATAAATTTCACATGCTGTTGTGCAAATGGAATAGACAACAGGTGGAAATTATAGGCAATTAGCAAGACACCCCCAATAAAGGAGTGGTTCTGCAGGTGGTGACCACAGACCACTTCTCAGTTTCCTATCTTCCTGCTGATGTTTTGGTCACTTTTGAATGCTGGCGGTGCTTTCACTCTAGTGGTAGCATGAGACGGAGTCTACAACCCACACAAGTGGCTCAGGTAGTGCAGCTCATCCAGGATGGCACATCAATGCGAGCTGTGGCAAGAAGGTTTGCTGTGTCTGTCAGCGTAGTGTCCAGAGCATGGAGGCGCTACCAGGAGACAGGCCAGTACATCAGGAGACGTGGGGAGGCCGTAGGAGGGCAACAACCAGCAGCAGGACCGCTACTTCCGCCTTTGAGCAGGAGGAGCGACCTGCAGAGCCCTGCAAAATGACCTCCAGCAGGCCACAAATGTGCATGTGTCTGCTCAAACGGTCAGAAACAGACTCCGTGAGGGTGGTATGAGGGCCGACGTCCACAGGTGGGGGTTGTGCTTACAGCCCAACACCGTGCGGGACGTTTGGCATTTGCCAGAGAAACACCAAGATTGGCAAATTCGCCACTGGCGCCCTGTGCTCTTCACAGA